>NW_012267240.1:12991431-12996151 GCF_000151885.1 Dipodomys ordii
GTGGCTCAAGTGGTAGAGCTGAAGAGCTGAGGGACAGTGCCAGGCCCAGAGTTTAGGTTCCACGACTGACAGAAAAAGGAAGGAAGGAAGGAAGGAAGGAAGGAAGGAAGGAAGGAAGGAAGGAAAGAAAGAAAGAAAGAAAGAAAGAAAGAAAGAAAGAAAGAAAGAAAGAAAGAAAGAGAAAGAAAGAAAGATAGATCATAACAGGACAGATAAAATGGGTTGGATGGATAAATGGATAGTTGCATGGATAAATGCAAGGATGGATGAGAAACATTGGTAAGATTTGCTAAGGCTCTAACCAGATCATATACCAAATCACAAAACTAGGTTGGATGAATCCTATGTGCTAGCTAAATCATAATGTTTTAGTTACTCTATCTCCTGAGTTATGATAAATGCACAGGTTTCCTTTATCAACACCATAGATACAGGCTATCTGACATATGAATGTATCACATATTCATGTACAGGAAATGATGAAAAGCTGTGTGAATGTACGGTATTCATTGTAATTTTGTCTGGCACCTCAACATACTCATTGCTAATTCCTTGTGCAAACTCATTTCCCTGTGACTTTGGAAATGACTTAACCCGGCCCTAGCTCAAGTTTCTATGAGTGTCTGAGGTCTAGGTTAACTGGTTGGGGCTGGGAAGGTGGCTCAGTGATAGAGTGCTTGCCTTGCATGCATGAGGCCCTGGGTTCAATTCCTCAGCACCACATAAGCCTAAAAAGCCAGAAGTGGCACTGTGGCTCAAGTGGTAGAGTGCTAGCCTTGAGCTGAAGAGCTGAGGGACAGCATCCAGGCCCAGAGTTCAGGCCCCACAGCCAGAAAAAAAAATATATCCTAGGTTAACTGGTTGTAGTTACTATTTTAGCAATGGTTGATCAACTCATTTTCTGTCATTCTGATGTAAGAAAAAGTTTAATTGTAGTCTAAGATAAATGTCTACTTCCTCTTCTAAAAAGCTTTTAGAATGACCTTTTCTTTCTTCCTAACATTGACAAGGAAACATATAGCCGGGGGAATAGTTGACAGAATCTTTAATTAAATAAGAACAAATACAAATAAAATGCTGACACTTTCAAAGACAGATTGGAAAAACAAACCCAGTATTTGAGGAAGTGATGAGATATTATAACAAACTAGGCTCAGAAATTCTTTTTCCACATTCTATTATAAAAGTTTTTTAAATCAATCTACCCTCTTCATTATTTAGGGCATTTAAAATTCACTTCCTTTTACATAGATCCAAATCCATTCAAAATTATGTACTTACAATAATCTGGATTAATTATTTAGTTTATACTCTAACAAAGCAACTAAAACTTTACAAAAAATACAAAAGGTTCTGCCTATACACTGTATCCACATAGTAAGATAAGAATAATCCTGTCTCACTCACTTTCTATTAAGCTGCATGAGAGGGAAAATACCCTCAAATTTATATGGCTTACAATTCAAGATAATTTTTCACCTACATTATATTTCTTTTTTCTTTTTTGTACATTTTTTATTGTAAAATACTGTACAGAGGAGTTACAGTTACATGAGCAAGGTAATAAAAACATTTCTTATTGAGCATTGTTGCCTCCTTTGTTTTTCCCTATCCTCCTTTTCCTCCCTCCTCCATAATTACCCCCATGTTATATTTCTGTTTTAGATCTATTTTGTCTTCATTCTGAGCATGTGCCTTAACAGCAAAAGTAAAAGAATCATACAATTGCTTTAAAAAAGTTTTAGAGCTGAGCTGTGGGAAAATTCTACTTATATTCATTGGTTCAAGCAAGTATACAGTCAAGTATGATGTCCTACACATAATTTAGGGCAATTGAGATCAATAGCTGTTGATATCCTATGACCTACATCATGTTCTTGTATTTTTATTTAAAAACATTACTTTCAAAAAAACATGTGTGGCATAAACAGTTTTAAAATATCAAATGAGAAAAACAATCAGACATGAAATGACATCTTTCAACTGCTGAAAATTAATAACAAACTAGATGATACCCTAACATATCTGACTTCATTAAATCAATGTCCTCCAGGCTCATTTATTTGTCAAAAATCATTGGATTTCCTTCCTTTTAAAATAAGGTAATATTTTGTTTTTTGCCTATATATTATTTTCCTTAACCATTCATTACTGAACATTGAAGTTACTTCTGTGTCTTAACTAATTTGAACAGTTCAATGAACATGATAGTGAAAATGGCTCCTCAAGATCCTAAGTTCAATTCCTTTCAATAGGCAAAGAACAGATAATGTCACTTGTAGAAGGAATCAAAAACAGTTACACTGACAGAAGCAAAGGATAGACTGGTGATTACCAAGGGCTGGGAAGAGGGGAACTTTAGGGGAAAGATGCTGGTAAAAGGGGAGTAAGTTTCCACCTACCAAAAATTAATACTTCTTAGAGAGCTTCTGACCAGCTTAACGCCTAACAGTTAATAGTGTTAAAAAACAGCACTCAGCAGAAATATGGTAAAAGGAGAAGCAAAACTTTTGAGGTGATAGATAGGTTTAGAGGCTATATAGTGGATATGATTTCATGTGTGTATTTGTCTACAAATGCATCCATTTGTATGCATTAACTATGTACTGGTTTTTGAATATCAGTCATCAACCAGTAATGGTGTTTGAAATTCACCAACAATAAGAGAAGAGGGAGTCTCCTACAGACAGCAACCCAGCTCTTTATTGGATAATCATTCTATAAACAACTATCAACTCTGAATAAAATGTAGAAAACAAACCAGTCAGGCCAAGCTTTCAAAATTTAAACCAATAAAAGCTGTCAATCTTGTAGTCCTGAATTTCAGAGACTTTTTCTCCTATTTTACGTGATTCAAGAGGTGGAAGTTTATAAGTTTCCTATCTGAAAGCATATTCAACACAGTCTGGGAAATATTAAAAACAATCCAAGTGCTATCAAACATTATCCCATTAAGTCGGGTGCTGGTGGCTCACACCTGTAATCCTAGCTACTCAGGAGGCTGAATCTGAGGATCACAGTTCAAAAGTCAACCCATGCAAGAAAGTCTGTGAAACACTTACCTCCAATTAAACACCAAAGCTGGAAATAGAGTTTTGGCTCAAGTGGAATAACACTAGCCTGAACACACACACACACATACACACACACACACACACACCTCAGGGACAGTGCCCATGCCCTGAGTTCAAGACCCAGGACCAAAAACAAAAACAAACAAACAAACAAAGAAGATAACTTTTTTTGGGGGGGGGTCCGGTCATGGGGCCTGAACTCTGCGCCTGGGCGCTGTCTCTCAGCTCTTCAGCTCAAGGCTAGCGCTCTACCACTTGAGCCACAGCACCACTTCCGGCTTTTTGCTTTTTGCTTATGTGGTGCTGAGGAATTGAACCCAGGGCCTCACGCATGCAAGGCAAGCGCTCTACCACTGAGCCATCTTCCCAGCCCCAGGATAACTTTATGATGCTTAATTTCACATAAGGCATTCTTAAAACAAGAGTGTACATTACAGTTAATTTTCAAACTTTCTTGAACAGGAAAGCTTTTCTTTAAACACATCTTAACAGCTGCATAAACAAGCTGCAATTCCAGATAAACAAACTTTGAGAATAATATATTCCATCAAAATGTTACGAAGTTCCTAAACACAGTTGAAAATAGAAATGTATTAAAACATTACTAAAAATAACTCAAAGTATCACATTATGATGCTTTGTTCACATTATACATACAAGCCCTTCGCCTTTTCTAGAATATTCCACCTTAGTTGAGAAACATAGTTTCAATTAATAAGAAACATGAAGAATAAAAATAATAATAAGATCTAAACAAGGATAGGGTTTACTAAAAATAGGTCTAGTAAGTATATTTGAGATAGAGAAAGCCTACTAAATCAACACCAGACATTTATTATTTAGTTATTTTGCTAGGTGCTGAGCCAATATAGGATACAGAATTAATTCAAGAATTAGTAAAAGCCACAAGTTCTCTAAAGACCATTTGTTTATTTACAAGTCAGATAATTTTACTTATATGACCAATAGTTCTTCCAGTATTTAAGATGTTATTATCCTGTTATACATTTCTAATAATTAACTCCTTACAATGGAAGATTGAAGCTGGATACTGGTATCTTACACCTAGCTATTCCAGAGACTGAGATATGAGGATCATTTGAAGCCAGCCCAGGTAGACATGGCTATGAAACTCTTATCTCCAATTAATCACAGAAAAAGCCGGAAGTGGTAGAATGTTAGCAATAAATAAGTGGGCTAAAGACTTACCGAGAAACTTCTCTGAAGAGGAAAGAAGGATGGCCAATAGACACATGAAGAAATGTTCAATCTCTCTAGCAATAAAAGAAATGCAGATCAAAACAACATTGAGATACCACCTCACCCCAGTTAGAATGGCAAAAATCAAGAACTCTAATAACAACAGATGCTGGAGGGGACGGGAACCCTACTGCATTGTTGGTGGGAGTGTAAACTTGTTCATCCACTTTGGAAAATAGTATGGAGACTTCTCAAAAGACTCCACATAGAGCTCCCCTATGACCCAGCAATCCCACTTTTGGGCATTTACCCATATGATCACAAACAAGACTATACTAAAGCTACCAGCAACAACTATGTTTATTGCAGCATTATTTACCATAGCTAAGATATGGAACCAACCCAGATGCCCCTCAGTAGATGAATGGATCAAGAAAATGTGGTAT
>NW_012267240.1:12996306-13027494 GCF_000151885.1 Dipodomys ordii
TGCTATTGTTTCTAACATATTTATAAGATGATTTTTTTATTGCTTTGTATGCCCTTCCCCCATGGTATAAGCCCTGTTTTCACTGTACTTAATTTGGTATAATTTGTGGAGGAAAAGGAAAAAAACAAATTGTTTAAATAGGGACACAGGTGGACCCATTGCAACAATGAGATGTACAAGAGGTTATGTCCAAAAACAAACTTTACAACTTTGGCGTGAGTGGGAGGTCTGGAAGGGAGGGGGAGAGATGGGAAGAGATGGGAAGGGGAAACAAAGGAGGAGGCAACAATGCTGGATAAGAAATGTACTCATTACTTTGCTCATGTAATTGTAACCCCTCAGTACAGCATTTTCACAATAAAAAATATGTAATAAAATGTTCAGGGACAGCACCCAAGCCCTGAGTTCAAGCCCCGAGTTCAAGCCCCAAGACCTGCAAACACACACACACACAGAGAGAGAGAGAGAGAGAGAGAGAGAGAGAGAAGACTGAAAATCATGATTAGGAACTTAGTTTCTAAAGATCAATTCAAATAATTGCTTCTCATTTGTACAAGTTCTTATACAAACTTGGACTCTGTTTCCTCTATTATAAACTAGGAATAACAGTAATATTTATGTCATAGATATGTTGTGGGAATAAAGGTATTATGCACATCACATTTAGAAAAGTAACTGGTAATTTGTACTGATAAGTGTGAATTTTTATTAAAGTATCGAATAAATGGATATATGAAGTGTAAATAACACCTAACTTTTAGAGGGAAAATTACTTAACTAAATTACTTTCTTGGGATACTTGCTGAAATTGTACTTCTCCCTTCAGTAAAATTTCCTGGTCTCTTCTTTATAGTAAAAACTAATATTAGCTGTCATTTTTTCCCATTTTTATTACAGTTCTCCAAGATACACTTACAGTTTAGTTCTCATTTGATCTCTAAAATATTCTTGCTATTATCCCCATATTACAGATAATGAAGAATAAAAGATGAAAATACTCCCAGTCACAAAGATAACGAGCTAAGTAATACTGAGAATCTCTTAACACATTGTGACAGTCACTTTCCATGACAGTATCTCTCATCGTCCACATACTTACACATGTGCTTCTAGGATCTTCCCTTTGCATGTGAACCTAGGTTTTCCAGTGGTTCTGTTCTAACCAACAGAATATGGTAAACCTGGTGCTTGTGAGTTCTAGACTAGACCAGGCAGGTACTGAATGGTTCTACTGGGATACACATTGGAGTAAGTCTGTTATCCTGGAAGAATTTGGGATACCTGCAACCTTCCTGATGGAAAGGTCATCCCCAGCTATGCTCACCCTGAGAAGACCTCAGATTTGAAGGAAAGCTACTTTGGATATTCTAGACCAGTTAAAGATGCAGAAAAGACTGCATAGATTACAGAATAATCTAACTGTGCACTACACAAATTTCTGACCTATCAAATTCATGAGATACAACAAAAGATTTGTAGCTTTAAGTCACCAAGTTTGGGAATGGTTTTTTTATGAAGTAATAGAAACTGGGACACAGACACACATGCATTGATTTCAGAGTAAATTGGTTTTACTTGGATGTTGATCAATGCAGGAGTTGGTTTTTTGTGACAGCACTCAAAGTACTGTTTCCACATGAATACCAGTCTCTTCTAACTAAAATAAAATCTGAACCTTTTACTTAGAACTTAATATTCTGCTCTCTGGCTAGATAACTGACTTATGCCAAATGTTATGCAGTTTTGAATTATTCTAACAAAATATAAAAAGTTCATTCCTAAAGTAATCAAAACTTAATAAAAGATAGCAATCAAGTTCTAGATGCAGTAAGAGGACTGTGTTTGCCCTAACAAAATAGTGATATACATTTTTCTTGCTTTTCAGAATAAGTTTGCCAACAGAGTTTACTGCATTAACACTTTCAGGCTGTTAACAAAAGAAGTGAATGAATATTCACTTCTGAATGGTTAATTTTTGTTTTCTGGGAAGTTTCATTGGTAAGCTTATGATTTGAATAAATGAGACTGAAAAGATCCACTCTCTAAAGTGGATCCACTCTCTAAATGTAACAAGTAAAATTCCACTTTCTTCTTTACATCTTATTTAGTGGAAAAAAAACAAGGAATTATCACAAAAATAGTCTATTTCAAGACAGGCTAAGAAAATTAAGTTGCTGATAGACATACTTAAACCAGAAACCAGATATGTCATCTGATTTTAATATAGTATATATAATAAAATAACATAATAAAGTTCTGAATGGAATTACTGCCTTAGTTACATTATAATTTTTATAAAAGCATATAGTGTATTGTTTATTCAAAGCATGTTTAAATTTTTAAGCTTCTGTTTAGAGATGGAAAAGATAATTGTCCTTATCAAGATTCTTATCTATGATTGAACTGGGAACACCTCAAGAGCTTAATATCATGATGGCTAGTGGGGCAATTTTTTGGAGAATTATGTGCAAAGAACACAAAATTATACTTTGTATCAATGTAGAGAGGAAATAAAGCTCTCAGATAAGCATTTACTTAACTACAAGTCTCTTCAATGCTCTCATATACATTTTAGCATGACTTCTTACAATGCAGAGCAGTAGAAGAGCGGAAGACACCAGACAGCATATGACAGAAAGCTAAGCAAAAGTGCAAGGCCCAGCCCCAGTACTGGTGAAGGGAGGGAGGGAGGGAGGGAGGGAGGAAGGAAGGAAGGAAGGAAGGAAGGAAGGAAGGAAGGAAGGAGAAAGGGAGAGGGAGAGGGAGAGGGAGAGGGAGGGCGGGCAGGCAGACAAGCAGAAGATGTTAGCTGTAAGTACCCAGTAAACTTCATGATGGACAGGCACTCACACCTGAAATCCTAGCTACTCAGGAAGCTGAGATCTGAGGATCGTGGTTCAAAGCCAGCTTTGGCAGCAAAGTCCATGAGACTCCAATTAATCACTGAAAAAGCTGGAAGTGGTGCTGTGGTTCAAGTGGTAAAGTGCTAGCCTTGAGCAAAAAGGAGCTCACAGATAGTGCCCAAATTCAGAGTCTGAGCTCCCAGACTAGCAAAAAAATAAAAACTTCATGATAGAATAATCGTTTAAGAATATATACATTTGTATATATATATATCTTCCTAGAACACTCAGTAGTTCCCTCTCCTGAACATATTCTCTCTAAATGACATTTAGAATACATTCTTTTTCACCTTATATTACAGAGCTGTATCTTTGAAAATGAATTTTGTCCTAAAATTTAATATCATGAAAGCAACACTGACAACTGCTTTGTGACAAGGTGAGTTCTAAAATCAAAGAAATACAATTTGCTTTTTCACATTAAAGGTCAAATTCACAAAATGTTTCTTGAAGGCACAAGTCTGATTGTTGACTTTATCAAATAAGATCTAGATGCATCAATTCACTTTTTGATTGGCAACCCAACTTTGCAGGATGTGTCCTACCATGAAGATTACCTAAGGCCATACTGCATTCTCCTAACAGACATTAAAGCTGCAAAATGCAGAAGTAATTTGTCATAATTAGGCATAAAATCTTTTATAGTAAGCTTCAAAAGTTTTATATAAAGAATCTTAGAAACCTCAACCAATTGTAAATTATCTTTTCCATTATGACAATTAAGGAATATGATAGAAATGGTCACTTCAGTTTGCCCTATAATTTATAACTGAATCAATCAATTCATTTTAATTTAATGAACATAATATTTTTCTTAAAATTAATATTTGAAAATAGTGAAAATGCAGATACAATACATTTAGAAATCAAAAATTCTTTGACAATGTAAGGAGAGTTATATTTTATTGAAAATATTTTCAGTCTTGGGCAAAAGTTTGGTAACCAGAGAAAGCTGAAATTAATATTGAAATTTTATTTAAACAATTGCTTGGTTATATTCTGCTTAACGGGCCTCCACAGAGCCAAGGTCAAACTCTCTACAACTTCAGGAAAATTCCTAATGTGAACTTTCTTCCAAAATTATTAGCCATGCACAGTTGATCATGATTAAATTCTATCTAGTTAGGAGGTAGAAATTGGGTGGATAATCATCAAGGCTAGCTCAGCATAAAGTCCATGAGACCTACATCTCAATTAATAAAAGATAAATGTGGTAGCTTAGACCTGTCATAAATAAGGGAAAGCATAACTAGGAGGAATGTGTCTAGGCTAGCCCAGACACAAACATAAGCCCCCTTCAAAATATAACTAAAACAAAAAGGGTTGGTATGACTAAGTGGTAGAGGGGTTGACTAACAAATACAAGACACTGATTTCAAATTCCTAACCATTGAATCAATGAATGAATGATAAATATTTGCTTGCTTTTGCATCATGTTTTGAAATGTAAAATACGAGATTTGATGTTTAAATATCCATTACTTCTAAAATTTGTGACTTTTAATAATTAACATCTTCGTCTTAGGATCTATCTAGTTGTAAGTGTATAAAGTTTGAAGCCACTTGGCACTTAAAAACAAAACAAAGTGGAAGATATTCTTTATTCAGCTAAAAAGTCCCATCCCAGCTTTATGAACCTGCCTTCCTCTGTGCTGGCTTCATTAGTGGTCCTGAATAAAGCTATTTATGCATCCTTCTTGGTGGTAGAGGACAAACGGGGCTATAGATAACACACCAAGCTTCCCAATAGTCCTAGCAGATATGCCTTTGGCTCTGCATGCATTCCAGTCTATCATTAAGCCAGTCCCTGCAGCTAACAAACTGCAGTACTTCCACTGACCTCAGCTGAACTGAAGGTCTCCCATCTGAGCTCAGGATGAAGAATGGGAGGACAGTATGTATGGTTGTTTAGAAGGAAGTTGAAGTAGCACTCTTGCTAGAAAAAAATAAATGAATATATGATGGCAACCCCAAATCATCATTCTAGGCCCCATCTGCTCTTTTATTCATTCATTCCCCAAACTATAACTTCCAGTTTTCTCCATAAGCCAAGGAAAAATTGTATTCAGTGTTAGTCTTTTACTTGCCAGTTCGATGCTTGATAGGGCCAATCATCACTTAATTCACATTTTCATCTAAAACATAACTTCTGTTTGCTACTCTGCCACATACAAACATAATCTTAAAATGTAATTCTTTGTCATGATAATGACAGAGTAATGTTGTGTGTACCAGAGACCAAATTTCTAGAACAGACAGAAGATACAATTCTGCAAATTAGGAATTTAGTGTTACAGTTACTTAGTTTTAGAGAGTATGGGAAATTGATTTGTCAAATAAAATATTAATGACACACCAGCTTAAGGGCATATTTCCACTTTAGGAAAAAAAATCAAGTGTTCTCAAGCCCATAATCCTAGCTATTCAGGAGGCTGAGATCTGAGGATCACAGTTCAAAGCCAGCCCAGACAGGAAAGACTCTTATCTCCAATTAAACTCTAGAAAATCAGAAGTGGCGCTGTGGCTCAAAGTGACAGAGTGCTAGCGAAAAAGCTCAGGGACAGTGTTCAGATCCTGAGTTCAAGCACCATAACTGAAAAAAAAAAAAAAAGGAAAAAAAGGAGTTTTTTCTTCCAGTTTCAAAGCCCTTTTATCTCTGTGTTTTTCTCTTGTACAGGAGACAGTAATTCCAAGTATTTCCATTGTTCTGTTTATTTGTTCTGACAATATGAGGGTTTGAATTGAGGAATCTGAGCTTGCTAGGTAAGCACTGTACCACTTAAGCCATACTACATGTTTTAAAAAAATAACGGAAGCAATTATTTATTTGGAGTTTTACAGTACCCCAAAAATGATAAATTTGTCAATATGCTATCCATAAATAATATGAATGGCAAGGCATAGTGATACACAATGGTAATCCCAGCACTAGGGAGGCTAAGGGAAATTTGAGGCTAATCTACACAGAGACCTTCTATCTAAATCATAAAATAATAGTAATTATCATTTTAATCATAATACAAAGACGCAGCTATATTTCCTGGGTGACTTTTCAAAATCCTTTCACATCTTTATTTCACTATCTACTATGTGAACTGGTCTTTCATTTGCTTCCAATTAATTTATCTCAGAACATTCATGGCCATTTTTCAATTATACCCTCTTGCTACTTTTTTAAAACATTTGAACAAAGTGTGTTTTGTGTTCTAAATCTATGTGGGAGAAATTTCTTTAAATGCATATGTATATAATCATATTTGTCAATACATACCATTTTCCCTCTGGTTTCTAGATGTCATTTACTTTGTCTGGGTAATCATAATTCATTTGCAAGCTACAAACTGTACATTTGATTAGTTAAAATTTTCAGTCTCTCTAAAGAGATTGCTTCCTATTGCCGAAAACCAAAATGTGATTTATATGCTCTCAAATTTAGAGGTCAGAAGCTAAGCTGGAATTGAAAGATTATTTATGAACACCTGCATTGCTATCTCTTTCTTCAAAGTCCAGGTGGCAGACAGATTTCTGAAACTGAAAATAGGAGCCCAAGTCCCAACTCTGAAGTGTTCCCATTTTTCTTACATTGAGAACATTTGTTCTTAACTATGGACTAGGAAGAGCCACTAATCTACCAAAAGCTTTAAATTAGGTTTCAAAAATCCATCTTAACATTTTTATAACTCTTTTCCAACTAGCTGGCCTAATTAGGTATATTGAATAAGAGTGAGAAAGAAATTTACTATCTTAACTTTTCAGTAAAAAATAAAAGTAGACTGCTAAGCATCCTACCTTTTCCACTCACCTAAATATTTATTTTTAAGAGATTAGCTTAATTCGTGTATAGTATAGATTATACCTTGGAATACTGGCATTAAAAGATACGAAAAAAAGAATAGGCTGATATGGTGCACAATTTCTTTACCATCCCTTACTGTTTTAATGGCTTTCTTTAATCCTCTCTCTTTCCCTCTGACATATAGTTTTTGTACTTGGTGTTACTTCTCTTACCACATCGTGAAACTAAATTTCTAACACAGAAAAGCAGCAGCAAACCATAGTTTATTTTGAGTTATCTTTATTTGGAGTGTCTGCACTTTGGCCTGATAATACACAACACCAACTGTAACTACAAGGAAGATCACTCAGGGATACGGGTTGAGTCCATATTGTAAAAGATAAAAGAATGAAAACAACACTGATAATCAAATTTATAGCTGTCCTTTGTTCTTATCAGAATGGCAGTTGACTGGTTTTGAAACTTGGATTTTCTTCCTTTATATGATGCACTCTTTAGAGAAACAAATTGTCCTTGTTAGACTGATAATTCAGTCTTGGGAATTACTAGATAAATTGCCACAAGTTATAGATACAACAGGATAAGGATGTGGAAGGTCACCTCATTCACCTTCAGTCCCACTTGCCTACCTTCACAGACAAATGTATTACTCAGTTTTACATCACTAAGACAAAACACCTAACAAAAAAGGACATGTAAGGTAGAGAGATTTATTTTGGCTCAAGTTTCAGAAATTTCAATCCATGATTGTATGGCCCCATTGCTTTGTGCCTATGGTGAGGCAGAACATCACAGCACAAAGAATGTATAGGATCAAGCTTCTCATTTGATAGTGGCCCAGAAGCAAACAAGAGAGAGAAAGGACTAGGTTCCCAGTATCACCAACTCCAATCACCTAACTTCCTCCTGCTAGGCCCCAACCCTTTGTGGTTCCATGTCATCCCAATAGCTGCTCAAGCGAGCCTACCTGCCTTCAGGGAACAGATCCTAACTCTGGCACTAACTTGGGAATTACTTTACTGGAAATTGCTCATGTTGACCCATAATAGCTTTAAAAAATGTACGTTTCTTCACAAACACACCTTCAGTAAGTTCTTAATGGTGGCCTGAAACTGACATGGCAGAATTTAAATCTTGAATGACACAAATGCTTCAAATTGCGATGCTTTTATTTTTCTTCTGTGGAAATTCAGTTCTTACACATTTATCCACATACCATCAAAGTAACCTTCTCTAGAACTTGTAAAAGACAGAAATGTCCACTTCCCGGAGTCGCAGGTTTCAGAAAAGAGTAAGGCAATGGCAGTGCAAATATGTATGTTTGCCTTTTGGCTTATATGCTGTAAAAACAACAGATGGTTCAAAAGTTGTTAGGTAATTATTTAGTTATATATGATCGAAATGACTTAACAGATACTACTCAATAATCTATGAATACACAGGCTACTTTACCTTTTTGAATGTGATAGGTGACTTCATTCTCATAAACTAAGATGGCAACATTGACAATCCAAGTCATAAAGCAGAAAAAGAACAGAAAAGTTAAGAAAACATGGCCTTTTAGTTGGTCAGATTTCCATTGCTGTAACAAAAATATCTGAAAAATTCAACTTAAAGAGAAAAAAGATTTATCTCACAATTTTGGAGATTTTGCATCATGGTCAGCTGGACACCTTGCTTTTAGACTTCTTGTCAGGGGGTAATACATCATGGTAGGAAAATAGTGACAGCCCAACAAAACTGTTCACCTGTGAAAGAAAAAACTGAAAGTGGCAGAGATCCACCATCCCCAGAATAGATTCGAAGGTGTCCCCTCTAGCTCTTAAAAATTTCCCTTACCTGCCAATAGTGCCAAGCTGGGGATCAAGCCTTTATCACATGAGCCTTTAGATGAGGCAAAGTACAGTATAAGAGCTACCTACTAGAAAACCTCAGGAGATTATAATTTATTGCCCGTAAGTTGGTCACATGAAACTACAAAGTAAACTAAAAAAATTATCAACTGTTTTATTGCATCTGACATTTCTCCTTTCATCGATTAATACAGATACTCTATTTTCTTTGATTATTGTGTATTTGTCCAACATATTGCTGAGTCATATTTATTAACATTTTCTTTAAGATTTTTAAGGACAATAATGAATGTATATAAAGAGTCACTTAGAAGAGTATCTGGAACATAAAAACATTTCATAACTGTTAGGTGCTATTATCAAGGTAGCAAATCAGCTTGCCACACAGTTTTTCAAGATAGTAATTGTCCAACATATTTAAGTGTATTAAACTTTCTGAAAAACTTTAGGATTGTAAGTTTGTATAAACATACTATTTATAAACATATTTAAGTCTGACTAAAAATGATATTGTATATTTTCTTTCATCTTAAAGATTTTTGTAATCTCTATTTCCTAGAAAATTATATATTTTATCTAATTTCACCACAGTGCTTTCTTATCATTTTTGAAATTCCAGAACATCTTTTTTACCTCTTTTTATTCCTTTTTTGTGCCAGTTTTAGGGCTTGAACTCAGAGCCTGGGTACTGTCCCAGCTTTTTCACTCAAGATTAGAACTCTACCAATTGAGTCTGTAGCTCCACTTACAGTTTTTGCACCTTAATTGGACTCATGGACTTTTCCTGTCTGGAGTTGATTTGACTGACAATCCTCAGATCTCAGCCTCCTGAGTAGCCAGGATTACAGGCATGAGCCATTAACAAATAGAACATGCCAATTTTTTTTTAACCTGAGACTTCTCTGTTTTCTTGATAACTGCTGATTCATTTCATTCTTTTCATCATCCAAAGGATCTTACTTCTGACAATCACATTGTGTCAAGTAGCATTTTCCCAATGGCTTCAAGTTCCTTTACAACATCCAAGCTAGATTACATGCCACTTGGAATACAATTACATTTTGATATTTAATGTGCGTTCACACATCCATATTTCAGTCTTATTTTTAAAATAGGAAGTCTCAAATCTAATCACCGCATCTTACTGTTATTGCTGAAAGGTTTATCATTGCCACAGTCATTGTATTTGATTGAATAAACTAACTCCAATACCCCCGTGCCTTTACTCATAGCTCCTACTTAAATCCCACTTCTTGCTTCCAGATTCGTGATGTAGGGGAGCCTAAACAGAAGTGACACACATGAATCCTGAAGATGTCCCAAAGCCCTAATATAATGCCAGCCTGGCATGCCCAGATCTTGATACTAAGTCTCTTCTGGTACCCTGTTCTATAAAGGCAGGAGGCTGCTCCCCGGGAGGGGGAAAGCACACATGAAAACACAGAAGGACAGACAGGCGCGGACCTGCCAACAGGCAGGCCTGCACACGCGGACACACAAACGCTCCGACACGGCCACTAACACACCCATGGTGTGTTTAGATTATAAAATTCGTCTTCATATATTTGCCTTTGGCTGGCTGAGTCTCTGGCTTGGCAAAAATGGGTGTGACTGACCCACTGGCGGGCCGCGGCCTAGCAGCAGCTGGCCATGACCAAGACAAGCATGGCGGAGTGCCTCTGCCGCCATTGGAAGCAGCCGCCTAGGCGCCAAGAGCAATTCCGCGACCTTGAAGAGGCCTCAGAAACAGACAGCCCAGCACAGAAGGCGCGAGGTAACTAAGCTGAGGAGCAAACCTGTGGGTCTAGGCCTCCAGCTGGGGCGGACATGCAAGCGGTAGGCCCGGTAGGCCCGGAGGAGTCGCACAACTTGGCTATCGCGTCGCACACCTGATGACGTCGAAGCTCCGCCCCTCACAGGGTTGGCTCCAGGCGCAGCAGCCTGAGACACTGGGGGAAATGACCTGGTGGGGGGAGTGGCATCATCAAAAGAGATTTGCCATCCAAATGATCATCATCTGCTAAAGCAATGGCAGCACCAGGAAAGGATGTAACGGAGATGCCATTTTTAAGAAAATAGCAAAAGGGGGAAAAAGACAATCAAGAAACAAGTTGCAAGAAACAAGTGTCTGGCCTGACGATAGGTAGTCATGTTCTATGGGAATTTGACTGGGAGATACAGAGAAGCCACATTTTGAGAGGTTGAATCAAAGCAGTTGATGGCTGCCTATGGCCCTCCTTCCATGGTTACATAGTGAAGGAGGAGTAAATGACACGAGTTCATTTTTTCTAGATAAAGATACAAAACTTAGGCTCAGAAATTGAATATTCAATGGAAGTTACATATATTCTAAGTGGTACAATAACATGTGAAGTTCCAATTGCAAATAACTGTACCAAACCCCCATCTTGGAATAAATAGATGGTCTGAGCAACTCTCTTAATATTATGCACTTCCTACATAAACAACCACGGAGAGACAAATAACCACTTTTGGACCACGTTTTTGCTCTGATTAAACTACATTAAAAAAATGTAAATTTTGCTGGCCGCTGGTGGCTAAATTACAGCTGGTAGCTGTAATCCTAGCTAATCAGAAGGCTGAGATCTGTAAATTGCAGTTTAAAGCCAGCCGACTCTTATCTCCAATTAACTACAAACAACAACAACAAAGCCAAGTGGATCTGTAGCTCAAGTGGGACAGCACCCAGGGCTCTGAGTTCAAGCCCTAGGACTGGTACCAAACATTTTTTAAAGTAAATTTAGAGGGATGTTTCTATGGCTGCTTCCAAGGTAAATCAGGTACTAATAGCACTCATACTTCTACTATTTCTAAAGGACTGATCCATGGCCATAGGTATGGAAGGCACATGTCCCCTCATCTCCATGGGTCATACTATTGTGGCCTCCACAGGAAGACTTGGAACACCAATTTTGTAAAAGGGTGCCACTGGACCCTCACCATAGCCAAGAACAGTGACCACTTTTGTTACCAGGAATGCCATTCTAAAGGGAGCCATATGGTATTTGGGGGTCCCACCTCAGATAGTGTATTTGTTACAGGTGACCAGAATAGTCCCTGTATTGTCCACAGTATTAACACAGACCCTCACACTGTCTGTTCCCAACTATTAAAGGGATTTTCCTATAATAGTATCCACTGCTTTGTTTTCTTCTTTTCCAGATGAACAGTAACTGTTACTTTCCTGGACACACAGGTATGCTCATGTGCATACTGCCTTTCATGCTGGGTTTGCACAATACCATATACCATAGGTATATGGACATCATTGGAAGATACTCATGGGTTATACATCAAGTGACTTAAGAATAATGAGCATGCCTGCCTCAGCAAAACTACACTGGGTCTAAATGGGACCAACAGCAACAGCAGATTATAGCAATTCTGTGCTAGAACTATGGCAATACTCCCAATTTATAGGTTATGGGTAGAGATTGCTGCTTTAAAAAAATATGCCCCTCAATAGATGAATGGATCAAGAAAATGTGGTATATATACACAATGGAATTCTATACCTCCATCAGAAAGAATGACATTGCCCCATTTGTTAGGAAATGGAAAGACTTGGAAAAAATTATATTAAATGAAGTAAGCCAGGCCCCAAGAAACATAGGTCCCATGGTTTCCCTTATTTTCAATAACTAGTATATGTCTGAGTCAAGCAGAAACTGTCAGATAAGATGATGTTAGGCAAAATGAACCCCAAGATAAGGACTCAAATGGTTTTTATTTTTTGTTATTGTTTCTAACATATTTATAAGATGATTTCTTTGTTGCTTTTTATGTCCCTCCCCCATGGTATAACCCCTGTTTTCACTGTATTTGATGTTGGTATAATTTGTGGAGGGGAAGGGAAAAAAATTGTTTAAATAGGGACACAGGTAGACCCATTGCAACAATGAGATGTACAAGACTTTATGTCAATAAATGAACTTTACAACTTTGGCAGGGGAGGGCAGGGATAGTAAGGGGAAAAAAAGAGGAGGAGGCAACAATGCTTGATAAGAAATGTACTCACTACCTTGTGCATGTAATTGTAACACCTCTGTACGGTATTTTCACAATTAAAAATACTTCTTAATAATAAAAAATATGTTAAAGAACAGTTTGATGACACCAGGTAACTGGTTGGTTACAACATTCTTTTTTCTTAATTGTGAAAATACTGTACAGAGGGATTACAATTACATGGGCAAGGTAATGAGTACATTTCTTATCAAGCATTGTTGCCTCCTTCTTTGTTTCCCCTTCCCATCCCTTCCCATCTCCTCCTCCCCCCGACACTGCCAAATTTGTAAAGTTGGTTTTTTGACATAAAGTCTTGTACATCTCATTGTTGCAATGGGTTCACCTGTATCCCTATTTAAACCATTTGTTTTTTCCCTTCCCCTCTACAAATTATACCAACATCAAATACAGTGTAAACAAGGGTTATACCGTGGGGGAGGGACATACAACGCAACAAAGAAATCATCTTAAAAATATGTTAGAAGCAATCTCAAGAAAGAAAAAAAAATTGAGTCCTTATCTTGGGGTTCATTTTGCCTAACATCAACTTATCTGACCGTTTCTGCTTCATACATCCATCTCTGGGTCATTGATGAGACTAGTAGTGACACTAAACCAGCCAATTGGACTTTGCCAAAATAGATATGGACATTATAGTTGGTCCTATCTCCTTGAGTAATGGATAGGTAATATTAGAACATGCTAATCTGGCCCTACTCTTGGTTGTTACATGTTGTCCCTTATATTGATGCTGTAAACTATGTTCTAAGGCCCTCCTTAAGGACAAATCTAATAAAGAATTGTCTACCTAAGAAAGGGGCTGGAGTGTAGTGAGTCCTAAACATGTCTAAAATCCCCAAGTCATAGACCTTGGCTTCTGGTCAAAATGTTATATGATGCCAGCCTAATATGCCCCTGGACTTGGCACTAAGCCTCTTTTGTTCTGCTGCTGTACAAGGCAGGAGGCTGGTCTCTAGAAAGAGGAGACACATGCAGACACAGCGAGGCAAACAGGCACACTCACATTGAGACACAAAAGCCCAGACACAGTGACTCATGCACCTGTCCTTTGTGTAATTTACTCTTACAATAAAATCTGCTTCTTCTTTTCTTTTCTTTTCTTTCTTCTTTCTTTTTCTTTTCTTTTTTCTTTTTTTTGTCAGTCATGGGGCTTGAACTCTAGACCTGGGTACTATCCCTGAGCTCTTCAGCTCAAGGCTAGCATGCTACCACTTGAGCCACAGTGCCACTTCCGGCCTTTTTTACTGTTTATGTGGTGCTGAGGAATCGAACCCAGGGCCTCATGCATGCGAGGCAAGCACTCTACCGCTGAGCCACCTTCCCAGCCCCCTGCTTCTTATTTTCTAATGGTTTAGCAAAACCATTGTCCAGCATTGGCCAGACACATATAATTCTGCTTCTTGAAGTGCTTTCTGTAGTAGTACTTTCAGCGTTTATTTGAGACTAAAAAGAGATCTTGGGCTCTGCTTTAAAAAAAAAAATCATCTCACTTGTAAGTGGTAAGTTATCTGAAATTTGAGTTTTAAGTTCCAACTTCTAAAGATGGTTTTCCTTTTGGGAGACTAGAGATAAAAATCTGCTATCAGCATGGCTGTCATTCTTTTCCAGTAATTGTTTTTTCTCTCTGTTTGTGCTGAGGGTTCTGTGGTTTCATTGTAGAGTGTCTAGATAAGATCTGTTTTATTTATGTTATTTAGGGATTAGTGTGTGTCTTCAGTTTAGATTCCTGTCCTTCATTCAAAAAGGGTAGCATTCATTATCTGAATGTTGTCTTGATCCTGCTTTTTCCTTGTAGACTTCTATTTTTGTGTATCTATGTAGAATCCACATTTCTTAATCATCCATATTTCCTATCTCTATCTTTCTGCCTTCCCTTCTGGGTCCCTCAGCTGTGTCCTTTAGTTTACTAATTCTCTATAGCTCTATCTAATAATCTTCCTAACCATTCTATCAGGTTGTTAATTTCAATGAAAAAGTTTCTTCTTCTATATATATATATATATTTTTTTTTTTTTTTTGTCGGTTATGGGGGTCTGAACTCTGGGCCTGGGCACTGTCCGTCAGCTCTACCACTTGAGCCACAGCGCCACTTCTGGCTTTTTCTGCTTATGTGGTGCTGAGGAATGGAACCCAGGGCCTCAAGTGTGTAAGACAAGCACTCTACCACTGAGCCACCTTCCCAGCCTTCTACTTCTATAATTTTTATCTGACCATTTTAACAGGGTCATCTATTCTTTCTTCTTAGTTGTCTTTCCATTAAAGTTTCTATATATAATTTGAAAATTGCAAACTTACCTTGTATGTACTTTAATTGGATTTGATTATTGTTTGATTTGGTTATTACTCTGTGTGTGTGTATGTGTGTGTGTGTGTGTGTGTGTGTGTGTGTGTGTGTGTGTGTGTGAAGGGATCAAACGCAAGGTCTCTGTACATTAACCATGTGTTCTTCTACCACACTATTTTTTCAGAATTTTTTATTTCTAAATTTCAGGACGTCAATTATTTTGCTATTATTGTATCTGATGAATTTGTCCTATTATGATTCCTCTTCTTGTATAGTTTGTAATTTTTATGAGATTCTATTTAATATAGCTGTAGGAGTCCAATGTGTCTCAGCTTACAGATATGTTATCATGCAGACAATTTTTTCCTTTGCTTTTCTAGAACTTCAAATATATCCTCTCCTCTGGACTAATGGTTATCTTAGCTTGGGTTCTCTTCTGCAACAATACTATATAGTACCAAACTTCAGTTCCAGGTATACATCTGTGCTTGATTTCATTCAAGAGAATTTTATAATTTCAGGAACTGTGAACTGGAGTTATCACTGATTCTCAATATATAAATAATCCAGTTCATATACAGCTCTAATGCTGGCATTTGTCAGACTTCTTAAGTATTGGCAGTGTGATTCATTGTTCATATGCTTTATGTTATGTTATTCGTATTTTTATATTGATTGATAGTAACTATTTAAATAATTACTAGGATGCTGGCAGGTATTGTTATATGTAGCCTTTAGGATTTCCATAGGGTTTTTTTTTATTAAACAGAAATTCTTACTTTTACTGTAATAAATGTATCCATAGCTTTATTTAGGGCAGCACTTTTCTACTCTAGAAAACTCTTTCCAATTCTAAACTAGCAAAGCATATCTTCTAAAAGTTTTACAACTTTGTTTTTGGTTTATGGATTTAATCTATGAGATATTGAATTTTTAGTATAGTGCAATGTAAAGACCAGTTAGTTATATACCTTCCCATGCTTAGTCAGTTTTTTCCAATTTCATTTATGGAGTGGTCTCTCTGTCACTATGATCTGCTTTGTCACCCCTGTTATGTATCAAGTTTTAAATATGTATGGTGGATTTCTAGTATGCCTATCCTCTTTCATTGTTCAATTTGTCCCTCTTTGTATGAACACCAACTGTCTTCAATACTATAGTTATGAGTCATGATATGTAGTAAAGCAAGTCCTTTTCCATTTTTCTTTGTTTGGAGTGCTTGACCATTTTGACCCTTTATTCTTCCTTATAAATTCAAAAATTGGTTTTTCAAATTCCATGAATAAATCTCTTAGAACTTTATTGACCTTGCATGCATGGACTGTATAGACAGATTGGAGAAAATTGAATTATTAATGATATTACATTTACCTACTCACAAGTTTAGTATATCTGTTTTCTGAGTTTTCTTTAATGCTCTAATAAAATTTTATAATCATAGATTTTGCTCATCTTTTGTTAGAAGTATTTTGTTCATTTATGTTGTTGAAAATGGTATTAAAATTTTTGCTGATGAGTGGGGGTATATTTGATTTATTACATGGATCATTTTGTTAGCTATCCTTTTAGATCTAATGATCTGTGATAAATTGTCAGTAGATTACTTTGAATTTTTCTGTGTAGACAATTATGCCAAGCAAAACCAATAATTCAATTTCTTCCTTATTGACCTTTTGTTTTCTTGACTTACTACACAGCCAAAACATCTTGTGAATTGTTATATACAAGAATGACAGTGGGTCTGTCTATCTTTGGATGATCATTAATGCAACTCTGCCAATGTTTTTCCATTTAGGAAGATCATGTATTAATGTAATAAAATTGTGTGTATAAGAAAAGTTATTGTCACAGTATTATTACTTTTGTTGCTCAGATTTGACTATATATAATTATAGTCTCTTCTTTCAAATTAATAATTTCCATATTTTGGTTCTATTTAGAGTGACCATAAGTTATTTTTTTCTTGCCTGTCATCCTTTTCTTCATCTGGAACATAAACATCCTTTGTAAAATATACTTTAAGTGATTTATTATGGGGCCAAAGATTCCCTTGCATCACCACAGATCTGAAAATCAGGCCATTCATTGACAGCCACAGTAATGACCAGGCCATGAAAATACCATCCTAGTTAGAATCTAAAGAAAACAGAATCTATTTCCTCTCTCATACAAACACCATGTAAACCTGGAGCTTCAATGGTCCACATGGCCAGCATGTGATGAGAACCTGCCTCAGAATCAGCTATCCAAGAGGAAAGCCAAGCTAGGCATTGGAGAGGTACATTTCTCTACTCCAATTGGCCTACAGACCTTCATTTTTCAGTTATATCTACCCCAAAATCTTGCCTACACCTACTGTTTTTGTCTCTACCATGCTGATTTCATTTTTGTCCACTTATAATCAGTACCAGTAAACTTTCCATCACTGTAACAATAATCAACTTGAACAAATCAACTTAGAAATATAAAAGGTATACTTCAGGTCAAAGTTTCAGAAATTTTGGTACTTGGTTTTGTTTTGAGGGGTGGTCCCTATTTCCATGGAGATGGTGAAGATCTGATCCTAGTTAGAGGAGTTCTAGAGAACTTCCTAGTTCTAGAGAAAGGAGAATCTATTTCCTGACACATGCAATGTGTCATTGCATGCTACAATGGTGGGAGCATGTGTAGGAGGCTGCTTGCTTCATGGCAGCTATAAACAATACAGAAAGTGGAAAGGGCAGGATCCCAATATCCCCTTCTATGGCACTTCCTCAATGACATAACTTCCTTCCTCTAGTCCCTACCTCCCAATGTTTCCACTACCTCTTAACAGCACCTAGTCTGACAACTTAGACATCAATACATGAGGCACTGGAGAACATGGAAGAGCCAAATCATAGCAAAATCCAAAGTATCCTTATTCTGTTGTTATTCAGTCTCTCCCTGTCTGTCTAGCTGTCTGTCTGTCTGTTTGCATGGCTGGCTGGCTAGCTGGTTAGCTGGCTGGCTGGCAGGTAGTATCTTAGTTTGAATTCAGAGCCTTTCATTTTCTAGGCTCCCTCATTTTCCTAGTGCTCTCCCCTTTGAGCCATGCTTCTAGCCTAACTGGCTGGGTATTTCTGACTGTGCTGTCTTAAAACCACTATCCTTAAAATGTCAACCTCTTTAATAAAATCGATAGGATTATGGATGTGAGACACAACTAAATAGGTACTCACTCCAGCTCTGTATTTCAGGAGTCTTATAGATTATGAGAACGAAAGCCATATCTATTTTCTCTCACCATGACATTCCTAGCACCTGTCAAAATGACTGTCACATCCTAGGTAGTTCATTGTTTGATGAATCAATAAATAGACCATGTAAGTATGCAAAATTGTAATTATTTTCTACACAGTGAATAAGCTGATATATTTGTCATTTCAATCTAACTTTCTTTTGACAAATCATTCATTTATGTATAATATGAGGAGGAATGGATATAATCATGGATATAATAATAATGAGGAGGAATGGATGTTTATAATTTTTTCTACCACTTATCACTTTGCAATCATGTTTTCCTTTTCTGATATTATCATTGAAGGGTATAAACACTAAATTTTAGTCTTTATTTCCTTCCATTGAGTATTCCAGTGGGCATGCAGGCTATGACCATGATTTAGTAGTTGCTCAAGGAGCTCAAAATGCATGGCAAAGTGTTGCCCTCAAAAATCATCCCCATGATCTTGCTATGAATTCCATATGTCTTCTGTGCAAATTATGCAAAAAAATACAAAAAAGGGAAAGAATCATGGTTTCTAGATGGCTTTCTAGTCAGCCAAATAAAAATAGAGGACTGTAGGTATTAAAGCTTGCCTAAGGTAAGCCTGAGAACAAAGAGACAAAACACAGCAAGAAAACATGGTTAGATGGAATATGACAAAGAGACCAATAGAAATGAAGAATGTCACAATCATGTAATGAGGATGGACTCCTATGTTAATTACCTGTATCATCTTTCAAATCATTTTTGACAGTCGTTTCCAAAATCTTAATCTGAGAACATCCTCTTTTACATTAATTACCTACATTTGCCTCTAGCTGGAAGAGTCTGCCTATATGCCAGGAGACTCAAAAGGGCAATGCTCTTCTTACACTGCACTTAAGCTGCTGTTCGTGTTGCTCTTATTAATTTGGTCGTTTGTATTATGAAGATTAAGGATGGCCTGCATCTGAATGTCCTTATCTGTAAAAGCAAAAGGTAGACTCTCCAATATCCTAATTTGCACTGAGCAAATCAAATAAGATGTATTTGAAAGTAAAATGTCGGCGTTGTGAATGTAATGAAAACGGGAAAACTAAGACATTTCAAGAGAAATATTTTCTACCCAAACAAGGTATTATAAGATCTGCAGGCCAAAAAAGAGACCTTTTCAGGTTTGTCAGTTCTCAAAGTTGCTCTTTTCTTCTGCAAATCCTATAGCCTGGCACAGCATGGCACAGTGTGGATCAAGCAGCTCAGAGTAGAGATTGAGACAGAAATCCATAGATGGAAAAATCATTCCTGAAATGGCAGGTTGCAGATACATCGCAGGAACTTTATTGAAGAAGAGAGAGTCTTCTTAGGCACCATCTTGCTCAGATACTCACAAGTTATCAGACTGAAGAAGAAACGTGCAGCTGACACTTCGCCTCTCAAAGAGACTCCATGCACAGAACAGCATGGGGAGAACAACTTCACCACGCTGCTATAGCTATCCAGATGTGCTGAGCCTCTACAGATAAAAAGATTAAACTAGGAAGTGGTGCTGTGGCTCAAGTGGTAGAGCTCTCACCTTGAGCTGAAGCGCTCAGCTTAGGCCCAGAGTTCAAGCCCAATGACAGGCATAAAAGAAAAAAAAAAGATTAAACTAAAACTGACAGTCCCTACATGTAAGCAGATCTATCTTATGGCTATGTATTTGTTTAAATCAGAAAAAGCTAACCAATTCAGATTATAGGCTGTTTCCATGTGGCCAAGATAGGATTTGAGGTCTTTATGGTCTTTGTTAGCTTTCTGGGTAAACCGCACAGCCATGAAACTTCAGCATTTATATCAAAGAAAGACTTGAAAATTAGCCCTCTTTAAAGATGATTGTGATCATATTTTCTCAAAAATACTACCAAATTACAATATCCCTAATTCCCTATACAAATGTAAAATTCACAAGAATTAAGTGGAATTTTTGTAAAAGTTTAATTAGCAGCAGTCATTAAGTCTTATCCTGAAGAGTATTCCTTTTAGAACAAAGCAAAACTATCTAAAATATTGATAAATATGGTTTAAATTGGAAAATCACTCACTATGTATTAGAAGCACCAAACGGATTTGCAGATGGAAACCAAACAAGCTGGAAATTAAGGGGTAATGTACTAGGGTTGTTATTCTTTGTGGAATATATGTCTTGTGTCTGGTGAAATCTGAACTGAACCCTTCATCAATATCTCATGAGATAAAAATGCCAACCTAGAGGGAATATATTAGAACTGGAAATCTTATTGCCTAATACTACTCAGTTCACTCTTACATAAGAAGACTGGAGCATCTGCTACTATGTTATGCCTAAGAGTACTGTTACCTGCAATTATCAGTCACACTCACTGAAAATTAAGGCCATATCTCAAAAAAGCATACTTTCATTTTTTTTAAAGCATGGAACTATTTCAACACTACAACAATTAAGAATAAGTGATGACCACATTTATTTCATCCAGGCTAACACAACACATATTTATCTGTCTCCTTTTGAACATTCTCCCCCATATTCACAGTTTTATTGCCATCATGGTATCTTCAATCTAATATTATGTTGCCACTTGTCATAGTTGTTTTCAAATATCCCATAGAGGTCATTTAGTGATTTACATACTATTTCTCTTTTTCGTTCCTTTAGCTTCTTCAAAAATTTCATATTACAAGTGAATCTACAACAATCTTGGACAAGCAAATCACTTTGATTTTAACTATGCCCAGGATAAACTTCTAGATAACATATATTTTCTATTCCAGCATCAGACTTTGGAATAGTCTTGTACACAGTAAGCACAAAATAAACATTTGGTAGCAGTAAAAGAAAATGGAACCGTTGTGGAAATGGGTCAAAATAATTGAGTGAATAAATGGATCTATGTCCATTGTAGATAAGTTGAGTATAAATTATGAGAATTATCTGGATTACTTGGTGAAATCAGCCAGTAAGAGAAGGACATGTGTTGTGGTAAATCTACTAGAAGGTATGAAAACATTCCACCTGTTGTTAGTTTTGAAATGCAACCCCCACCTATAATCATATTTTCCTTCAAATAAAATGCAACTCCAGTGTTTTAGTGACCCATTCAAACATATCATTTTTTCTTTATTTATTCACTTAAGGCAAGTATTTAAGCCAACCATGCATGAGGCTCTTTGCTAGACCTGCAAGATTAATGGTGTATATACGTGTGACCTTTGACCTCAGAACTTGCTTCATAAAGTATCTAGGAGACAATACTGTTTGGTAATTTATGCTCTTGAAAATCATGTGTTTCCTTAACAGTGCTAACTTTTCCCACCAATGAGGCAGGTCATGACCATTCATTCTACATTTGGTTCCTTAGATGTGTTTTGTCTAATTGTATTTGACTGTTGCTTATTTTTAAGGAGCTTTATTCTGTTGACAAAATAATCCATATCACCCCACAAACCACTACTGCCTCAAAAATCTTCTCCAAATACTTCCTAATATTTATAATATTTATGATACTTCTACATTAGTAGCAATGACAACAGAAAAACAAAGACAAGAGTTAGCAATCTGTACTATTAGTTAAATGCTAATGTTGGTGTGGATCTTGTGTGCAATTTGTTAGATTGATAATTTTAAAAATAACAATGAGTTACACTCAGCCCAAAATATAAATCTAAACTGATGATCTAAAACCTACAAATGATCTAGAAAAGGAGGGAAAGAAAAGCTAATAAATGGTTAAAATATCAAAATAGTAAGCTCTGAGTTGAAATTGGAGTTTGGAACTGTTTGTGTTAGAGAAGATGCTAAAAGTAAAATCATGTCCTTTTTCCATTAATATATAAGCAAAGAAAGTAGATATTTTTTCATTTTCATATAATTCTCTTATTGCAGGCACATACTCTGCATCTATCTATATATATATACACACACACATATTTGTATTGTGCAAATAATATAAATTTAGCCAAACATATTTTTGATAATAGTAGAAGAAAATGCTAAAAAATAAAAATAGGTATTGAAAAACAACCACAGTAGTGCACAATTCTTCATAGCTTGGAGAAAAATTACAGTTGCCATAGTCTAATATCTCTGCCTTAAAAATCATAGTAATCTAAAAACTTTCATGTTCTATATGTAGACAGTGGGATGTGCACAGACAATATGAACCCAGTGTGGTCCAATGGAGAAATAATACAGCCAACAAACTACCCCAGTACAAGATCAGCTCCATTTAGATACATGCTAAGGAGGATAATCCAGACACTGAGAGGCTGATACAGGGAGAACAAGCCAATCCCAGATATCATGGCAATAATTTAAAACTGGGCCAAGCAAAACAGAACAAGTTATTTGTACAAAAGAGACGCAGAGAACTACAGGAGCTTGGCTTGTTTCAATTCCAAAAGATGACTACTGGATAAGTTTTAGGGGCAAGTCCATCTGTAATTTACCTTGTAAGCACTCAACTGCCTTTTACAATTAGTATCCATGGCTATTTACAGGTTTATGTGATTTGTAAAAAGATATGACAAAAGAAAAACTGTACTGCTGTTCATCAACACAAATTGGCATGCAGCTAACAAATATTAACTTATTCTACAAATGTGTGTGGAAGAAGAGCAGAAAAGGAGGGATGGATGGAGAAAGAGTGAGGAGTGAGAGAGGTGTCCCAAAGAGTAGACCTCAGGTTTGGGTATCTGACATACATATTTTAACACAAAAAACACCAAAATGACCAAAAAATAAAAAGATTCAGTCAGGTGAAACTATAAACTAGGATATTTTGCAAAGTTAACTGGAGTCCATACACTTACTGACAATTTTCTGATGCTAACTGTACTTTCACTTTGGTTCAATATACCACCATTTAAATATTTCATCAGGTTATAGTTGTTATTTTTAGTATCAAAATGGACTCAGTCATTTTTTCCCTAATCATATACTAGGCAAAGGCCACCCACCAATACTAATGATACGTTTTCTTTGGATCCCTACAGGGAAGGAGTCATTCTGAGAATTTGTATCAATTTTCATTTCCGAGGAGCCACAAGCAGCTCATAATCTATTGCTTCTTCCTTTCCCATTTCAGGTATATTATCTTAATCCTTGACTCTATTCTTGCCCAAAAGGATATTGAATCAATAATTTCTTTAAGACAATAAAATCTTATATTTCTGAGCATTCAAAGAGTTGATGCATTGCTGAGAAAAATAAGAGTCAGTACACCAGTAATAGTTAAACCTTAGTTTTTTATGTTATTTTTTGTTTTTGTTTTTATTGTGTGGGTTTTTTTTTAAGACAGACAGGTTCTAATTCACAGGATGGCTGTGACTTCATGATCATCCAGAGTTAGGGGGTTGGACTAGGGAAGTAGAATTTGCTATTTCCCTATGAAATTGACACATATTTTATAAACTTGTTCATGATGGACACCTCAGAAGTGAGACAAAAGATAATTTAACACATAAGCACATGACTCAGGATCATTGATTGACAGGATGAAAGCAGGAGAGACTTGCAATATTGGCAACAGATCCATTATTAAGGGAAAGACCTATTTCAAGAGAATGGCAAGACATATGAAAAGGTACGACAGAAAATATTCTGAATGAGAAAATGCACTTGATTCCTGGCTATAAATTTAAGGAGTCATTAGAGCAAGGCGTAGCTAACCTCCAAGACTAATGAACTCACCTATAGAGGAAAGAGT
Organism: Dipodomys ordii; assembly: GCF_000151885.1. NCBI lineage: Eukaryota > Metazoa > Chordata > Mammalia > Rodentia > Heteromyidae > Dipodomys > Dipodomys ordii. The sequence goes on from NW_012267240.1 coordinate 13,020,139, forward strand.
GAACGCATGTCATAGAGATTTAGAAATAGAGAATAGGTTGGGGCCCTGAGGCCTAAAAATGGGACAGTAGTTTGCTGTCTTCCTGCTTTTTCCTGTCCCTCTATTTGTTTGATTTCTCTCTCTCCCTCACAATTTTGAAACTGTAGTTAACACACGCACTATTATTCCCTATGTTTATTAAACATTATTTACTTTAAATAGCAAAAGTGGTTAACATGTTATACATAGCTATTAAATTTTCTAATTACATTTCTACTTACATGACCCCATTTTGGGGTTTTGAATAAGTGACTGTCAATACATGTGTGATTTTTGTACAACTTTCCTCTCAGCATGAATTCTAATGCTTAGGAGTAGATGAGATAGAAAAGTCATAATAATTGATGAGCTTACTCAAAGATGGTTTCCTTTAACCAAGCCCAATCTGATTTTATTCATAGAAGCATTTTCTTTTCTCCTTAATTGAAAAAAATAGTAATTTAAAACCTTATATAAATACCTAACATACATAGAAGGTCTTTTTTGGTTTTCTAGAGAAATTACTCTATCTCTAATTCTCCTAGTTTTCCATGTTTTTAAAATATTTCCAAAAGAATTGTTATCATATCCAGATTGCAATTCTAATTCATTTCCTTTGCTTAAATTAATCAGTAACTCCTACCAACAGAGAAAACTAAATCTACTTCACATTCTAGTGTGAATTAGGGGAGAACCTTTCTAGATCAATTAAGTTGAGTCTTTTCTTAGATGATGCCCAACCAATGATATTATGACAGAAAAGAAAATCCATATGGGTTTCCACTATTAGAGAGAAGAGATCATAAACTTTTCTCATACTGGAATGTATAGAAAATCTTTTAGGCTTTCTAAGTCACATAGTCTTTGTCAAAGCGATTTAGTTCTGTCATTGTAGTATGCAGTCACAGACCGAAAGTAAATGGATTTAGCTATGTCCCAATAAAAGTTTTCTTTTTACAAAAATAATTATTCAAAGGAATTTAGCATTGATATTTGCTTAATCTTTTAGGGTGATAAAATTGCAAAAACATTGGAACTAGACAGATATGATGGGTTGAATGTATAGTCATTTAGTTGTACTCCTTAAAATGTTTGATAGTTCCAGGTGCTGATGGCTTATACCTGTAATCCTAACTACTCAGGGGACTGAGATCTGAGGATTGCTATTTGAAGCCAGCCTGGGCAGGAAAGTCCTTGAGACTCTTATCTCTAATTGATCACCAAAAAAAAAAATGTTGGAAATGGAGCTGTGGTTCTGGTGGCAGAGGACTATCCCTGAGCAAAACAAGCTCAGGGACAGTGCCTAAGCCCCTGGTTCAAGCTCCAGAACTGGCACAAAGTAAAAAAGAAAGTTTTATTATGTTATGTGGGTTTTTATTTCAATTATATGAAAGTCTGTACATATGTTTTTCTTTTAGTTTAACTTTGAGCCAATAAAATGCAAATATACTTTGTAGTTTGCTCTTATGGTTCATTTATAGCATCTTTTCCTTAAATAGATATGTACATGTTTTCTCAAACAGTAGACTCTGGAGACACAATCTTGAGGATGACTATTAATAGCTAATGGATATGACATGATGACATAGAATCCCATAGAGAAATGCATTCAGGGATAAAGGAATCTACTTTTTTAATGGAGGGCTCAGGTTGTGGCTCAGTGGTAGAGCACTTGCCTAGGATACTTGCTTTAGACTTGGTCCCCAGCACCGAAATACAAAAATGAGAAACCAACAATAGAAGGGGAAGTTAGGGTTAGATTTTGTGATGGAACGGGAGAGTTTGTAAGAGATCAGCAAACAAATGGCAAAGGTGATGCACTGGGCAGTAGTGGAAGTGGGCTGACAGGTGCTGGGAGGAAGAAGGACCGGCCATTGTGAGCCAGCACAGGTAGGGAGCCAGGAGTCACTTCATGCAGCATTAATGCAACACAGAAAAGGGCATTTATTTTGTATCCTAGAGTCAAATGTCTTATTCAAGAAGGTCTATTATTATTATTATTGCTTTTTCAATGATAATTGTGACTATGTTGACATTTGGATTGAGGGGAAGCATGAGCTAATGTGAAAAGATCCATGAGGGAGGGTAATGAAGAGGACAAGAGCAAGGTACAGACATGTAAAACTAATAATTGTATGACTAATTGGTGCTAATAAAAAATGGGGGAGGGGAAGAACAATAAAACATGTTATCCTGGAACTCAGAGGAGAGGTCAAAGTATGGAAGATAATTTGGAAATGACTCATATAGAATAAGAGTGGATAATTTCAAAAATAAAAAAGAGGACCCAGTGTAGAGCCCTGAAGGCTTTCTCTATTTAACCATCAGGGAAAAGAGGATGAAGTCAGTCAGGAAAACAAAACTGGCTTAAAAAGTTGAGGAAATACATCTGGAATGGAGTTAGAAAAATGGGGGGGGGATGATAAAAGGGGTGACACAGGCCAAGATTTAGTGTAACTCATAAACTGACATGTTAAAGCCAATCACCTTGGTATGACTACTTATAGATTTTCTTTTTTAAGCGAGACACAGAACCAAAGTGTTTCAGAAATGTTGTACTGGGCAGCATTGTAACACTGTGCTGAGACATCAAGTAAATTAAGGACAGAAAATTGCTTCTTAAACTAATCCCTACAGAGATGATTTGTGAGCTAAGTCTGTTTCACATTATTGACTGCAAGCCTAGGGAAGAGCGATAATTGGGTTTATTACTGATTGGGGCTTTTGCCAGAAGTTCTGGGAAAGGTAAGATAGAGAAAAAAAAACTTTTAATTCCTTTTTTAAGACAAAAATCTGGTCTGAAAGTCTTATACTTTGAATTTGCTGAACACATAGCTACTTATAAATTATTCACTCACATGAGCATTTAACAAGAGTATGGCATCATAGAAAGAAAGAAATGAGATCAGGAGCAACTCATAGATACAGAACATGGAAAACAGCCACAGTTGACAAGTACCTGGGTTGTTTTTCATTCCAAAAGCTGTCAAACTGCCTTTCCTTGAACATTTTAGTCACATTTTCAATTCAATGTCTCCAATTATAACAATCCCAGAGCAAAGTATACAAAACATTTCTACTAATATTCCTTATATTTATTATCATCTGATTCCTTTGCACAATCCCTGTTGATTTTTATACTTTACCTATTCTGTAATAAAAAAGATTGAAAAAAAATCTAAAAATCCTTTATTTATTTACTTACTTATTAGAATTACAAAATCCTTTGAGTTATGGCTACTGTCTGAAATGAACCAACTCAATAAGAGAGTTTTCTCATTTTTCAAAAGTGCTATTCAGGATTGAAAGATGGCAGTCATATAGCTGTATAACTGAAGCCAGTAATACCAGAAAACTCTAACCTATGTTCATTGCTGTACTATTCACCATAGTCATAGAAACAGACCAGATGTCCTCTAGTGGATGAGTGGATCAAGAAAATGTGACGGGCAGATAGATAGATAGATAGATAGATAGATAGATAGATAGATAGATAGATAGATAGATAGATAATTTTACTCATCTATCAATAAGAATAATGTCATTTATAAGGAAAAGGACCGAGCTGAAAAGAATTACGTTAAACAAGTTAAGTCAAGCTCAAAGAGAAAGGGGCACATGATTTCTTTCACATATAGAAGTTAGATCTCAGTTACAAACATGTATGAAAACATTTTACAGGGTCATATTCACATAAACACAAACAAATTGACTAAAGGATGGTACATACAAGTATGGATTCCCAAGGTATAACTCCTTTGAACAACTAACTTAGAATTTAACAAAGGGAATACCAGGAATCTGACACACATTTTGTGAGTGATAACAAGGAATAAGTGAATGCAGTTAGAATATTCAATATACATATGTGGAAATTGAATGAGGTAATTTGAGGAGATGAGTGGGGTTGGGATAATGGGGGGGAGAATGATGAAAAGGGAGACATTGATCAACCTGCAGTATACTCATAAACTGACAGGTTGAATTGAAGCCACTTTGTGCAACTATCTATATATGATAATAAAACATCAAAATTCTATCTTGTATATTTATTACACAATTGAGTGGCTCTACCACTCAAGGGCTCTGCCAAGTTGTAGTCATTTCTGTGAAAATATTGGTGTTAAAAAATCATATTGATATATTTGTCCTGATGTAGGAATTGAATTGTAAATTAGCTTGAAAACTGACCAAGATCACAAGTATAACAATTTAGCTTAATGAACTCAGTTGACTCTATTTTATATTTACAGTAAATAAGTCTTCCAAATAGCTGAACATAAGAGGTTGTTAATAGAAATAAAGGGCTGAAGAAAATAGGAATTAATACACTAAAGTTCTTTTTCTTATAAAAACAAAAGTAGGAAGAGAAAACAATAGAACAATAGTACTGGTCAGTGTGGGATTACTTCTGTTTTCTTTTTCATGAAAGGATTGAGATAGAATGAATTCCTTTATATACCTGCAGAAAATAGCTAGGTTGGGAAATTTGACTATTTTGACTCTAATCCTAGTTTTTCTGCATGAACAAACATCCCACTGCTGTTTCAGCATTCTTCCAGTGCCTTTTCAGTCCCAAAGTTCCAATAATTTTGAACAATCTGATTTCTAGAGGACAATCTGTTGCCTAATCGACCTGATTTTATCAGGTAAATCAAGTCCTGCCTCGGTTTTTTTCAACCATTATCTCTGGCTCCAGAGCGTCCTGATAATCCAGGTCATAAGAAAATGTTAATGGCTTCGCTGTCACCCACCTTCCCTCACCATCCCCCAGGGACACTTCAGCTCTCATTTCCACCCTGTCTTTTTTCCATTTTTTCAGTTTGCTCCCTTGTGGAGTTCTCAAGCTGCTATCTAACTTAATATGCTTATGTAAGAAGTTAATGCTATGTTTCCAAATTAGATCTTTCCCCCTTTTCGCAAGCACACACCATTGTGTAATTTATATAATTTCTTATCTCCACAATTAAGTTATTGATCTGATTTTGCATTTCTGAGTGCCTTCAGTGGCAGCAGATAATTCAGAAATCCCATTTGATTGATTCCATTGTGAGATAATTCTTCCTGGAGGCCATTTTGTTTTTGCTTGCTTTTCTGGGTAAGTGAAGCCTCATTTTAATAAGAGGGAGAATCAAATTATATCACTATTTCTAAAACATAAATTTTAACTATCTATCAACATGCTATTAAAAAACAAAATTGCTATTCTACTTCTCAGAACTATTTTTATTCCCAGACAAAGGAAGTCCAATGAAGCCCCTTTTCCTCCTTCATTTTGTATTACTATTTTTTTATTTCTCCTTCAGGTATAAAACATAGGCTCCTTTTCAAGACAGCTCAAACAAACCCTGTTGGAAGGCAGGGGTAATGTATGTGCTGTGAGAAAGGAGATAAGTAAAATATAACTCTACCTTAGCCTTAAATAATCCTTTGTGCTTGAATTAATTTCATACAGATGCAAAACAACCTACAAGGACATTTAGTACTTAAGTATTAAGTGATTTACTTTGAACTGATTTTGTTGGAAGAAAAAGAAAATCCTTCATAAGTTTAACCTCATCCACTTTTTTCTTGAGTATGAGTAAAAGATTTGCAAACATGTACTACTTTGAATAATTCCAACAACTCTTAAAATCTCTTAGGAAACATGCTAGAAATAGTAGAAAATTGCAACATTTAATAATCAAAGTAAACTCCAGTCATTTCAATTAACATTGTTACAGACAGCTGAGCAGAACAAAATCATAACCTTCAAAATGCTGAAATGTGCATTTGCCCACATCTGACAAACCAAAAAAGTAAGACACATGGTGGCTTATTACTCAGAAAGATACTGGAGCTTGAAGCACATGTATTAAATTTGGGCAGTCTTGGTGAAAATGAAAACCCATTTCCTCATTCTACAATCTGACATCCTTCATCTAAATCCAAATGAGATAACAAAGTAAGAGAAATGAGCAATATTTTCTGCATAAAGAACCATATAATCCTTTTACTTGTTTAAATAATAGATTTATAATTTTATTCTAACTAAGCTATTGTGTGACACAATTATGCTTAATAATGCCACTTGCTGAAAAACATGTTTTTCCTATATAAATATTACGCACACAAGTACTCAATTTGATTTTTGTTTAGTAATTTTATAGGTTTTCATGTACCATTGACTACAAACCTAAGGCTAAGAGATAATTTTCCAAAATTAGGATGATAAACTGCTTTTAATATAAAACTGAGTCAATGAGACTGAACTAACTATATTGTGTGCACCTGTAAGACAATTAAATAACTAATATTTTTGGAAAACCCATTTAAAATAGAACATTTACTTTGTAGAAATAGGATTAACTTTAAAGAACCAACTCAAACTCATAGGATTTCATTAACAAAAATTTTCACATGAACTAAAACAGTTAGTTATTTTCCTTTATTCTTGTATTTTAAACCTTTTCCAAATTCTAAAGCAAGTTAGATGGTGGGGTACATAGATTTCATCGTATTATTCTCCCAAGTTTTCTGCTTGTTTAGAACCTTTTACTATATGAAAACAATTTTTAAATATTTTCCCTTGCTAAAGTTACTAAAGTTTAGAAGTATGTAAATAATTACATCCCCGCATGCAAATATTTAGTACAAAAGCAAAGTCTACTTTCACTAACATAGTATATTGTGCTCATTACAATATAGTTCTAAATATGGATTAGCAGACATCCCAATCTCATCAATCCTACCTATTTCTACTTAAAATTCTTACAAATAGATAATAACTGTGTTGTTAATCTTGCTGCAATTGTGACAAAACACCAAAGACAACCACCAAGGAAGAAAGATTAGTTCCGGCTCATTGTTTCCTAAATCCCAGTCCATGATCACCTGGCCTCACTGGCTTTGGGCCGGGTGTAGAGCAGAACCTCAAGTAAGGAGAGTATTGCGAAGTAAAGTTGCACACTTCATAGCAGCCGGCAAGTAGAGAAGGAGCAAGAAAGGGGTCGAGGTCCCAGTATTCCTTTCCAGGGTCATACTTCCGTCTCCATTTCCATCTCCAATCACCACACTTCCTTCCTCTAGGCTCTGATTGCTAAAGGTTCCATCAGCTCGCTGTAATCCCAATTGAAACCAAGCCTTACCATATGGGATTTGGAGAAAATGGTAGCATCCCCATACCATAACTAGAACCATCATAACCAAACTCTCAAAGTTTCTGAGTGGAATTTTTTTAACTTTTAGGAAGTCACAAAATTTCAATTCCAGGGCTGGGAAGGTGGCTCAGTGGTAGAGCGCTTGCCTTGCATGCCAGAGGCCCTGGGTTCGATTCCTCAGCACCACATAAGCAAAAAG
>NW_012267240.1:13027544-13035692 GCF_000151885.1 Dipodomys ordii
CTGTGGCTCAAGTGGTAGAGTGCTAGCCTTGAGCTGAAGAGCTGAGGGACAGCGCCCAGACCCAGAGTTCAGGCCCCACGACCGGACCCCCCCCAAAAAAAATTTCAATTCCATATGTCAGTTCAACAAATAGCACTGAAAAAAGATTAGAAACTTCCTATAGGAGTGCAGAATAGAATAGAATGGGGGGGGGGGTGAAAATCACAGTGCTGAGTGTTATTTGTTAACCAGATTTTTGTGACTTTGTTAACTCGGAGTGGTTTTCTGTTTTGCTTTTTTTTTGTTTTGTTTATGTGCCTGTACTGAGGCTTGAACTCAAGACCTGTCACAAGTGACTAGCCTTTCCCACTAGCAACTGGTGCTTTACCACAGTTTTTGCTGGTTAATTGAAGATGAGTCTCTCAGATTTGTCTCTAGGATTATAGTTGTGAGCCACTGGTGCCCAACCTAGAAGTGTTTTTAGTAACTGGATTTTATACTCAGTAATTCATTCTACCTAGTAACATATTAATTCATGTTCACTTTTGTCAACTTATTTAAAAAATCTTGACTTCCAAACACAAAATAGATAAAGTGATAAACCATACACTTTGGAGTTTCAATGGCTTGTTTGTGAGAATAGGGATTTTGGACCCCAGCAGAAGACCAACATTTACCATCTCACTTCTTTTTTTCTGAACCAACTACACCACACATCATAACTATCTCTGCCTTAAATCCCTCTCTGTTCACAGCATCGACAGTAGTCTCTTTTCTCTGGCTGAATACAGTCTACTGGTAATATTACTATGAAATAGGTCTGCCTAGTTTCTTTTGTTTAGCGGTACAGTGGAATCATATGAAAGAATGTAGTATTATTACACATTGTCCTTGCTGTTGTTATTTTGGGAAGCTGTGCATACATGGAGGAATGTAAGGTTTTGAGGTTTAAGTAAAATTGGGAGTAAAAGGTGGTAATATACTCCATTTCAAGAAACTTATCTTCATATTCATAACCAACAGTCATGGTGGGGGGGGGGTCACGAGACCAGACATTTAAAATCAGTGTAGAAAATAGACCTTGTCTCATTTTTAAAAATTTTAAATAACCAACAGTCCCAGTATCTATTAGGTGAAGGTAAGACAATAGGCACTGGATATCCCTTTTTTATTTCTTATTTCTAAAATGAGTCTTAGCTGGATCCTCACAGTACCACTAAGTAATCCTTCAGTCAAAATCCTTGTCAATAAGAATAGTTACAGCTGGGCACCTGTGGCTCATGCCTGTAATCTTAGCTACTCAGAAGGCTGAGATCTGAGGATCGCAGTTCAAAGCCAGCCCAGGAAGAAAAGTCCCCATGTGACTCTTATCTCCAATTAACCACTCAAAAACTGGAAGTGGTGCTGTGGCTCAAGTAGTAGAGAGCTAACCTTGGGCACAAAGAGGTTAAGGGACAACACCCAGGCCCTAGGTTCAAGCCCCACAACTACCACCAACAACAAAAAAGAATAGTTGCAAAGTTCCTAGATCTTCAACAAGCTGTTTTAATGGCTACCAGAATAGTAAAATAGAAGAGCAAATCTACACATGCATACAAACATGTAACAAATTTCCACGATGAAAGTAAGAAAAAGAGGTCAATGTGTTTAGGTAGTTTACTTAAATGTAATTATATGTTTGAAAATTCCACTAGAGTGTGAAAGACACAGAATGGCTTCTGGGAAATTTTCTGATAGTTTATTAGTTGAAAAATATTAGAATTACACTTATTATCTCAAAAACATATCTTTAATAAATCTAAAATTCACTGTCCATTGATTTGATTCAATATTTATTGATTCTTTTAATCATGTGCTAGGAATTCCAAATATAAAATCAACTGGAACAATCTATTCATTGCCTTAAGAATCTCATTTTCCCTTTGAACATGGTCTCTCTAATAGAATTATAAATTATGCAAAAGCATGACATCTAAAATAAGAGATAAGTTTATTTTTAAAATATTAATTTTTACATGTAAAATATTTGTTTATACCTTAAGTTATACTTTAAATAGAGAGGAATTTATCCAGTATTAAGGCACTTATTGTAAAACGATAGCTCTCTAAAATGACAGGTGAATAACAGAAACTTTAAAATCTAAGGATCTATCTTCTGTTTAATTGCTTGAAAAAAATAAAGACGACTACGTGGAAAGTAAATGTTCCTTAATGGAACATTTACTTACTCAATGCCAGGCCTTGTACTGGACACTGACATATAAAGGAATAAAATACACCTCTCTCCCCAAGGTATTTAAAATCAAGTCTAGTCTATTTTTACATGATAAAACTACTCTCATTTGAAAGCATCTTTGAGAGAAGAATGGGATTTTCTTCTCTGGAGTGATAATAATTGGCTATGTTCAGTTCCCACTCTAATCTTGTATCAGCTCTGCCTTAAACCTAGACAGTTTCTTCTTTTTATCATCAGACAAAAAAGCATAATTTTAAGTATGAGGAAAAATATTTAGTCACTTACCCTATATGACATATTTTTAACAAATACATATTATAAAACTCATTTCATGAAGAAAATTACAGCATTTTTGGCAGAAAAGGCAAAGAAGAAAATGTGTTTTAAAGGAGAATAAAATCTCACCTTGAATTTTAGTTGTCTATTCTCATGAGAATTTAATTTGGTTCCAGTGACATATGAAAGAAAATAACTGATATTTTTAACTAGATGTGCTAAATAATGGTTTCCCATACTCATGGCCAGGTTTTATATAAGTAAATGTTCTTTTCCTTAAATGAGCCAAAATATTAATACACACCTGCCTATGTCTCCATAGTCTAGTTGACATTGATGTTTCTTTCCTACATGTTTTCATAAATCAATAAATTATCATGTTTTCATGTAAATCTGCTCTTTTATATGCTGAGTAGCTAATAAGAACATGAAAAAATGGCCAATATAACTAATCATTAGGGGACTAGAAATCCTCTCCACAATGAATCAACACCTCATAATCCTCAGAATGGCTATCATTAAAAGAACAGAGAATAATAACTGCTATTGAAAATGCAGGGAACTTGGGCCCCTTGCACTCTATTGATGGTTATGAATAGCCAATATGAATACAGTTTTGAGCTTTCTCAAAAAAAAATAAAAGTAAAGTAAAAACCACGCACCCATGGTTCACTTCTGTAATGCTAGCTACCCAGAAGGCTGAGATCTGAGAATCAGTTTGAAGCCAGCCAGGCAGTAAAGTCCATGAGACTCTTATCTCCAATTAATCACAGAAAAATCTGGAAATGGAACTGTGGGCTCAAGTAGTAGAGTGCTAGCCTTGAGTAATAGGAGCTCAAGAACAGCACCCAAGCCTTGATTTCAAGCCCAAGAACTAGGAGGGAAAAAAAAGAAAAGAAAATAAAAAGAAAATTACTATGTGATCCCAAAATATCACTTGGAGGTTTCATCAAAAAGAATTGAAATAGAGAGCTTAAAGAAATGTTTGACCTGTATTACTGTATTATTCTCAGAAGTCAATAAGTGTACCCAACTCTGATGTTCACAATTACAATAGAACATTTAGAATATTAGGCAGACTTTATGAAGAAGGAAATCCTGCCCCATGCTGTAACACAAAAGGCATTATTCTAAGTAAAGACATGGTGTGAACTGAAGTAAGCCACTAGAAAAAAAATGCAATATTCTTTTATTACATGCATACAAAATATTAAAGTCACAGAAATGAAAAAACATAAAGGTGGGCTGGAGGGATGAGCGCGCCAGAGAAAATAAATGTATAATGGATATAAAGCTTCAGTGATAAGAGATAAAACACTCTAAAGATGGTTGTGCAGTACTTAACCATACACTTAGAAATGGTTAAAATGATGAGCTTCATGTTATGTGTAAGTGGAGGATGCCAGAAAAATAAAGAAGTTTTCAGATATAAGAAATTAAATTTGGCATGAGCAAACATGCATTACAAGAAATAGCAAGGGTATTTCTTCAGGCTGAAGCAGCACCAGATGAAAACTTGCTTATAAATAACTCCAGGCAATAACTCAGTTAAGTAAAAGCTGCATGCAGGGAATGACAACTTGCTAGGTTTTGCCAGATTAACTTGAAGTAGATCAAATACATAATATGCTTTATTTTCAAATGTGTATAAAACTTTCAGCATAATTATGTTCTTGGCCAAAATATATGTCTCAAGAATATAAAGTATTTAAAGGGCTGGACTTGTGGCTCAAGTGGTATAATATCCTTCTAATTACCCCCAAGAACCCAAGTTCAGACCCTAGTACTGCCAAAAAAAAAAAGTCTAGAAATGTTTAAAGTATTTAACTGATACAAACTACACTCTTTGACAACAATGGAATTAAATTGGAGATCACCTAAAAGAAAGGTGAGAAATCCCCAATGTACTTTTAAACAAAAATCTGATTCAAAGAAATTATAATGCAAATTTGAAAAAAAAAAGGTGGGGATCTGGATGGAGGGGAGACCCATAACAGGTCAACAGTGAAGTGTTACATGTGGCAAAGAGCAGTACTAACCTAGCCCATGTGACCTTTCCCTGCAGGAACTAAGGCTAAAAGTAACTACATCAAAAATTAATGAACCCTACTTACTGCTATGTTGTGGGTTGGGTGCCTCTTAGCATCTGACACAGGAGTCCTGTACCATCTCCTAGGATTTGTAAAACAGTGGCAAAGCAACTCACTCACTTAGAAGGCAAGCAAAATAGTAGGATCTGCAGAGGCCTCACCAATATCTATAAAACTCAAATCTAGTAATAGATCTAGGGTGTTTAGTCAGTAGGAAATTGTGATTGATTTAAAAATAGTATTGGGACAACTGGAAGAAAATTAAAACAAACTCATTCTTTCACCACGCACATAAATAAATTTCACAACGAAACTTAAGACATAAACTCACGTGGCTTATAATGACCAAAATGCAAACAAACTGAACATCCACTATCAAAAAAGAAAAGAAAAATTACAGTATATCTGCCCACAGTATAGTATGAAGCTAATAGAAAAAAAAGAATAAAAACTAAACAGTTGAGCTTGGAGAGATTTCCAAATTGCAGTTACATGACAATGCAAAAAGCAGAATGATATTCTGCCATCATTACCCAGATATATGTATATCACATATATGTATATTTCACATAATTCAGTACTAAGAAAATAGGAAGAGTTTTACTAACAAGAAGAATCTGTGTGGCAGTGGAAGGTCAGGTGACTTAATGGGAGAGAAAAAGGAGACAGAAAAGTTCAGGATAAATAGAAAAGAATGCCTAATATAATGCTATAAAATTACAGAATGTGGGCATATGACCATTAACCACAAACAATAAAAGACTGATTGAACAAATAATCAGAAATTACCATTCTCTAAATCATTATGGTAAAAGAGGAAATGTCCTCATTTCAATTAAGTAGCTTGGCTTTGAATTTCACTTTTATCAGTTCTTGGTCTGGCAACTTGGTGCAATTTAAATAATCTCTCTGAGCCCGGGTTTCCTCATTTATAAAATAGAATTGAAAATAGAATTAGAAATGCCATCACTCCTCCACTTTCACAGGGTAGTTACAAGAGTTGAAAGTTAAAATGTACATTAAGCTTTAATAAATTATATATTTTGCAATATACAACTGTTGCTACTGACTTATAATTCAAGTAACATTAACTATAGATTAGATTCTGACATTTCCACTGATGTTGTTACTATGCAGAAATTATTCAGTCTTACTTCCAAAGTGAGATAACACTGGCACCAAAAATGGAGTATAATGATAATACTAATGAACATATAAGTGGAGAGTGACATTTCATAATCACTACCACAATTGTCCTCATCCAACCTCCAAATACTTAGGATAAACCTAAACCAACCTAAAGTTGGTTCATCAGAAGTGTTGGCTGTATATAATTTGTATTTTCTATTGTTCATAATAAAATGAAATAATTTTTATGTTTTTTATTGTGAAAATACTGTACAGAGGGGTTACAGTTACATGAGCAAGGTAATGAGTATATTTCTTATCAAGAGTTGTTGCCTCCTCCATCGTACACAGATACTATTTTTCTGAATCTGAATTCCTTATTACTTAACCATGTGACCTTGAAGACATCAAGGGTAAAGATAAAGGTGAAGAAACAACAAACAAATCACTAAACACCTCCACCTCTATACATCACTTCCACATTGGCTAATCACTGCTTTGTAAGCCTGGGTATCTGCTGTGTGGTCCATGGACCAGGAGTGTTGGTCTGCATCAGCGAGCAGCTTGTTAGAAAGGATTCAACTCAAGTCTAAGCATCTGCCTTTAAGAAGATTTTCTGGGTGATTAATGTGCACATTCAAGTTTGTGAAGGAAATTCCTAAGGTACGTCTATCGTGGAAAGGTACATATGACTTGGGCAAATGTGTTTCAACTGTGGAAGGTCACATGAGAACTTGTGAACAGTTTGCATGACTGTCCTTTGGGAATGGAGCTGGAAGAGATTATGTGTCTGGGTAGACAGTGAGTGTGGGTGACCATAGGTGATGGAGAAAAGGACTTAGGTAAGAGAGCTTAGCATCTGCACGCAGATGTGCATAGCTCTGCAGAATCAGTTCCGTTCCATAGAACTCTAGGGCCCATTAGCTCATGAGTAGAGATGATTTGGTTGCAGGTGGCAAAATATGACAAGATAGGGGAAAAGACTCAATCTTTGCTCCCTAACCTGGAATGCCAAATGCAATGTGGTCAACAAGTAACTCAGGAAATGCTGGACCTCGGCATCTGAAGAGCAGTGATAGAGAAGCGAAGGACCATTCCTGAACAGGTGGCCCAGCATCCCTGAAATAGCCCCAAGAAACATCCTGGGGCAGACAACACGATAGGCAGTTTCAATTATGCCATAGATCTGAGGTTCTTAGGTTCTTCTCTAAGAGCATCTAAATGTCGTTGAGCCATTATTTCTTAGGGAATTCTAAATTATTGAGACAAAAGAATTTTTTTTTGTATTTGACCTATTTGTCCACTTGGAAGTACAACTATAGAACATTGATTTATGTATTGCTAGTGGTAATATTTATAGTTAATGAAAGCACCAGCTTTCATTTGTTAAAGCTATTTTTCTAGGCTAGCAGAAAATGACTGCTAATATGTTATCTTGCTTTAGATTATATTTTTCTTGTCAGTGACAATGAAAGCATGCTGGGGTTTTTTTTAATAGACAAAACAAGTTTAAAAAGATGTTTTCAGTATTCCTAATTTAATTTGGTGATTATATAATCATATCTCCTCTAAGGGACACCATAGGCACTGAATATTTCTTTTTCTGTTCTCTGAAATCAACTCTTATAGTAAGTCGGGGAGGAGAAAAGACAAAAGTGTCTATTCACTTATAAGTAAAACCTTGACTTATTGGGAAATTCAATTTTAAAATAGAAAATAATTACTTTCTTCACATAATAGCTTGGCATTTATCATCCCTGCATAATTCTATTCCTTTTTAAAACAGCTTTTTGGGCTCAGTTGCTTATCTTCAATTACATAGCTCCAAACAAGGCCCCAAACTTGTTGCAAATCCATTCCTAATGTGTCAGTCTTTAAGCCACCTCTGAAGGCTCTCCAAGTTAAGAATGAGTGAACCCCTGTGATGGAAGGCCATTATTATTATTAGCATTTTGTAGAAGAAACAGATTTTCAAGTTGGGGTCATCATAGACATTATAGCTTCTCACCTCCTTGTCAACAGGTATGGGGGGGCGGGGAGAAAAGAAAAGATCAGTTTATGGTCCCCAAACCAGCTTGTCTATGTACACATAAGAAATTATAAATGATGACCAAAGAGAGAAGATGGCGGAGGAGAAGCTGGAATCTGAACAAGCTCTCGCATAGAAAGCAGTTTTAGAGTTCCAGTGAACAGTCCTAAGCCAGAGACGAAGGAGCCAGATGCAGCGGGCGAGCGGATTCTACTCAACACCAGCAAGAACCGATAAGGAGCAGACAGCTTCATCCTGCAGTTTGCAGACCAGAGATGACCCAGGAACCAAGACTCGGCCTGAGTAGAAGCCCGACGTCCTCACTCCTTCTCAGGGAGCAGAGGAGGGAAGGCCACCCCTCCTCCCCCCCAGCACCGGTGATCTCCATCTTGGATACCGACAAAGCTCGG
>NW_012267240.1:13036482-13089292 GCF_000151885.1 Dipodomys ordii
TTATTATCCTGTTCACCTATTCTTTTTTTTGACCTTCTTTATGTGACTTAGCTCTTGTCCTTCACATCCTCAGAAATTATAAATGACTGTCATTTGCCATTAAGCTTTGAGTTGTTTTCTCCCACAGCATATGTCAATCACTATTCTAGTACTACAAAAAAGCGCATAAAATATATCAGCTCAGTAAGAGGAATGGTCTGTTTTCATTCAGTTTTGCAACTCCAGGCCCGGATCCAATAAGGCCTCAGCTTTCAGGTCTAAGATGGCGGGGGCTATGGAGGGAGCACACATCATAAGAAGAACATACAGTCTAGCAGAGCTGCTCACCCCATGGACAGAATGGAAAATCCAAACTATAGAAAGTATTAAACTAGTAATAGATAATTGAGATGTACCAGTGTGTAGCAACTTCAATACATATATGTTTGTGTATATAGCATACATATATATGTATATATGTTCAGACATAAAGGCAAGTCTCAGAAAAGTGATTACAGAATGATTATATTAAAATATGCTTGACTTACATTTAGAAAACAAAGATATAGTCTAGAAAGACATAAAGAAACATATTATTTGCCTCTAGGGAGAGAAGTACATTGGATATAGTGGATATATTAGATTTTGTATTTTAAAATCTGCACCATCTTTATTGATTAGTTTTTTTTACTCAATGAGCACATTTTAGGCTTTACTTATGTAACTATAATAATGTCTTTAAATTAAAATATAGCTCTAAGAAATTACAGCAGCAGAATATATTTTCTCGTTGCTTAGCTCATTTGTTAAAGGAACATTAAGCTGTGGGTAATAAATATTTTAGTGAAATTTCATCTGGCTTGCAGAACATTTTGAACGTCTAGAAATTTGAAAGCCTCTCTTTAAGGCAGACTTAAGATAAATAACCAGACAGTAAGCATTAAACATAGATCCCTGGTCTACTCTTACTATGGTAGAAAGACAACAGCAGATAAATAGAACCCCCTGGAAACACTTTGTGAGGCTCCACCTTGAACTGCATTAGATACAAATAGTTGTTTCTTCAGCTCAGAATTGACTCAAGTTTTATCTGCCGGAGATGTATCATTTTAGGACTTCTAATTCAAAGGCATCTATATCAAAGTTCTATCCACTTTGCATTCCTCTGGCTTTCTTTTTTTCCTTATTTTACTTATAACTACAGGTGTAACTAGATTAGTCTAACCCAATAATCTAAGATAAGAGCATCTCAAAGTCAGCTACTTAGTAAACTTTACAACTGTAATTCTAATTCACCTTTGTCTTATAAACGACATAGCCCAGATTCTAGGAATTGGGCTGGGTGCCTATTCAGAGCCATTATTCTGAGTCTCTGTTTCATTTTTAAAGGCATCCATTGAGTACTTTTAGCATTGTAAGATATCCATACAAGAAATATGGTGTAATACTTTGCCTAAAAGACTTTGAAAAGAGAGAGATATCAATGACAGCTCTAAGTTTCCTGAGGATTTAAGATTATAGTGGCTACAATCACTGAATAGAAAATACAGAGAATAGAGTGGCAAAATACTGTATTAGCTCTATAAAAAATTATCAATTCAGAATCATTTATTTTAAAAACACATAGTATTCCTGATTTCCTGATATTTGATATCTTGACACAGAAAGGATATTAATTTTGGTATTTGAGCTGTTTAAATATAGAAAGTATTATTACAAAATAGAGCCACCTAAACTGAAGCTTTATTTTATGGTACTGGGATTTGAACTCATTCCCTCATGAACTGATAGACAAGCACTCTACCACTTGAGCCACACCTCAAGCCCTTTTTGTTATTTCCCTTCCCCTCCCCAGGTAAGAAAAATGTAAATACATGATGCAGGGCACCAGAGTCAAATACAGTGAAAACAGGGGTTATACCATGGGGGAAAACATCCAAAAGAAACAAAAAAATAACATAGTACATTATAAATACATTAAAAACAATGGCAACAAAGATTAAAAACCTCTTGTGTCCCATTTCTTGGAGTTCATTTCACTTAGCATCATCTTATATGGTCATATGCATATAGTTTTTGACCTTTTCTGCTTGTCCTAGATATATATTAGTTATTGCAGATAAGGGAAACCATGGAACCTATGTTTCTTTGGGCCAGGCTTACTTCACTTACTTATTTTTTTCCAAAGCTTTCCACTTTCTAACAATGGAGAGGTACGTACCATATTTTCTTTTTTTTTTTTTGCTTTCTTATTTTTATATATATATATTTTTATTGTGAAAATACTGTACAGAGGGGTTACAATTACATGGGAAAGATAATGAGTACATTTCTTATCAAGCATTGTAGCCTCCTCCTTTATTTCCCCTTCCCAACCCTTCCCATCCTCCCCCCCAACCCCCCAATCCTCCCTGCTCCCCCCACCCCACACCAAAGTTGTAAAGTTTGTTTTCCACAACATCTCATTGTTGCAATGGGACCACCCGTATCCCTATTTAAAGGATTTGTTTTTCCTCTTCCCCTCCACAAATTATACCGACATCAAATACAGTGAAAGCAGGGGTTATACTGTGGGGAGGGAAATACAAAGCAACAAAGAAATAATCTTATAAATGTGTTAGAAACAATTGCATGAGAGAAAAAAAAACATTTGAATACATATCTTAGGGTTCATTTTCCTAACATCACCTTATCTGACCTTTTCTGCTTGACTCAGACATATACTAGATATTGCAAATAAGGGAAACCATGGGACCTATGTTTCTTTGGGCCTGGCTTACTTCACTTAATATAATTTTTTCCAAGTTTTTCCATTTCCTAACAAATGGGGCAATGTCATTCTTTCTGATGGAGGCATAGAATTCCATTGTGTATATATACCACATTTTCTTGATCCATTCATCTACTGAGGGGCATTTGGTTGGTTCCATATCTTAGCTATAGTAAATAGTGCTGCAATAAACATAGTTGTGCTGGTAGCTTTAGTGTGATCTTGTTTGTAAACATTTGGGTGAATGCCCAAAAATGGGATTGCTGGGTCATAGGGGAGCTCTATGTGGAGTCTTTTGAGGAACCTCCATACTGCTTTCCAAAGTGGTTGAACAAGTTTACACTCCCACCAACAATGCAGTAAGGTTCCCTTCTGTCCACATCCCCTCCAGCATCTGTTGTTTTTAGAGTTCTTGATTTTAGCTATTCTAACTGGAGTGAGGTGGTATCTCAATGTCGTTTTAATTTGCATTTCTTTTATGGCTAGGGAGGTTGAGCATTTCTTCACATGTTTATTGGCCATCTTTCTTTCCTCTTCAGAGAAGCTTCTCTTTAAGTCTTTAGCCCACTTATTTATTGGGCAGTTGTTTCTTTGAGGATTTGTTGTTGAGGGATTTAATTTTTTGAGTTCCAGGTATACTTTAGATATGAGACTCTTGTCCATTATGTGGCTAGCGAAGATCTTCTCCCAATCCATGGGCTTTCTATTGATCTTGCTAGCTATGTCCTTTGCCATGCAGAAGCTCGGCAACTTCATGCAATCCCATTTGTCCAACCTTTCTTTGATTTGTTGGGTTTCTGGGTCTCTATTAAGAAAATTTCGGCCTGTGCCAAGGAGACCTAGGGTTTCTCCTATTCCATCCTGTAATGTTTTCAGAGTGTCTGCTTTGACTTCAAGGTCTTTGATCCATTTGGAGTTGATTCTGGTGCAGGGTGATATATAAGGATCTAGCTTTAGTTTTCTACAAGTGATTAATCAATTTTGCCAGCACCATTTACTAAACAGGCTGTCTTTCTTCCATTCTACATTTTTAGCTCTCTTATCAAAGATTAGGTAGCTATAAGTCTATGGGTTCATTTCTGGGTCTTCAGTTCTATTCCATTGGTTCTCAGGTCTGTTCTTGTGCCCCGTAGCAAGCTGTTTTGATTACTATGGCTTTGTATTAGAGTTTGAAAACTGGTATTGATATTCTTCCAGCACTGTTCTTTCTGCTAAGGATCGCTTTTGCTATTCGGGGTCTTTTATTGTTCCATATGAATTTTTGGGTTGCTTCTTCTATCTCATGGAAGAGGTTGGAGTATTGATAGGTACTGCATTGAATTTTAGATAGCCTTTAGCAGTATTGACATTTTCATGATTATAGCCATTTCATGTTAGCCTCCCAATCCAGGAGCTTGGGAGGTTTTTCCACTTCCTTAGTTCTGCTTTAATTTCCTTTTTCAGTAAACTACAAGTATTCCTTTTTTTTAATTGTGAAATTACTGTACAGAGGGATTACAATTACATGGGCAAGATAATGAGTACATTTCTTATCAAGCATTGTAGCCTCCTCCTTTGTGTCCCCTTCCCAACCCTTCCCATCCTCTCCAGCCCCCCCACCCAATCCTCCCTGCGCCCCCCCACCAAAGTTGTAAAGTTCATTTTCGACATAACGACTTGTACATCTCATTATTGCTATGGGTCCACCTGTATCCCTATTTAAACGATATGTTTTTCCCCTTCCCCTCCATAAATTATAACAACATCAAATACAGTGAAAGCAAGGGTTATACTGTGGGGGAGGGACATACAAAGCAACAAAGAAATAATCTTATAAATGTGTTGGAAACATGTTCAAATTTTCCCACTCTTTGTTAAGGTAATGTTTTTGTGTCAGAAATAGTGACACATGCTTGTAATCTGAGTTACTTGGGAAGGTAGAAGTAAATGATCCCTGAGCAAGTTCAGGCAAAGTTAGTATGAGACCAGATCTAGAAAAGAAACTAACAAAAAAGTATTAGGGTGGTATGACTCCAGTGGTTGAGTAACACTGTGCAAGCATGAAGCTTTAAATTCAATCCCCAATATCACAAAACAACAACAAGAAGGAAGAGGGCTGGGAAGGTGGCTCAGTGGTAGCCTTGCATGCATGAGGCCCTGGGTTTGATTCCTCAGCACCACATGAGCAGAAAAATCCAGAAGTGGTGCTGTGGCTGAAGTGGTAGAGTGCTAGCCTTGAGCTGAAGAGCTGAGGGACAGTGCCCAGGCCCAGAGTTCAGGCCCCACAACAGACAAAAACAACAACAACAAAAACACAACCTGACCCATAAACAGGTTATGTTTTGTTTTGTTTTTTCCCTGCAAGTAACTTCTCACTTAACATCTTTTCCTCCCCTTAGGGAAGATCTATATCTATTAAACATGTTTTTATTATTTCCTTATAAACATAAGTTAGTATCACACCCTAAAATTAGGCAGACATGACAGTGAAAAGGAGGAATATTGGAAAGACAGAAAAGGGACAAGCTTCTGTGCACAGGTTTTGTTTGTACTCCAGGACAGAATAGGGATCAGAGACAAATTTACATTGGGACTCCTGATGATTGGAACTCATGGGGAGCAGTGTGCCCAGTCACAGTATATCTTCACAAATCTCCAGCCTGCCTGAGGCTCTTGCTATCTACTATTTTATTTCCCCTTTATACTTCCCATGAAGAATTCTGCACGTGTTAACAACTCTCACTGCTGAGAAGCAAACACAAATTAAGAATTTCTTTCTGCTACTTTTGGAGCAAAAGGTTCCGTCACTCCAGGAAGCTGCTTACAGACCTCCAGGAGATGAATAGACATTGTGAGAACTCTTCTGCACAGTTCTGTCCCAAACAGGTATGATAGAAGGGGAATCCTAGGCCTAGAAAATATTCTTCTACTTCAAGAAACATGGGCTGCTGCATTATGCAGATGTTTCTAATCATAGGATCCCTTTAACATCTACCCTACATGTATACGTTGAACATCGTTTGTTCTAGAAGACCAGACATATAATATGCTTGACTCATCTTGCCTTGGACTCCGCCCTCCTTCAGTCATCTTTCTTCTTAGATGGAGTCTTCCTCCTGGAGAAGCACTTTGTAAATACAAACCACATCCCCCAACCAGTGACTGAAGTTTCACACCACAGTTCACTCTGGGTCTGTGCTAGTCACCTGAGCAGTCATAAGACAACCAGGGTTAACTTCTACAGTGTAGAGCCTGGTGCGATTATTCAATCACGCTTCTTAGAGTACTGCTTGCCCTGCTTCATGCATTCTTTCCTGGGAAGATACATCAAGGGCTCTTCCTTCCGTTCATGTGCAATCCCAAGAGCTATCCCAAGTGTCCCGCATACGCATGGCAGGCCATGCGGCCTTCATAACCCTATTGATTGCTCCCAATTGCCTCACTATATCTAAAATTTTTGATTCACACACTGACAGCTACTGATGATCATCATTTAACATAGACTGAAGAAAGAAATCACAGTGACGACAGAGGAATGGATAAGCCAGGAGCTAACCCTGACATGCACTCCCCAGCAGATGCCATTTGGAGGAAAGGTTGATTAATAAATGATCCATACTGGGATGCATGGCTTCATCCTTCAGGAGGACAGAATCAAGTACCAAGTCACACCATTCATTCTGCACACCCTGACTGGCTCCATGCCTGCCCTAATTTATCAGTGTCTTTGGCTAAAATGGAAATAACAGAATGATCCCAAATTCATGGTATATGTGAGAATTAAATTTAAAAGATGATAGTAATTAGCCACCAGAAAGCTGTAAGTGGAGCTCTGGTTTAAGTGATAGAGCTCTAGCCTTGATCATAAAAACTTCAGGATAGTATCCATGCCCTGAGTTTAAGCTACAGGACTGGCACTAAAAACTCCCTCCTCCCCTTCTCACCCCTTTTCCCTTCCCCCCCTCATTTCAAAGTGAGTCTATTTCTTTTATTCGAATTTTCTTATTCCTCACAGTCAGTATTGGAAGATGGGCACTATTGATTTCTACACTAGAGAAAACAGGCATAGAGACACTGCATAATTTATGTCAGGACATAAACCTAGGCACCATGACTCCAGAGTCTGTACTTCTCACCACAGTACCCACTGCTAATCTTTTGAGACAAAATACTTAGGGTGAGATGGGCCATCAATTTCTTCTGTAGAAAAAATCAGTATGACTCAGCCCCATACCTCATGTCTAGTGTTTTTCCACAACTGAGTATTCAACTCATCCTGTGTAAAATGCCTACCACATGTTTGTGATCCCAACTGGTACCCAGTGAATGTTCCTTCCATTGCTCCTTATAGACAAAATTTCCTTTATCTTATTTCCATCAGCCTGGACTCTGAACCTACCAGAATTTCTCCTTACTGTAAAGTAACAATCAGCTACGTTTGTTGGATGATATATCTTCCATTCACTTCTAAAATTATTAGTATACATAAAAGCAACTCATGTTAATATCCACAATTCTGTCAAGACACACTCTGCTTGCTCGTGTTGTAAAATAAATTTTTATAATTTCATTATCATGATAAACAGAGAAAGAACCCACATTCTGACATTAAAATAATATACCTCCTCTAAGGGTTCTAACTCCAGTTTCACAAGTGTGACCGATTACCTCTTATTCCACTTAAGCTATATGAGAGAAGTTAACTTGCTGGTTGAAGTATATACAAATTGCGTTGTTCTTCACTATCCTTGACACAAACTCTAAGAGACTGTAAATGTTATAACATTGAAATTGATATCAGTAACATTAATGTTTGTATGCTTTGCATTTCTCTATAGAAAATTGGCTACATTAACATCATCACCACACTTTCATGTAGAAAGAACCCATTGCTGGCCAAGACTTCGATTTAAGTCTTACAGAGGACCCAATTCATCTCTGTCTAGATTATTAATGCACATAAAGTATAAGATAATAAATGCACGTTCTTCTGAGCTTCTCATTTCTTGGTAACAGACTAGTTGTGATGTGTAATTGTGGAGTTGCCTGTGAATACCAAGTTACGGTATGGGGTCAGTGCAGTGCTTTGTAGGAATAGGGTAGGGTCATCCCAGAGGTTCAGTTGTTCTGAATCAATGTACAATATGCACGGTGGAATTTGCAGGACCAACAACCGAGCAGTGGAAATAGGAGAGATCAGCCGTAATTCACAATCTTGGACTAGAACTGTGAACCAAATTTACTTCTTTTGGTTTTTATAATTGTACATCTGTGGTACTGCTTTCTTAGCAATGCAAATCAGACTTGTGCAACACTAAAAGACTAATAAGCAATAAATGGCGTAGCAAGTTGACCAACGAAGTGAACCAAGTGCTGGAGAAGATATTCTGTAATTCTAGAAGGTCCAGACACAAGCTACAGTGACTGAGTAGGGTTTTAAAAAGATTCAAGGGGTTAAGAAAGAAAACATTAGAGTTCAAGAGCAACTAAGAGGGACCATCAAGCTGAGGATATACTTTAAAAAAAAATGAATGAGCTACTCACCAGTCATTTCCTGCAATCTGATGCTACAAAGTAGTAAGTAAATATAGATCAAATACGTCTAACTACAACACAGAACTCTCTCATTTGCTCAAATTTGTAGAAAATAAAAACCTGTTTCAAATATGCTGTTCAGCTTTTCTTCAGAATGTTTGCCACATGTTGGTCTGGGAATGTAGCTCCAAGATAGAGTGTTTACTTAGTATGCATTAAACCCATGGTGCACTCCTCAGCACGGCAAGAAAACAAAAAATGTGAGTACCTTTTGAACTTACAAAATTTGTGAGTCTAGAGGCCTATATGCTCAAGCATGGGAATGACACTATCATAGTATTTCATGCCTGAGATAACTAAATCCATCCTGGCTCTTAAAAAAAGCTTTAAGAGATCCACTTCCTAGAAACAATCAAACCATCATTTAATAAAAATTAACCAGAACTCACTTAGACAAATACACTGTCAAGTTGTCTTGAAGACTCTCTTCAAATTTAGATTAATTAGGTAATGTCATGCTTTCAGACTATAAAAGAGATGCATTCAAGCTTTTCTCTGAGATCTCTAAATGTATGAGTAAAGCACAAATGAACAGGTTTTGAAGCCCAGTAAAATGTGTTCCCCCTTTTTATTTGGGGAGAGAAGAAATACATCTGCCTTCTGAAACAACTATTCTGAAAGTAAAGTGAGAATCATTGTAAAACCTATTTGAAATCTGAGGGTAAGTTGTTAATCATACAGAAATTTTTATTATATGTGTAAGCATATAGTTACATAACGATTTAGTAAACTTGAATTGTGCTTTCAGTTTGAATGACTGATTATTTAGAGGGATGGCTTATACTTGAAAGAACAGGCTCTATAGAAATTGGAAACCCAAGCCAGGCGACGGTGGCTCGCACCTGTAATCCTAGCTACTCAGGAGGCTGAGATCTGAGGATCATGGTTCAAAGCCAGACCGGGCAGGAAAGTCCATGAAACTTTTATCTCCAATAAACCACTAGAAAACCAGAAGTGGCGCTGTGGCTCAAGCAGTAGAGCACTCACCTTGAGCACCTTGAGCTGAAGAGCTGAGGAACAGCATCCAGGCCCAGAATTCAACCCCACGACCCACAAAAAAGAAAAAAAAAGAAATTGGAAACCCATAAGTCAAGTATATCTAGGAAAGGAGCTCTGAGGCTGGGACTCTCAGGTAAGAGGGTCACAAGTTCAATGCCAGCCTGAGCTACAGAGCAAGAGCATATCTTTTGCATATCAAAAAAAATCTCTGTCATTTGCTATCTGATTTTGGAATTTATGTAAATTCAGGTTCAATGTCATTATTCTTTAAATGGGGTCATAACGGTGCTATATGCATTTCTTCAAAGACATAAGTGGCATGGCGTATATAAAATGTGCAGTCCATGAACCTGAGGAAATGCTCAGTGTCTGCGACTGTGTTCTGCTGCAATAACAAAACACCATAGATTCGGACAATTACAAACAACGGATGCATCTTTGGCTCATAGCATTGGTGTCTGAGAAGTCAAAGGTTAAGGGGCTGCATCTGATGACACATCTGTTGAGGGACACCTTGCTATGACATAGCATGGCTAGAAGAGAGACTAAGGGAGCCAAACTCTTCTCTTTTATAACTCACACATTCCTGAAATAACAGCTTTTATCTATTCATAATGGGCAAGTCCCCTTACTTAAGCACCTCTTAAAGGTTTCATCTTACATACTGTCATGAGATAATTAAACTTCAACATTTCTCTAAAAAAGATCATCAAACACAAACATTCAATAGATGTTTTTTACTACCATATTATGTTAGGTAGAGGGGCATAAAAATCCCCATTTGCCTGCTTTCCTAAAACTCTAGCTAAGACAAATGATCTCAAATGCCAATTGGGTCAATCCAGGTGGAATGTAGGTATATGTCCTTCACATAGCTGAAGAAAACCTTTTGTGAAAGGAGAAAACCCAATCAATTCAGTTCTGGAAATTGTTTGTTCAAATTCTCTGAGGAGTCTAAGAAATAGGTTATACTAACCACAGGGCAGGGCAGGGCTCCGCAAATGAGCTGATAGTTCAGCAGCTGCTGAGTGAAAAATAAGAACTTTGCCAGTTTTGATAAATATTCAGGGGCAAGACTTTGGCAAACTAATATCATATAGAAAAATGTTTAGTCCCTCCAGATTTTGTACACACCAGCTTTATGATGATAATACAATCATTACTTCAAAACTCATGAAGAATGAACTATAACTGTGGCATGAATGAATGAATCTTATCTGAGGGTTCTCCATCCATAGATTCAGCCAACTGTAGGTGGAACACACTTTTTTAAAAACTGTGTCATTGTTAAAATCTGTGCAGACCTTTCTTCACAATGGAGTAAGCCAACTATTTACATAGCATTCTAAACTTTTATATTGGGTGCTCCAGCCTTTGTGTCCAGCAAGAGAATTCAGACAAGGCACAACACATGGTGAATGTGATAGGAACATTTATTTACTAAGAAAGAAATATGACAGAGAAAGATTTTTAACATAGGAAGATGCCATAAGAAGATAGCACTGCAGATCATTATCTGCCATCCTCAGAATATAGACATGCTCATAAATTTAAGTAGAAGAAGAATTAGAAGCAGGAGGCAACAGGTTGGTGTTGTATAAGGGTCTTTGTTGCAGATGTGGCCTGGTTGGTGATTATTCAGTTCTGTTTCTCTCAGGTGCTGGAGACATTATCACTGTTATCATTTGAGGGGAGCGGTATGGTTCCCATGAGATGTTTCTTCCTGCTTCAGGGTACAGCCTGATCATTATAGGAAATTGTCTTTGTGTGGGGGCTATCTATCCTTGAGAGCTCTGCTGTTCCTTAAGGGTAGTTTTAGTCCCTTATAAAGATGTTATTGATCAGTCTTGGAACTTACAGTGATTACAAAGTGATTGCAGAAAGAATGACTAAGAACAATGACAAACACAAAATGGAGGCAGAGATGCCAGGCTTTGCTCCTGCTTTTAGCTAATAGGGGCAGATAAAAAGCATTTAAGCCCACTTACAGTAGACTCATAGTGGGTTATGTGTAGGGTGAGAATGGGAGCATGCGGCTTTGGTGTTTAAATGATTACTGAGATTTCCTGTGAGAAAGTTTTAACCCTAAATTCAGTATCCAGGGCTGAGATCCTCTGTGAGTGGGGAAGTTACATTATTTTCTTTAGAGATCTTATGATCCTATCCTCCACTTAAAATTCCCTTTGCTTGTCCCCATCCTTCATCGTTTCCTGCTACCTGTCATTGGGTCTAGTAAGTAACCTAGAAATGATGAACAGTAGAGAAGATTACATGGAGGTTTTATTCCAATACTACAACCTTTTATATAAGGGACTTAAGCATTCTTAGACTTTGGTATCTTGAGAGGACCTAGAACACATAGCCTGTACCTACTCACGGATGACTGAGTATTAAGGTCTAACGAAACTGTGGTTGGAGTTTTTAGGGTTACTCCAGTCAAAGGGGGAAGCAGAGAGATTTGCTAGAAAACTGTGAGGAAGTCACTTGGAGCAGAACAGGTAGAACCAGAAGGGAAGCGAGAGGTGTGGTCCTTTGAAAGTAGAAGGAAAGCCCTCAGTCAGGAGTGGCCTGGGTCGAGGTTAGTGCCTAGTTAGTCAGGTTTGTGTGACTCATCATGGTAGAAGCAAATCCTAAGGAGTGTAACATATAAGTCAGAAGGTCCTGGACTAGCCTTCTCAAACCTCAGCTTCCCCACTTGTGAAATAGACATAAGAGTAACCTACCAGCCGCTGGGTGTGCTGGCTCACACCTGTAATCCTAGCTACTCAGAAGGCAGAGATCTTAGGAAGCCAGCCTGGGCAGGAAAGTATATGAAACTTTTATCTCCAATTAACTACCCAAAAAGCCAGAAGTGGCGTTATGGCTCACATGGTAAAGCACTAGCCTTTAGCACAGAAGCTCAGGGATAGCATCCAGGACCTGAGTTCAAACCCTAGAACTTCAAAGCTTCAAGAATAAATTGTATGAGAACTCTAGCACAGCCATTAGGCAGTGGAGTGATAGCTATTATTCCACTCTGTGTCAGCCATTGATAGGCTTCTATAATTCATACTGAACTTCTCACATTTGCATTTGAAAGGAATAATAAAAGACTCTCCACCTCTTCAATTTCCTGCATTCTCAAGGATAATGCAAGAGCTATTAGGAACAAAAGTAATGAGAAATGACCCACTCATTTGTCTCTTAGTAATAGACCCTAGGGGAATAATTTTAAATATTAGCCAAGGGTTTACATACAAAGACCTGAATATGCCTAAAATTATGCTTAATCAGAGTTTTACACCACAAAAAAATCTAATTTTGCCCAAGAAGAACAAGATTCAGTGTTTTAAGAATATTTTATTTAACTAGTTATACAAAAGAGTCACCATTTAACGAAAGCAATTTATGAATACAATATATCTCGATCAATGTCACCCCTTTCAACCCTCTCACTTGTCTCTCCCAACCCACCCCTTCCCTAAAGCTGCTTCATTTTGTAGGACATGATTTGAAGTTTTACTTTATCCCACCCTTCAAAGACAAAGTTTCAAGTTTTTTTTTTGTTAAAGTTTCAAGTTTTTAATCTGCAGTCTGAACCCAAATACTATTTAAAGTGAATAGAGAAGAAGATGGAATGAAAACAAAGAGAAATTTACTTTTAAGCAGACCTCTATCTTTCATACCATGTCTCTATCATAAGCTTTCCTCTGCATGGAATGAATGTTGTTCAGTTCTTCCTAGCCTCGGGCAGCAGTACAGTATCTACAGAGCCAAATGTTGCCGGTATAACTCTTACATTATTCATAATCTCACCGCTTATGATTATCTTCTCTACATAGCCCAGGCACTAAGGGTTGATATTTAAAATATTAAATGTAGCTGGCTGCCACAATCATGCACTGAATTCATGCCATTATATAACACTCCACACACCAGACTGATTTCTTCCTCCTTTGGCATTCCTGAAGCAACAACAGAAGCCATTGCTTCTCTCCTGATTATTCCAGGACCACCTCATCTACAGGATATTGCAATAGTCTCAATACCACTGTTCATAACTGATACATTCCATCTCCTTCATCCATTGTGCAACTCAAAAGATACACGCCAAGGTCTTCATCTTGTCATTCTTACAACAGATGTCTATTTCTGAACAGTAGTAGCAAAACCTGTGCTTTTTGCTATTTTTGCCTGAGACACAGTCTTGATTGCTGTTACCCTTTTCTTTAGAGTACAAGCTTACTCACTCTTAGATCTGAATTCCTCTCTATTATCTGGGGTCATATGCTAGACAAAATTCTGTCAAATGAATATGTGAACTCAGTTTTCCTGAATACAACAGCCGGAATAAGTGCCCCAGTCATTTCTCTCCAATCTCATCTAGTTTCTGTCACACCTGTAGGCTCTATCCAATGCATTATGGTATAACTTATTTATGCTCCATGGGTTCACTACTAACTTCAAGCTACTTGAATACAGAGAATGGTTTGCACAATGCTTTCCATAGTAACAACTCATGTTATTCTCTACTCATGTCTCTGATTACATCTTGCATGGACATCTCATCTCTAAACAGAACAGTTCTCATTTTTATTCTCTACAATGCATGGTGCGGCTGAGGGTAAGGAAACTAAATCATAATTTCCTTGTCTGTAAAAGGAGACAAGATGGTGACTAAAGCTCATTCTAATGCCAACAAGCTAGGAGTACCTTACAACCTGATAGTAAAGGACGATGAAGGAAAAAGAAATCCAGGCTCCAAATGACTTTCAGCCCATTGCATTCCATTAATATGCAAGATATAAACTCAGTTGTTATGCATTGCAGGTGAGACTTATTTATATTCAGTACACTGGGGACATTTCCGTGTAAAACATGAGAAATAGTTAGCATACCAATGAAGGTTCTGTCCTTTGAGGACTGTCCAACTTAAAAAGCAGGACAACAAGAATGAAAGCATTGCTAGAGGTAAAACGTGCCAATCTTTTATGTCTTAGGGTAGAGACATTAAGAGACTTCCTTACAGACATAAACAAAATCTTTTAATATAGATAGAATTTTACATTCAGTACAAGTGATACAGCTTGGGGAGAAAAAAGAGAAAAACACATTCGATTTAGATGTAGCAATGCCACGGCTTTTGTGATTTAGAGTTTTTGGGGGGGAAAGCTATCTAAAAGTAATTGATTAGGACTTCACTATATTTTCAGTGATAACCTGCTCAATCTCGGTTCTGGATTCTGCATTGTTAGCTAAGTGAACTTGAGCAAGTTATTTAACTTACTTATACTTCAGCTCCCTCATTAGTTCAATGGAAAGAATATCTGATAGCAGCCAATTGATGTCAGTGTTGCTATGGTAGTTAAATAAGCTAATTTACACAGAACATTAGAACAAGCACTACATAGTAAATAATATTTAAGTGATTTATATTATCAGATTGTGCTGGTAGTGGTGGTGGTGGTGGCATTTTTTAAAGGCAAAACACTGCTAAATGTGATAGTGGACTTAAAAAGGTATCACCAAATACAATATTTCTGTGTTGCCTCTCAAAAATTTTGTACTAAACAGGGATAAAAGCAATAATGTCCTTCAAGACATATAAAAATAAATATAAAATGTTATGAAAATTATAAAAAAGGAAGGCTTATTCAGTTGAACTTCCATTGCAGCCCTTACAAAATCATATTTTTTCCCCCTTTCCTCTCAGCAGAAAGGTAAGTCCCTGGCTAGTTTCAGTCTGATGCGTCTTGTCTTTGCACAGAATGTATGAAGAGAGCTTCAGTAAATGGGTTGAATGAAAGTAAAATGTCACAGATTCAGGTGGATAACGTTTGACTGTAAATTGAACACCTGGATCAAAAGGTTAACAAGGAATTAAAAACAGCAATTAATTGAAGTTTCTTAAGTAGATAAAGGGCCCAGACTAAGACTTTTTCTTTAAGAAAGTACACTGAAAGTTGTCTGTAGAATAATCTGGAAAGCACACTAAGCAAGGAAGCCACTGAAATTCTCCAGTGTTACAAAGAAATGGAGATCGAAAGTATTTTCAATTTCTCTTGAGTTTTCAACTCCACTTCTGAAGTGGTCTTACTTGGTTTGGTATTAAAATGAAATTTGCACATTCTTACAATGTGGTCATTCAGAAAATCTTCAAGTTATATCACTTCTGAGAGAAAATTCATGCTGTACATACTATCAGAAAGAACAATCTTACAGGAAAGACTTGGCAAAGAAAATTTTTATTAGGAATTCTAGGATTGAGATTTTTCTGTATATCTAAGTCCTCTGTGTGAGAATCTGATTACCTTTAAAAATTACCTTTAAAAGGTAATTTAGGGCAATAACTTCACAGTGACAGAGAAATAGAATTAATAAGCTCATTGCTTCTATCCTTTAGGCATTTCAGTAACTATGGCTAAAGTAAAATGTCATCCCAATTGACATCTATCTAAAGTACCACACTTCACAAAATTTTTTCTCATTTACACTATACTTTCTCACATTGTAAGAGAATTTTTTTTTGTCTAGGAGATCAAGGGATTTGAATTTGTTGTTGCTTTTTTTAATCTTTAAGTATAAAAGAGGTGCTATATAACAAAACAGTTGATAAATACAATGTCTTTTTATCTGTGTCATCCCCCTTCAAAACTGGAACCTCCCTTTGATCCACCCTTTCTTTTCCTTCATTTTGCAGTACATGCAATGAATTGTTGACTGAATCCTGCCCACCCCCCTTTTTCCTTTCATTCATCTATCCCTCTTCCATTGGCCCCAACCACCTCTTGGATGTACCCTTTTCCTGGTGTTGGTTTTCTTGGGTTTTGACCTTACCTTTCTAAAAGATTATATTATACTTCAGTTGATTTATTTGTAACCATTCGTGCACATTTCATCCCAGTGTGTTTATTTCTAGATTTATAGGCGCATTCTATCTATCACAAATGAAGGAAACCATACAATCTTTGTTTTCTGGGTCTAGTTTACTTCACTTAAAATAATTTTTTGAAGTCTTTCTATTTCCTTCCAAGTGGGACAATGTCATCTTTTCTATAGATGAATAAAATTGCATTGTGTATAAATGCCACATGTTCTTGATCTATTCATTCACCGAGCAGCATCTAGGCTGATTCCATATCTTGGCTATGGTGAGTAGTGCTGCCATGAACATGGTTTTGCTGATGGCTTTACTATAACCTTGTCTGTGTTCTGTTGGATAAATAGTCATGAAATCCTTTTTATTAAATTTCTGAAAATATATTAACACTTTTGTTTCTGGCCATTTGAGAATTAATAGAACCCACCAATCTATTGTATAAAAAATTTGATACTAAAAAATTTGATAGTAAGTAAATTACATGTTTTTACAAACTGTGATTTTGAAAATAATTATCATCATTACTAAAACAAAAAAATTATCATAATAACCATCAAGAAGTAAAAGCTGGTGACAAATACATGAAACTGGATTGTTTAGCAAGCATTGATAAGCAATGCTAAATTATTAATACAAAGTAAATTGATTCAAATATTTGGAAGCAATTTGGCATTATCTTATAATCACATTTGTACAACATGATTCTTCTACATTGACAAGTTAGAGGGGTTCTTTGTACATTCACCCAAGAACATATTTTCAAGAGCAAAACCCTGGAAACAAGCCAGATGTCCATTGGGAAGAGAAAGAAGGCATAAATTGTAGTGTAGTTATACAATGCACTGAGAGTTGTGAAAATGAATGAATTACTTCTCTAAACAAAAGCAGGAATGACTCTCCAAACAGAATGATAAATAGTGTAAAGTTAATACAGTTCAAAGGAAAAAAATAATTGGCCTCAAAAAAATAAAATAAGCAATCCCTTTTTCAGTTTCAGACCACTTTTGTTAGAAAACACTGTAAATTCTTTCCATGTTTCTCTGAGATGTATGTAAATATTAATAAATTCTCAATAAACCTCCTGCCAGCTGTACAACCCAGGAATTTCTGAAGGACCTCAAACCTTCCTTTGAAATGTAATCATGAAGGAAGATAGTATCCTATTTACTAGGGATTTGTTTTGTTTTGTTCTTTTTGTTGGTTTGGGGGCTTGAACTTAGGGCCTAGGCATTGTTCCTGAGTTCTTTTGCTCAAGGCTAGCATCTACCTGTTGAGCCATAGGGCCACTTCAGGTTTTCTGGTGGTTAATTGGAGATAAGAGTTTCCTACTTTTAAACATGATCCTCAGATCTCAGCCTCCTGAGTAGCTAGGATTACAAGCATGAGCCACTGGTGCCCAGCTCCTATTTACCAGTTTTAATAGGAGGATGAGAGCCCCACTTAGCTAGGAATGACAGTCCAAACAACCCTGGTCATAAACACACAATAATTTTATTTCTCCTTTAGTTAACACCAATCAGCTATCACAGGTGATGAATCCAATCACCAGTTGGATTTAGAATGAACTGTGACACATGATACCACCAAGTTCTCTTAACTGACAAGAGTTATTATCTTGGGACCATTTCTGAAATAGTTCTATTTGTGAGGCAATAAAGGAAAATGAAGTTTTTGCTTTTGTCTTTTCAATCTGGAGGACTGTTATGGTGTGCCTCACACTGATCTAATTAAAGCTGCTTGCTCCATAATAAAACTATTTTCTTCCTCTTCTGCCTTCATGGAAAGGTATTTACTTGGCTTGATGTCTATATATTTGGGCCGAGAAAGATTTATTTGAAAGATTTGATTCCTATGATAGTGCAGATTTTTAAGTATAAAAATTGCAGAACCAACTTGGTCATGTGGTTACGAGTTTAGCCTTTACTAAGGCCCAGTAGTTAATAGATGTCTCCGAAAAGGAGAGAAGGTGTACACAGAGGAGGGAAGGACTTTGCTCCAAAATCATACATACACTGAGCTGCCCATGGTGAACTTGGCACCCTCTCATCTTTGAAGCCACAATGCTGGATGTATACTCCATGATGAAACGAAAGTGATGTGCATGGGCTCTGACCTAAGCAGGGCCTGAAGGCAGAAGTCATTTATACGTAGAGTGGTACAAATACCCATGCTATTTACTCCTGCAGACTTCCTTCTCTCCCAATCTGTACCTGTCTCATCAGCTAATCTCTGATCAGCTGAAAGAGGAATTCAGCTTTTAGATAAATGTACCTTATAGATAGCTTTAAATAATATGTAGGCACAAATTTAAAGTAGGCAGATGCCACCATATATTTTCCTTGCCTGAAGGACAGCACTCAAGAGATACCTCACTGGCAGAATTTAAGGCTTTTTGTTGGGGATGGGGATAGAGAGAGGGGTTTGCATATTTTACTTGGGAGGATAAATGAGTAGTTATAAAATATACTGATTGTTGGGCTGTTTGGACAAGATGGTCAGGGACATGAAAGGAATATGATTGGAAAATTGTTGGCAAGGAAGTTTAGGGAAGGTGCTAGGTAGACAGATTTCTCTGATTGGACTTATGATATTCATGTCCCATGTGAATATTGGCAGGTGTAGCATGGCTGGTCAATAGCTCAGTTCTGGTTTTCTAGGGTTCTGGAGATGTTAACACTCTCAGCACTTGAGGCAAGCAATCTGGTTCCCATGAGATGATTCCTCCAGTTCCAGGGTGCAGCCTGATCCCTGTAGGAAAATGTCCTCATTTGAAGATGATGTGTCCTGCATAGCTCTGCTGTTCCCTAGGGGTAGTTTTAGGATCCTTATAAAGATGTTATTGATCAGCCCTGTCTTTCCCTGTGAGGACTGCAAAGTAACCGAAGCGAGAACAATGACAAACACAAAGCAGATGCAGAGAAGCCAGGCTTCTCTCCCACTTTTAGCTAACTCATGACAGCAAAATAGCTTAAGCACCTTTTAGAGACTTGGAAAAAATTATAAAGTGAAGTAAGCCAGGCCCAAAGAAATATAGGTCCTATGGTTTCCCTTATTTGCAATAACTAGTATATGTCTAGGACAAGCAGAAAAGATCAAAAGCTATGTACATATTACCATATAAGCTAACGCTAAGCGAAATGAACCCTAAAACAGGGACCCAAGTGTTTTTTTCTTTCTTGCTATTTTTTGTAATGTACTTATAATGTACTATGTGATTTTTTGTTGTTTCTTTTTTATGTTCTTCCCCCATGGTATAACCCCTGTTTTCATTGTATTTGTTTCCAGTGCCCTGAACCTTATATATACATTTTTATAATTTGGGGAGGAGAAGGAAAATAACAAAATGACCCATTGTAACAATAAGATGTTCAAGACACTATGTTGAAACTGAACTTTACAACTTTGCAGTAGGGGGAGGGAGGAGTCAGGGAGGTGGGGAGGGAAGGGATGGTAGGGGAAAAACAAAGGAGGGGTAATTAACAATGCTTGATAGGAAATGTACTCATTACCTTACTCATGTAACTTTAACCCCTCTGTACAGTATTTTTACTATACACACACACACACACACACACACACACACACTCCCAATAGACTGAAAGTGGTTGTCTGTAGAGTGGGAGCAACAGCATTAGGCATTGGGGTTTGAATACTTTTGGAGATTGTCTTTAAGAATTTCTTATCCTTAGATCCAGTCTCCAAGGCTGAGGTAAGCTCTGAGTTGGAGAGTTTAATTTCAATACAGTGTTACCTTACTATTTCAGCTATCTGGAACAGTGAGTTTTGTTTCCCCATGGGTTCTTGACAATATTTCATTTTTGTTTGGCTCAGGTTTTTTTGTAGATCAACATCACTTTCATCCTTAGGATCTACAGGTTACTTTCATGCTTTAAGCTACTTTCACATGGTCATCTCCTTCTTCCCCAAGAAGAAGGTCAACTCTCCCCCCCCTCCTCCTCCTCCTCTTCCTCTTCCTCCTCCTCCTCCTCCTCCTCCCCCCACCTCCAAGGAATCAGAAAAGACATTTTTGTGGTAAGGTTCAGAAATATTCTGAAGTTCCTTCGAGGTCCAGATGTTGGCAGAAGCATTAAGAGGTAGAACCTAGTAGGAGGTCCTTAGGTCATTGGGGGCATGTCCTCAGAGGGGATTTAGGTAGTTATTATCCAACCCATTGTTAGTTCATACATGCAAGTGCTGTTGGAAAAGGATCCCAGCCCAGCCTTTCCATTTATCTGTTTTCAGATAGGGTTACTCACTCCAACATGAACTTTTGCCATGACATACTACCCTCATCAAAGCCCACCCAAGTATCCATTCTTTCTTCAACTCTGAACTTCCCAAACGGATTTAAATATGCTTCATTTCTTCATAAATAGCCTGCCTTGGGCACCTTATTGTGGTAACAAAAGTCAGACTAATAATTTTATGTGTGCACATAAGCCCCCCAAACACACATATACTAAACATGTTCCATTTTAGATTAATTCATGTCAGGTTTGTATATCATCCAGCCTTCCTTGTTCTTAAGCTGTATTTGTGCTAAAGCTTCTGAAAGTTCCAGGAAAGCTGTTAAATGACTTCCAATATTCTATTCATTCTGTTTCTCCACTCTAACTTACCACCCTGGAACTACTTAGACATCCTGCTACTCACCTAGAATTAATGTGTCCAGACCTTGGTCTAAGTACTCCTGCCCCTTCTTGTTTAGGATGCTTATCAGTGACCTTAGTAAGAATGGAGAGAATGTGCTCACACAGAGCTGCTTGATGCTACAATTTATCAAAGACTGACCACCAGCCATGCTGTAAGCGCTCTTTTGGATGATACAATGATGTCACACTGAGTGAGCATTCCTTGGTAACATTTGGTTTTCTGTCATTCAAAATGCATTGCATATATTTTAATGAACACCTCCACAATTACTTAATAAAGAGATGAAAACTTTATTTTGTATTCTAATGCTTTATCCATTCCAATTCACTTAATATTATTGTATGAACACATGAATGATGGTATAAGCCATTTATATGATATAACATCAAATCAGTGATGTCATAAATCAGTGGATCTCTCTAAGAACCACTGGAGTCACAAAAAACACAAAAAATTATCTCAGCAAGGCAAAATTACTTCTGCAGAAGGGTGCACCATCAGCCATCTGGCAAGCAAGTGCACCTAGCAGCTAGGCTGCTCCTCTATTTATTCCTAATGCATCAGGCCCCGCCCTCTGCTCAGATTGGTTGAGCTTAGAGTCACAGTCTACTCGGTGACTGGCTAGTTTGAATAGCATAAAATGTATTTACATAAGGTGACCATTAAAAGACTTGGAAATAAGATAGAGAACACAAGTAATCTCAACACATGCCCATGCCTTCTATTCCTTGAATAATCTGAGGTGTGTCTTCTGAGGAGTGTCTTATTTCTACCTTGGAAATCCATTTAAGACACAACCTTACTAGTCAAGAATTCTTCCTTACCTCAATGCAGTTCCTCTTTTTCTTTTCTATACTTGCTGATATTGTTATAGCAGAATAATCTAGAGTCAAGCCACCAGGCCAAATCAAGAGCTTTCAAACAATCCACTTTGATAGAAAAGACAATTTTTCTCACAGCAATGATTACAATGGTGAGAAGAACCAAGTGGACTATCAGGGAAGAAATTGATATTTTAAGGAAGAAAGTTAATTAGCTACTAATAATGCTATTAATACTGATGGATGATATACTGTCAGTAGTTCTGGAACTACATAGAAGGTGTAATGCTTTGATTTGGTTTTGTAGAAGACACATGAAGTTTCAATACAACTCTCATTAAAAAGTGCTGTCTGCTTTTTTTCTCCCATTAAACTGGGGCTTTGTTGTTAAAACCTTGAAAAATCCAAATATAGAAAAAATAACACTAGGCCTTTTACTGACCCTAAGCTTTAAGAAACACAAAACTTCTAATTCCTACCTCTTAAGGTCATTACTGTGGAACCCAGATGTCATGCTATGATAAGGTGCAAACAGCCCATATAGAGCTCCAAGTGAAGAAAAAAACCAATCCTTTGCCCATAGCACTGAATTCCCCAGACAAGGGAACAGGTGGTATCAACTTGCCAACCAAAGGAGTGAGCACCTTGGAAATTGATCATCTCCTCTTTGACCCTCTGAGCCCAAAATGCATATCCATAACATATATGTGTGTGTGTGTGTGTGTGTGTGTGTGTTGTGTGTGTATATCTTTAACAAAATCTTAAATACTACACAAAGGTGAAATGAAATAATATCAACAAATAACAAATTTAGGTACTACCAATATATCAATTTTTGTTCTAGCTATAATTGAGAAATGGCCACCAAAGGGATAAAAGATTTGACCAGCATAAAGAAATTAATAAGGAAGTATTATGATGAGACTACAATCCTGCAGCCTCTTACTTTGATGTTTTGCCAGTTGTCTGGGCCCCTGAGCACAATGCTCATGTTTGAAAGGCATTTTTTAGGGAAGGTCTGTACTTAATTGGCATTCTTTAAAATATAAAGTGGTTGCTAATCAAGGAAAGGAAACTCATGTTACATTAGAAGTCAAAAGGATGTCTCTGTCCTGGGTGTAAACATTTATTTTAGGATCAAAGATTCTTCCATTGCCTTAAGTAATAGTATTTATTAATTATTGGCAACAAGAATTACCCAAACATCTGGATAGCATAGTGGATTTTACTGTTAAGCAAAGAAACACCAAACAGCATAAACTCCTGTAATCACAAAAACAATGATCAACCAAATTAAAACATATAAAGTCAGTAAAATAAACATATCATATGATAGACTCTGATTACGTGCAACATGAAAGTCAACTGACCCATCCCTGAAAATAAATTTAAGGGAAACAGCAGCTTGCCATCTAGATTTTGTCCCTTGATGTTTCCGTTTCTATCACACATTGGCTGAAAATGAATCTACTTGACTGATATTTTCTTTAGTACTTAAATGGCATTAACAACCAGAAAATATAGACCAATAAAACCAAAGAAGAAAAAGGCCTAATGAGAGAGGTTAGGCCACTTGGTAAAGACAAGCACAAAAGGTGGGGGGGGAACGAAGATGTGAATCTTGTTTGTACATCTAACTGATATACCTAGAGCACAGCTCAGGCTTCCACAGCAAGCCAAAAAGGTAGGGAACTGTGGGCCATTCTGACTAGCAAAGCAAACAAAGAATTCCCCTTTCCTGCATGTTTCTTTTTTTGTCAGTTGTAGGACCTGAACTCTGGGCCTGGGCGCTGTCCCTCAGCTCTTCAGCTCAAGGCTAGCGCTCTATCACTTGAGCCACAGTGCCACGTCTGGCTTTTTATGCTTATGTGGTGCTGAGGAACTGAACCCAGGGCCTCATGCATGTGAGGCAAGCACTCTACCACTGAGCCACCATCCCAGCCCCCTCCTGTGTGTTTCTTTTCTCCTGTTTTGGCAGATATAAATCAAGTGAAAATATTAACCTAAATCATGGCTCACAGTTACTGACTGGTATAGACAAACAATTTCATCAGTTAGTAGACAATGACCAGGAGTAGATGGATGACTATTTCTTTTTTATATCAAATTTCTCTCTCCCTTAAAAAAAAGCAACTCTGTAGGATGAGAGCTGAGAGCTAGCTATCCATTTTCTGGGGATGTTTGCTGCTTCACTCTCTCTGATGTTAACGTAATTGTGTCCTTGGGGGTGACAAGGACATAGTTGTTGACCAAACTTCTTCCAAAACTTCTGCATAGTAGAGATAAAACACCTGTTGTTGATCATGCCAAATACTTCACATGTTTTTGTGTGTGTACATGTACAAGTTGGTCCTGGTGCTTAAACCCAGGGTGCTGTCCTTGAGCTTTGTGTTCTCAGTGCTGGTGTACTACAACTTGAGCCATAGCTCCACTTCCAGCTTTTTGGTAGTTAATTGGCGATAAGAGTTGCAGAGACTTTTTGCCCAGGATGGCTTCAAACTGCAGACCTTAGATCTCACTCAGCCTTCTGAGTAGCTAGATTTACAGGGGTGAGCCAATCAGGCTTGGCTTATATACGTTTAACAGTGTATAGCTAAGAATTCAGAAATGCTAGTCAAAGAGAAACCAGATGTGTGTCCTGACAGGACATCGTAGCAGCAGGACAGGACATCTGGAGAGATACAGATCTTTCTTATCTGATCTATTTTGGTGAGAATCAGGTTGGATTAACTATGATCACAATTGTAAAGTTGTATTTGCCTGTGAGAAACTTAATGATAAAATGATTTTTAAAAAACTGTGACCCAATTAGTGATAAAATTCAATTTTGTATGTCTCAATAGAGTTTTGTTTACAAACATACATGAATCGTCTGTAGAAGTACCTAGTCATTATTGTAAGGAGGGAATGTTTTTACAGCCTTTACATGTATTGTCACTCTAAATGCAAATTGTCATTTTCTTTTTGGAAAATATAGTGACCTCACCATAAATTCTTCTCTTGAGCTGGTATTTCCTTGTGAAAATTCTCCTGGGTTCCCTCCCAATTCTGAATGCCTGGTGAGCAATGTGCCCAGGGCCATGTGTCCTGGAATAGCTTTTCAAGGTTATTCGTACAAAAAAGAAAAAATAGCCTTGGAAGATAGAGATACTTTTCCCTTCTGGAGCAGAGAGCAAATTGGCCACCAGAGAAGATAAAGAGAATATCATCCTCTGGAGTAAAGGGCAGGCATGCTTACTGAACAGTGTAATAAAAAGAATCTTCCCTCTGAACAGAAATCAGCCATGCTTACTGTACATCGCATGGAATGAGGTTCCCTAAAGTCATCTCTGCTCTCCTCTGATGCAATCTTTGTGTAGGCAGCTGCCACCTGATTCTCTCCACATCCTCACATGATTTCTGGGGCTTGGATAACGGGCGTAAAAATGCAAGGTCTGGCTGTGTCTATTTCCATGTGCTGTGAGCTCCCCTTCATCTCTGGCCCTAGATGCTTGTTTGTTCCCCTGTATTCATCCATAAAAACAAATCAGCATGTTACGAGGATAAAATGTGATGCCTTTCATAGTTTCAGAACATTCACAGCATGTAGTTCATTTTAGTATTGTGCTCAAATTCTTACGAAATGAATTAGACAATTAAAACAGAGTTCAGCTAGATGGGTGATTTCTTCCTGAGATGACTAACATAATTCCTAAAAAACAAAAAACAAGAGGGCCCTGGTGGCTCACGCCTATAATCCTAATTACTCAGGAGGCTGAAGTCAGAGGATTGAGGTTCAAAGCCAGCTCACCACACAGGAAAGCCTGTGAGACTGTTATCTCCAATTAATCCCCAAAAAGCCAGAAGTAAAGCTGTGGCTCAGAGTTTTAGAGCACTTGCCCTGGCACAAAAGCTCAGAAAC
Organism: Dipodomys ordii; assembly: GCF_000151885.1. NCBI lineage: Eukaryota > Metazoa > Chordata > Mammalia > Rodentia > Heteromyidae > Dipodomys > Dipodomys ordii. Next base: position 13,062,039 of record NW_012267240.1, read on the forward strand.
AGCACTCAGACCCTGAGTTTAAGCCCCAGGACTGTTGCATGAGCACATGCACGTGTGTGCGTATGCGCGCGCGCGCACACACACACACACACACACACACATATTCCTAAAAACTACCCAACTATAAAGGGGGGAAATAACCAGGGACAACCTATTGAAGACATCAGTACACATTAACCCCTTAAAGATCTCAAGGAATGGTTAGGTGAAACAAAGAGGAGAAGATTAGAAGATTTTTTTTCTGTTTTTTATTGTAAAAATACTGTACTGAGGGGCTACAGTTACATGTGTAATATTTCAAGTACATTTCCTATTGAGCATTGTTACCTCCTCCTTTGTTTTTCCCCTACCATCCTTTCCCTCCCCACCTCCCCAACTCCTCCCTGCCCTGAAATTGTAAATATCGTTTTCAACATAGTGTTTTGTACATCTCATTGTTACAATGGGTTAACCTGTATCCTTATTTAAGCATTTTGTTATTCACTTCCCCTCCCCAAATTAGAAAAATGTATATACAAGGTGCAGGGTGCTGATAGCAAATACAGTGGAAACAGGGGTCATACCATGGGGGAGGAACATACAAAAGAAACAAACAAATCACACAGTACATTTTAAATATGTTAAAAATAATACCAAGAAAGAAAAAACCAGTTGTGTTCCTATCTTAGGGTTCATTTCACTTAACATCATCTTATATGGTCATATATACATAGCTTTTGACCTTTTCTGCTTGACTCAGACATATATTAGTTATTGCAAATAAAGGAAACCATGGGACCTATATTTCTTTGGGCCTGGCTTACTTCACTTAATAGAATTTTTTCCAAGTCTTTCCATTTCCTAACAAATGGGATGATGTCATTGTTTCTGATGGAGGCATAGAATTCCATTGTGTATATATACCACATTTTCTTGATCCATTCATCTACTGAGGGGCATCTGGGTTGGTTCCATATCTTAGCTATGGTAAATAATGCTGTGATAAACATAGTTGTCCTGGTAGCTTTAGTATACCTTGATTGTGATTGTTTGGGTAAATGCCCAAAAGTGGGATTGCTGGGTCATAGGGGAGCTCTATGTAGAGTCTTTTGAGGACCCTCCATACTGCTTTCCAAAGTAGTTGAACAAGTTCCCTTTTGGCCACATCCCCTCCAGCATCTGATGTTATTAAATTTCTTGATTATAGACATTAAGATTAGAAGAGTTTTTATTCTGTAGGGCCATGAATTTGACTGCCAGCTCTTGAAAGTATACTGGCAAAAAAAAAAAGAGTACTAAAAATCTCTCATTAATTTTCTCAATCTGATAAGAAATTTGTTGGGCAAAAAAGATGAGAAGTCCAAGACAAACAAATTTATTTATTCATAGGAGTAAAAGGCACCATAAGATATTTGAGTGTACAATGAAAACCAGCAGGATGGCACAATTCATATTTCAGGTTCTGTTGAGTTAAATTGTGGTTCCATAAAAAATATGTTAGAGTGCAAGGTTATTTGGAAGTCTCAGGGCTACAGATGCTATTTGTTGAGATGTGGTTGTACTGGAGTAGGCAGGGTCCTCGTGCCAATATAATTAGTGTACTTATAAGGAGAGGATAGTGGGAATGGTGGTACATTTCCTACAAAAGGGGAAAAGTTCAGAGTAGTAATCCCACAAGTTAATGAACATCAAGGGTTGCTGACTGTCATCAAAAGCTAGAAAGAACAGGAAAGGAGGCTACCCAAAGTCTCCCAAAGGAAGCACAGCAAGGACCAAATGAAGGAACCATTTGAACCTTGGGGGATATGCCCATGAGGGTAACATATTCAAAAAGGTTGCATAAAGCCCCAAACTGGATTCTCAACAACCCTCACTGCCCACACTCATGTACTCCATTCTCCTACACCTCAGTAAAACCAAAAAAAAAAAATAGGTTAAAATGTGTGCTCTTTCTCCATAAATCAGAGAAGATAGCTCATAGGTTAGTGGGTGTCTTATTCCTATTCCTCACAGCTCATCATCAAAATCTAACTGCCAGCAAAAGAAATTCAAAACATTTCCACTCCTTACCAACTCCCTCCATGATCACCTTCCTCCAGCCCCAACACCTGTCATCTGCATTACTGCTGTAGTTGTTGTTTTTAATTATTACTCTCTTTTGTTCTTGTTGTCTATTTCCACACTGCAGGAAAAGAAAACTATTAAATGTAATGCATGTCTCAGCTTAGAATCCTTTAGTGATTCTCCATCTTTCTCCATATAAAAACCCAACTCCCAGCAGGGCACCAATGGCTCACACCTGTAATCCTAGCTACTCAGCAGGCTGAGATCATGATTCAAAGCCAGCCGGGGCAAGAAATGCTGTGAGACTCTTATCTCTAATAAACCTCTCAGGTAACCAGAAGTGGTACTGTGGCTCAAGTGGTAGAGCCCTAGCCTGGAGCTGAAGAGCTGAGGGACAGCACCCAGGCCCAGAGTTCAAGCCCCACAACCGACAAAAACAAAACAAAACAAAAAACAACAACAACTCTCCCACCTCTCCAAACACACATATACACACACATACACATACACATACACATACACATACACATACACATCATCATCATCATCATCATCCTGGGTAACTGGGATGCCTGCTATGCAAAAATGTCTTCCATGTTCATTCATGCAGTAGTATTATCAGAGTTCCTTTTAACAACCAAGTAATATTCCATTGTGTGGATAGACCTCATTCAGTTTACCTGTTCACTGACATGTAGGAAAATACTTCTACACTGAATATGAGTGTGCATAGATCTCTCCCAGATTCTACTGTTAATACTTGGGGACAATTACTAGAAGCAGACTTTCTGTGTGCAGTCCTCTGTTTAATATTTTTTTTAAAAAAACAACATGGCTTGTTGCAGGGGAACTGGTTGCTTGTTAAACTCTTTCATGGGTAAGCACATCATACCTAAGTCTCACATCTCCTGGAGCTAATGACAGTTCTGTCAGTGGCCAAGTTCTGTGTTCAGAGAAGAGGATAGGGAGCCTGGAACTGAGGCTGCACAGAGCTTCTCATGTGACAAGGCAGACACAGTGGCCAGGGCCATTGGATCCTAGGCATAGCTGATACGCTGGCCAGGTTGTAAAGCTGTGGAGTCAACATCCACAAGGGCCAGTCATGCCCTTCAAAGCAGGAAACCTGGCTGCCACATTCCAGGGAAAATGAATGAGACTAGAAGACAAAAGAGTCAAGTCCAGCAGTCACTCTGGTATTGTTCCCCTTTTGTACTACATATGAGATGGCTACGTTGGTATTGGTTTGACTGGAGTAAAGGATACTTGTATAGACAGCTAGGAAAACATGTTTCTTAGGCATGACTCTGAAGATGTTCCCTGGAAAAGATTGTGGCATTTAAATAGGTAGAATGAATAAAGATCTGTCTGCACCTTTGTGCTTGAACATTATCCAATTCACTGAGTGTCCAAGTAGGCCACACACTGGATGAAGAGAATGTTCCCTCCTTCCTTGAGCTGGGCCACCTATTTTCTCCTGCCCTGAGCATCATAACTCCAGTTTCTCAAGCCCATGCTTGAGTGAGACCATGTTCACTCATCTCACCCCATCAGCTTTCCATGTGTGCATGTGCACTTGGGTGAACATGTGCACACATATACACGCACACATTTCTTAGGCTTCTAACTTCAAACTGGGTGTTCCATCCCTGGATTCCTGGTTCTCTGACTTGCAGTGAATTGCCTTGCCAGCTTGCAAACAGATCATAGGACTTCCCTGCCTCTGTACATGCATGTGTATTTTCCTTGTAAATCTCTACATGTATACTAATGTATCTGAATACAATTCATTTTCTTTCTCGAACTCAAATTAATCTCTCTTGATGCTCTTAATAACCATGGACATGGTCAAACACACATGGTTGTTTCATGATTCTGTCTTCTCACTTTTGTAAGCTGCCTCAAAATGTGTGATTTCTTTTTAAAATATTTTTTATATATTTTTAAAGTACTTTTTATTATCTTTAAGTAGTTGAACGAAGGGTTGCCATTCACCAAAGCAGTTTCTGAAGATAGTGCCTCTTGATCAATGTCATCCCTTCTAGCGTTCTCACCAACCCCTCCCAACCCACCCTTCCCTTTTTATCTTAATTTTGGGTTATGTATTAATTTTCTTGCAATTTAACAAAGCAGTTTAGTGTATGCTTCATCTTGATCTGTGCCACCACTACAACATCTTCATCCTCTTCAACCCATCTCTTCCCTTATATTTCTCAATTCTGTGGTATTACAATGAATTTTTGCCTACATTCTTCTTCTACCCCTCTCCCCTTGGCCTCGCTCTCCCCTCTTGCAAGTACCCATTTCCTGGTTCTTATTTTGTTGGGCTTTGACTTATTTTGTCGGGCTTTAAAATGACAAAGAATTAGACTCTTTGTTCTCCCCCAGAGTCTATTATACTTCAGTTAACTCATTTGTAATTGCCTGCTTACCACCAGGTGTGTTTACTTGTAGATTTACAGGCACATTCTAGCTATTGTTAAGAGGCATATATACTCCAAATTTGTTAAGTCATATATATTAAATATATATAATACATAACATATATAAAATTATATATTATATTACATAATATATTATATATACATAATTATATATATTATACTATGTTATATATATATGCAGGTGTTTCTATGTCAATCATACTTCTATATAATACACTTTTTAAGTTAAAAAAAGGGGTGCAACTTTTGGGCATTTACCCAAATGTTTACAAAGAAGATCACACTAAAGCTACCAGCATGACTATGTTTATTGCAGCACTATTTACTATAGCTAAGATATGGAACCAACCCAGATGCCCCTCAGTAGATGAATGGATCAAGAAAATGTGGTATATATACAAAATGGAATTCTATGCCTCCATCAGAAAGAATGACATTGCCCTATTTGTTAGGAAATGGAAAGACTTGGAAAAAATTCTATTAAGTGAAGTAAGCCAGGCCCAAAGAAACATAGGTCCCATGGTTTCCCTTATTTGCAATATCTAGTTTATGTCTGAGTCAAGCAGAAAAGGTCAGATAAGGTGATGTTAGGGAAATGAACCCTAACTCAAATGTTTTTTTTCTTTCATGCATTTGTTTCTAACGCAATTATAAAATTATTTCTTTGTTGCTCTGTATGTCCCTCCCCCACAGTATAACCCCTGCTTTCACTGTATTTGATGTCTGTATAATTTGTGGAGGGGAAGGGGAAAAACAAATCGTTTAAATAAGGATACAGGTGGACCCATTGCAACAATGAGATGTACAAGTTGTTATGTCGAAAACGAACTTTACAACTTTGGTGCGGGGAGGGGGATCGTTGGGGGGGAGTGGGGAGGATTGGGTGGGGGGCGGGGGGGAGGATGGGAAGGGATGGGAAGGGGAAACAAAGGAGGAGGCTACAATGCTTGATAAGAAATGTACTCATTATCTTGCCCATGTAATTGTAATCCCTCTGTACAGTATTTCCACAATAAAAAAAAGGAAAAAGCAAAAAAGGGGGTGCAATGCAGCGAATGGGATTTGCAGTTATGTTCTTTGGATTTGACTCTGAACAGTTTTGAAAGCGAATAAACCATTCTTCAAGTATTAACGACAAACCTTGAAATTATGCAAATCCATGTAGAATTCAAATGTGTGGTAGTCATTACATAACCAAGGGGTAGTGGGTAAAATTCCCATTGCCCAAAGTGAACATATAAACCTGTCAAACGCAGTAATGAGCCTGACACAGCAGTGTACATCAGGAGCCTAGCAAGGCATTTACAAGTGTATAAACTGCTGGGATAAATTACTTCCTTGACTTCTTGGATTACAATGTTATTGGAACTTGGCATTTGGGGGAATTGGAACTTAATGAACTTTAGATGAACTGGGATATGGGTGGTTGCCTCTAATGAATCATTGTGACAGAGGCTGCATTCCTTCCTTCCTTTTTTTTTTTCTAAATAGGAAAGGGAGCTCAGTGAGAGTTGCAGTTTCTCTCCATCAAAAGCTCAATGAGAGTTTGCAAGGTGAGTAGGAATGCAAGGCTGTTTTGATGAATAAGGAAAAGGTTCGCTTGCTGAATATAGACAATCCAGCAGTTCACCAAGCAGCTAGAAAATATAACCTTCCATGACACTTCACAAAATAAACGTGGAAGCAAATGAGAATGCAACACCTCTCTAAACAAATTCATCAGTCAAAAGCAACCATCCTCCTGATGTACCCTCAACACCAACCAAAGGAATGGCCTTCTGTTTTTCTCAGACATGAACAGAAGAATTTGCTTGACACTTTTGGGGAAAAAAACAAGTTTCAAGACAAAATAAAAATGTAAAAACTATACAACCCTGAAGCCCTGAGCCAGGTGATACAAAAATCTAACATCAACTGACTCTCATATGAAGAAGTTCATTTGTAAGGGATAATGCCTGGATATTAAATGTCTGATTAAGGGTATCATCATTTTTGAAAAAGGGAAAATATTTTATTCTGCTCCCTGTTCAGTAATTTCCTCTTATTCCTTTCTCTGATTGCCCTCTTCATACCAACACTGCAACTATAAGTTTTCGTCCTTATCCTTCTGCCTTTGAATTGTAGGGTAACAAAGATGCCATTTGGGTCTCTCAAGCAGGGGATGAAAATTGCTGTGAATCACATAAGCAATTAATCTGAGTATATGTCGCAACATTTCTCACTATCTCTGGGGCACTGAGAGAATACATCAAGAGGAACTTCTCTGTCCCAGTGCAATTTTTTTTCTGCTCTTCACTACTGTGATAAAAGAACAATACTTATGAAAGACTGAGGTATTATTTAATTTAAAGTAGCATGAGGATGTCAGACACATGGGCCAGATAAGGCCCAGCTCACTGGAATTCAGTGTGGCTGAAACAATGTCAAGCTGGCAGTTACAGAACTTCCAGTTTTAATCTCTTGAAGGCTTTGCAGAGGCCAGCCCTGCCAATTCACACTAACTGCATTCAGTCACACGCATCACTCAGGAAACAGAGTTTTCAAACCAAGAAGACTAGCCTCTGACCACTAGCTTTTGCATTTTTTCATCTATCTTTTTTTTAATATTATTTTTTCCCAACATTGAAATTCCACCTCACCCCAGTTAGAATGCCTATAATCAAGAAATCTAATAACAACAGAAGCTGGAAGGGATGTGGCCAAAAGGGAACACTACTGCACTGTTGGTAGGAATGTAATATTGTTCAACCACTCTGGAAAGCAGTATGAAGGTTCCTCAAAAGACTAAACATTGAGCTCTCCTATGACCCAGCAATCCCACTTCTGGGCTTTTACCCAAATGACCACAAACAAGGCCATAGTGAAGCTACCAGCACAACTATGTTCATTGCAGCATTATTTACCATAGCTAAGATATGGAACTGACCCAGATGCCCCTCAGTAGTTGAATGGATCAAGAAAATGTGGTATGCTTTCATCAGAAAGAATGACACCACCCCATTTGTAAGGAAATGGAAAGATTTGGAAAAAATCATAGTAAGTAAAGCAAACAGATCCAAAGAAATAGAGGTCCCATGGTTTCCTTCATTTTTTTTTTTGGTCGATTGTGGGGCTTGAACTCTGGGCCTGGTCGCTGTCCCTCAGCTCTTCAGCTCAAGGCGAGTCCTCTACCACTTAAGCCACAGCTCCACTTCTGATTTCCTTCATTTGTAATAATTGGTATATGTCTAGGATATTCCTAGCAGATGAGCAGAATAGCTCAATAGCTATATACATATGACCATATAAGATGATGCTAATCAAAAATCAACTCCAAGACATGGACACAAGAGGTTTTTTGTTGTTGTTGTTAATTTAATGTATTATGTGATTTTTTGTTTCTTTTGTATGTTCTTCCCCCTGTAGCATGTCCTCTGTTGTTACTGTATTTGATTTTGGTATTCTGGTATTGTATATTCATTTATTTGAATTAGGGAAGGGAAAGGGAACAACAGAATGGTGAGACAAAAGACAAGGGGGGAACCAAGGCAACAGCAATATACATAAGACAATATGTTGGAAATGATCTGTACAACTTGGGAGGGGGGTTGGGGAGGTGGGAAAGTAGGAGAAAAATGAAGGAAGGGCTAACAAGTTTTCCAAGAAAGGTACTCATTACCTTACTTTTACAGCTGTAACCTCTTTCTCTATACATCACCTGAAAATTAAAAAAAAAACAAAAACAAATTACAAACAAAACAAAAACAAGACAATATGTTGGAAATGATCTGTACAACTTGGGAAGGAGTTGGGAGAGAGGGAAAGTAAGAGAAAATTGAGGGAAGGGGTAATAAGGTTGACAAGAAATGTACTCATTACCTTACTTGTGTAACTGAAACCCCTCTCTACATCACCTTGACAATAAAAAAAAATACTTAAGAAAAAAAACACCTGTACACATATACAGACATGAGTTAGCACACACACTCCAATTCTAAACCTGAAAGGGTTTAGAAATGATATTCAACTCACTGTGTATGCCTGGCACCCAGATCTTGCTTTTAAATGCCATTCTCAAAAACAATTAAATGAATAAATAAATAAATGTTTTTTAAAAAAGATGATGCTAATCGAAATGAATTCCAAGACCTAGACATAAGAGGTTTTTCTTTGCTGTTATTCTTTTTAATGGACTATGTGATTTCTTGTTTCTTTTGTGTATATTTTTCCCCTCTATGGTATATCACCTGTTGTCACTGTATTTGATTTTGGTACCCTGGGTATGGTATACACATTTATCTGAATTAGGGAAGAGAAGAGGAACAACAAAATGGTGAAACAATATGCTGGAAATGATCTGTACAACTAGGTGCTGGGGGACGAGGTTGGGAGAAGGGAAAGTGGGAGAAAAATGAGGGAGGGGGTAACAAGTTTGACAAAAATGTACTCCCTACCCTATTTATGTAACTGTAAGTCCTCTATACATCACTTTGACAATTAAAAATGCAAAAAAATTGAACCCCCCAAAAAACAAAATTTTCAAAGAAACAACATCCCAACTAATAAATGGCTGAAGATTTAAAGAGAGACTTCTCAGAAGTAAAATGAAAAGATGTTAAACTTTTCTGGCCATAAAAGAAATGCAAATCAAAATAACATTGAGATTGCACCTCACCCCAGTTAGAATGGCCATCATCAAGGAAAGTAATAATAACAGACGCTGGTGGGGATGTGGCCAAAAGGGAACATTACTACATTGTCGGTAGGAATGTAAACTTGTTCACCCACTCTGGAAGGCAGTATGGAGTTTAGTCTCAAAAGACTAAACATATTGCTTCCCTATGACCCAGCAATTCCACCCCTGGGCATTTATCCAATAGACGACAAACAAGGCCACATTAAAGCTACCAGCACCACCATGTTTATTGCAGCATTATTTACCATAGGCAAGATATTGAATCAAGCCAGATGCCCCCCAATGGGTGAATGAATCAAGAAAATGAAGTATATATACACAATAGAATTCTATGCTTCCATAAGAAAGAATGATATTGCATCATTTGTAAGGAAATGGAAAGAATTAGAAAAAAATTATATTCAGCAAAGTAACCAGATCCAAAGAAACATGGTTTCTTTGGTTTTCATGGTTTCCCTCATTTATAGTAATTTGAATGTGCCTATAAATTGTCAAGCAAACACAATGGATGGTAAAAGACAAAAAAAAGTTACACTTGGACATGAGATGTTAAACAGAACTCTAAACATTCACAGTGAGACCAAAGGAGAATATCCTTAGGAGAGGATCACAAAGGCTCAACAAATATGTGCATATGGTCATATGAAATTAGGCTTATCAAAATGAATTCCAAGAAATGGAAACAAGAGGGTTTTTTTTAATGCTCCTTTCTCCCTTCCCCACCCCCCACCTTTGTTACTGTTTTTTATTTCTGTATCTTTTGTTTGGTATGTAAGTTTATCTTCTTTGGGAGGTAAGGGGACCAGAGAAATGATGGGGCAAAGGGAGAACAAATGCAGCAGTGATACTCACTAGACACTGTGTTGAATGTGAACTATATAATGTGGCAGAAAGGGGTTGGGAGGGAAAATCTGGGGGAAAACAAGGGAAGAGGTGACACTGTTCAAAAAGAAATATATTCATTACCTGAATTATGTAACTATAACTCCTCTTACATCACCTTTACAATAAAAATGAGTAAAAAATAAATTAAAAAGAGGTTAAAGTCACTGATAATAATAAAGAAGGAAAGTATAGCTAAATTCTAACAATCTTCCTTGTTAACTGTCACTTGGATCCTAATTTGTTTCTATCGTTGCAGTTCTAGTTTGTGTCACCAGGTATAGAAATATCCAATCATATGCATACCAGTTTAATACAACATATGAATGATTTCTCATTTTTAATTACCTATATAAGAGTACTTTTCTATAATAATACCAACAAAAGCTAAGATGTCTATTTAGGATAATATCAATGATTATTCAAGCCTCATATAAAATAGGTTTATAAGCATGCACATTGGAAAGCAACATGCAGCTATTATATGCACATTAGTAAAAGAATTCTGGACTTGTGAAAAGTCTAGAAGAAATAACTAAAAATACAAACTTGAAAGTAGTTTTGTTTTTGCTATTGTTGTTTTTTTTTTTTTTTTTTATCAGTCATGGGGCTTGAACTCTGGGCCTGGGAGCTGTCCCTGAGTTTCTCAGCTCAAGGCCAGTGCTCTACTACTTGATCTACAGCGCCACCTCCAGTTTTCTGGTGGTTAATTGGAGATGAGTCTCATGGACTTTCCTGCCCAGGCTGGCTTTGAACTGTGATCCTCAGATCTCAGCTAGAATTATAGGTACAAGCCACTGGTGCCCAGCTAGTTCATATCTGTTATCCTCAGGAGGATGAAATCCAGAGGATTTGGGTTTGAGGCTAGTTCAGGTAGAGTCCAAAAGTCCAAAGAGACTATCAAATTCCAAGCAAAAAGCCAGGCTGGAGATGTAGCTCAAGTCTTAGAGCAACATCTTAGCAAGTGCAAGGCCTTGAGTTTAAATCTCAGTACTACCAAAAAAAGAAAAGAAAGAGCTCAAAAGGTAATATATAGGAGCAGCATAATTATTAACATGTCTTGCTCTTCAAAGACATTAATCAACATTTCACTGTAAAAGAATGGCATTTAGGGTAAAGCAATCAGGTACATTCTTAATAAATGTGTCACAGTAATATTAAGTTTCATGCTTTTTGAAGGCAATGAAAATATCTGATTTAGCTAATAAATGAATTATGTAGCAGAAACTCTACTGCAAAATAAGCCAAGACATTCCAGCAAATTGGGAAGCTATTCCAAGAACTCACAGCTAAATTATTTCTGGTAAAGCACTGTAATTAGACTATTAGCAACCTGGCATGTGATGCAGCTGAAGTTCCACCTACACAGCAGACAGAGGCAAGAGTGTCATGATGTCTAGATCAGCTCAGCCAGTCAGAGACTAATGTCATCTAGGAGCATGGATTCATTTTCTCTGCCCATTAAAGAATTAAAAGGCAGGAAAGGGTGTAAAGCAGACAGAGCAAGTTTACTTGAAAGTGCAAGTAAGAAAACTCCATTTGTGGAGAGGCCCAAAGAGACTCCTCCCATATCTCCCCAGGAGGATTTGTGCTAATTGCTTGATGTGCTACCCTGGTTCTTGTCATTGGTTGAGCAAGCACCCAAGGTATTATGAGAAGAAGCATTTGAGCAGGAACCTCCAGGCTGCTACAGGAGCAAGAAATACCATTATGTGTTGTCTGCCACATATTAAATTCTACTTAACCCTCTCTACCTAACAGTTCCCCTTTTTTTCCTTCAAGACCTGGTCTCAAAACCAACCAAAAAAGATCTGCTGTGATAGATATGTTTGATTGTATATAATAAACATTTCAAATCAGTGTTCAAAAGCACAACACCCTCTTCTCACCTCTAAAACCCATTTAGCTCTAATATAAGTCCAGATGTATCATTCCATTCTGCAAAGGTCTCTCATATACTGAGAAAAATGTTCAAATTAGTGCTTTTAGACCATTAGCACTATGCCTTAACTACTCACCGACTTTAGCCAGCAGTACAAATACAAATTAACATTTTTATTCATGATCATGTAACCGTTAAGCATATGACTTGCAGACAGAAGTATTGTTCTAGGGCTGGGAATGTGGCTTAGTGGTAGAGTGCTTGCCTAGCATGCATGAAGCCCTGGGTTCGATTTCTCAGTACCACATAAACAAAAGGCAGAAAGTAGTGCTGTGGTTCAAGAGATAGAGTGCTAGCCTTGAGCAAAAGAAGCTCAGGGACAGTGCCCAGGCCCCAGGACTGCTTAAAAAAAAGAAGTATTGTTCTAAATATTTGAAAACAGATTCAAAACAAGACTGATTTTTATTTAATTACCAACAAAGCATTGCCTTATAAATGTTTTTCCTGGTAAAATATGCCCTAGCAAGTTCCACCAACACAGATAAACCCTTCAAAATATGGGCTTTGCACTATTTTCAATTTATTTTATTTTACTATAACTGAGACAAACCAAAAAGAAGAACAAAATCCAAAGATGTGAGCTCCATATCTGATCAGCATTCTCTGGATGTTTAATCACAGAGCCAGCAGTGAGAGCACAGATTGATCTTTCCCACTTCTGAGACTGCATGGAAGAAAGGCACTCTTGTAAGGACGTAAGTCCAAACATAAAATTTTTCATTTCAACTCAACAACTCAAATTGCAACTTGCAGGTGAATCACAAAATCACTGTAATGTATGGAAGCCTCGTGTTTCTCATGGGGTTATCAAAATGCCCATCTTGAACCTAGAACAAATCATGTTAAATGAGGTAAGCCAAGCTCAGAGAGACAAATGGCACATATGTAGAATATAGATCAAAAATACATAATAAATTATACAGGACTTCAGCATTCACACACAGTGAGAAGGATACTCTTCGGGGAGAGACACAGAGGTAAGATACCTCTGATCCCTTGATTATATAAAATAATATTTATTGAACTGAACTCTAGAAACTGGAAACAAGAGAGGTTTTTTTTCTTTTTTGTCTTGTATGTTCAGTTATTTGTTTGGGGGAGGTAAGAGGAGGCACAGAAATGGAGAGAACAAAGTGTGAACAAATGCAGCAGTGGTACTCACTAGACACTATGATTAAAATGAACTATACAACTTGTGGATGGGTTCAGGAGGGAAAAACTGGGAGAAAACAAAGGAAAGGGTGACATTGTCCAGAAGGAAATGCACTCATGACCTGCCTTATGAAATGGTAACCTCTCTGCACATCACCTTTATAATAACAATAAGAATTTTTAAAAGATGTCCATCTCAAGTGAATGGGTGTTAGCTTACAGGTGTCATCAGGCACTTGCTTAAATAGAACCTGAAAATGAAAATGATAGTTGTGTATATACACATACCACCTACACATAGATAGATAGATAGATAGATAGATAGATAGATAGATAGATAGAGGCAGTACTAGGGTTTGAACTCAGGGCCTTATGCTTTCTCAATTTGCTTGCCTGGCACACTACTTCTTGAGCCATGCTTCTTGTCCTTTTTCTGGTTATTTTGGAGATGGAAGCTAAAAGACTTTTCTGCTTCAATTGCCTTTGAAAATCCGTCTTCTGGATCTCAGCCCTTTGAATAGCTAGGATTACAGGTATAAGCTTCCTGTACCTAGCTTTTTAGTAATACTAAAAAGGGAGTCAGTAGATGAAATACAGAGAATATAGAAATGAGAAAGTGAGTAACGTTTGAATATTTATATGGATCCCTATCCAGTTGTATTTGTGGGGGTGTGGATAATACTAGGACTTGAACTCAGGGACTTCCACTTGCTAGCCAGGCCCTCTACCACTTGAGCCACACCCTCAATCCTATTTGCTGTTGATATTTTTCTAATAAAGTTTGCTTTTTGCCCAGGCTGACTTGGACTTCAGTCCTTCTGTTTATGAGCCTCTCTTAGCTTGAATGATAGGTGTATACCGCCAACCCTGGCTTCTCATTGGTTGAGAGGGAATCATGGGAACGTATTGGCTGGGCTGCCCTCAAACCATGATGCTTCAGATCTCTGCCTTCCAAGTAGATAGGATTAAAGGGGTGAGCCACCATGCCCAGTTATATAGTTTCCATCTTTCAGTGACCAGGGTCACTCGTGTGACTGTAGACAGATTACCAAATCATCCTTTTCAAAAAGATAGTCAAATAATTTAAATGTAAGAATAGGTGAAACTAGTCTTCCACTTTTATCCTTCCTTTCAATTATTCTCATACTTGTTATCAAAGAATGGAGAGAGGAAAATTGAATCTCACTCCAGACCAGGTTTGTTAACTTCTTTCTAGTATTTTGGTGGCTGGAGCCATGTATCCTGAGGGGCAGGTGGTTGATGGCTGGAAATTGACTAAATGAAAGTGAAATTATTTATGATGTTGGCTCACCTCTTACTAGAGAAGTGCTGTAAAGAATATTCCCTTGTCTTCTAGTTACTTGACATTTAAGCAAACGTAAACAATGTCCTAACTAGATAACACACCTGTGCAATGGAGAGAGGTTATACTTTGCATAGCTACAATCAAGTACATAACAAAAAGCTCTGGCTAATGAACAGACTTTGTAAAAGTGAATCTCTTCAATTTTGTTGTTTTGGAGCTTCTTGGCTTTTTGACTATTACAAATGAAGCTTTAATAAATTTTCCCTTATAAGTCTGTCTCAGAATGTATAAGCTTTATTTGCTCTTGTTTACATAGTAGGTTATATGATAAAAATTCATCAACTTTTAAGAAATTGAAGTTTCCAAAGTAGTTATGATTTTTTACATTCCTATAAGGATTGTCTGAGTGTTCCAGGTGCCTAACATCCTACTAATATTTGTTGTCCTGTATTTCTTCATGCTATTTTAATGGTACTTGTTATTTAAATTTCCAATGATTTATTGCTCACATACAGAAATACAACTGATTTTTGCACTAGATCTTGTAGCTTCAAACTTTGCTAAATTAACCTATTACTTTTATTAGGGTTTTATGGAGGGGAATTTGTGTTTTTGTTTTCATAAATCCTATCAGATGTGTGTGTGTGTGTGTGTGTGTGTGTGTGTGTGTGTGTGTGTACTGTTGCTTGAACTCAGGGCTTTGAACTCTCACTTGGTTTTTGTCTTCTCAAGACTGATGCTCTACCACTTGAACCACAATTTCACTTCCAACATTTTGGTGGTTCACTGGACATAATAATCTCATAAATCTTCTTCTCTGGTCTAGCTTTAAATAATAATCCTCAGAACTCAGCCTCCAGAGTAGCTAAGAATATAAACTTAAGCCACTGGCATCTGTCTCAAATTTCTTAATTAGAAGAGTAGATTGTATGTGAAATAATATTTATCTCATATGAATACAGCATAACAAAACTTATGAAAAATTCTATTTGAAAAAAGGGGTAAAGGAAGAGAAATGTTATGTATCCATGAATGTGTGCAAATATCAAAATAAAATCTCTCATACAAACGTATATAACCTGTCATTACAAATGTATATAGAGAGGTGTTACAGTTACAGTTACATAAATCAGGTAATGGGTACATTTCTTTTCAAACACGGTCACTCTTTCCCTTGCTCTCTCCCCGATTTTCACTCCTGTGCCCAACTACAAGTTGTATAGTTCATTTTCAACACAGAGTCTAGTTAATAGCACTGCTGCATTTGTCCAGCCTTTGTCAATCCATTTCTTTGTGCTCCCCCTTGCCTTCCTAAAGACAGATAAATAAATAAGCAAGACAGAAAAAACAGCAACCAAGAAAAAAATCTTGTTTCCAATTCCTCGAGTTCATTTCAATAAATACTATTTTATATGATGAGATGCACATAAGCATTTCACCTTTGTGTTCCTCTCCTAAAAGTATTCTCCTTTTGGTCTCACTGTGTGTGAATGTCTAGCGTCCTGTATGATGATGTATCATGTCTGGGTATATTTTAGATGTAGCTTCTGCATGAAAAAAAAAGAGAGATAACATGTGCCACTTATGCCTCTGAGCTTGGCTTGCCTCACTTAAACATAAGTTCTAAGAGTATTTTTAGGATATACAATGGAATTCTATGCCTCCATCAGAAGAATGACATTGCCCCATTTGTTAGGAAGTGGAAAGATTTGGAAAAAAAATTACATTAAGTGAAGTAAGGCAGGCCCAAAGAAACATAGGTCCCATGGGTTCCCTTATTTGCAATAACTAGTACATGTGTAGGACAATCAGAAAAGGCCAAAAGCTATGTACAGATGACCATATAAGATGATGTTAAGCGAAATCAACCCCAAGATAGGTACACAAATATCTTTTTTCTGTCTTGCTATTTTTTCTAATGTATTTATAATGTACCATGCGATTTTTTTTTGTTGCTTTGTATGTTCCTTCCCCATGGTATAACCCCTGTTTTCACTGTATTTGATGTAGGTGCCCTGCATCTTGTATATACACTTCTCTAATTTGGGAGAGGGAGGAAAGGGAAAAAAACAAAATGCTTAAATAAGGATACAGGTTGACCTATTGTAACAATGAGATGTACACAACACGATGTTGAAAACGTGGGCGGTACAAGTTCGGCAGGGGAAGCAGGGACAAAGGAGGAGGCAACAATGCTCAATTGGAAATGTACTCATTACCGTGTTCATGTAGATGTTAACCCCTCTGTACAGCATTTTTACAAAAAAACATAAAAAAATGAAAAAAGGAAGTACAGTAAGACTTGGTTTAATGCCTTTTCTGTGTAAACCGGCATGATCAGATGCCTTTGTACAACATCCTGTATTAGGTGATCAAATGTTTGGAATTAGCAAGCCTTGGTAACACAATGGTTATTCATTCTTTATTGATCACATTCTTTCCTCAAATTTTTATTTTATTTGGTATTATTGGACTGTGATATGTATGAAAATAGAGCAATGAAGTTTATTGGAATTGCTTTAAGATGGGGAGGAGAAAGAGGGGAAGGAAAGAGAAAGTAAACTTGATCATGGAACACTGTATGCATGCGTGGAAATACCACACAAGGAAACCTCTTGAACACACAATGTGTGTTACTATTGAAAGGACCTACCAAATGAATGTGAGGAAACTACTAGGGAAAAACTAAACTTACGCTTGCCGAGGAGTTCTTGTTCAATGCACTTATTGAACTACTGGAAAACTTGATGATTCTGAGTAGAGATTCACCCACTTACACCATCCCTGCGACTGTCACTGAAACCTCCCTTTACTCAAAGGGATTTGGAAGCCATTTCCACGGAGGCATTTACTTTTCTCTTTAGAAAGTTTTCCATCAATGGTTTTTCATCAGCTGTCATTCAAACTTCAAAGAAACCTGCTACACCTTGGTCATATTTACTGCTCTCACAAAAGGGTTGGAAAATGCAATCTGGCGTCAGCTTTCAAGTAGTTTCTGTAGGACCACAGAAACCAGAATCTTTACAACACTTCTAAATTGGATTCTAGCCCTCCAGACACTGTTTTGGCAAGTCCTTTGACATGAACCTATCTGGCCTGTGTCTTTGACCACATGAAACCATCATACAAAAGAGTTTATTGAAGAATTTTTTTTCTGTACTGCAACTCTAAAACCATTTTCAATGGAAAGAAAAATGTTCAAGGATAGAATGATCATTGTGAAGAAAGATGTTTTCTGTAAGTTTGTTTTGCACTTAAGGGATTCTCCAAGTGTTTCAGGTACCTGATGCTGCAAACAAAATCATCTATTAATTTCCTTTTTGGTGATGGATATTAGATTGCACATTAAGAAATGAAGGGAGACAATGCTGCCTTTAAGACGCCTGAAGAAATGAAGTGAGTCTCTTGGATGTACAGGCACATAAATTAGCAATTACAAGCAATTGCTTGGTTCCATCAAAGGCCATGCCCATGATAATCCATTACAAAGTACAGAATTATCCAATTAGTAGAACTCACTTATTATTCATTCTCCTTAAACCTGGTCAACAAACTGTAATACCTTTTATGAGAAAATGATAATAGACTAGAGAACTGTAAAATGGCCCCTTCCCCACTATTATTTATAAAAATATATTGTAACACAGCCTTGATCATTCATTTATGCATCTTTTACAGCCACATAGCTTCCAAAGCCCTCAAAACCAAACAGATTTATTATCACCTTTAACAGAAAAGGCTGCTGAGCTCGGCATCGTAATCATGGCATCTCAGCTGCTTGGCCCTGGAGCTCATCACAGACCACTGCCTCACCTAAGTTTAAATTTTAGTTGTTCCATAATCTACAATAAAGAGACTGCATACTCACATTAGCCAATTTTATGCTCAATGACTTGGCAATGTCTTTTTTTTCCACTCATAGCCAATGTTGTTTTCTTTTCTTTTCTTTTTTGCCTATTCAATGCCTACCAAATATTTTACTAAATGAACTCCAAGAACTAGAAACAAAAAGATTTTTGTTTTGCTGCTGCTGCTGTTTATGTTGTCTTTGCCTTTTGCTTTGTTTGTTAGTTTGTCTTTGGGAGGGTAAGGGGGCAGGGAAAAGGTAGGACAAAGGGTGAGCAAATGCAGTAGTGTTACTCACTAGACACTGTGGAAAATGAGCTGTACAACTTATAGGTGGGGATGGGAGGGAAAATGGGGAGAGAGGGGAGGGAAGAAGTGACATTGTTCAAATAGAAATGCACTTTTATCTGACTTATGCAACTGTGATTTCTCTGTACATCACCTCTACAATAATAAAACATTTTTAAAAGAAATATTCAAGAAAAAAAAAAGCTCACAGACAATTTTGAGATCCTCAGAGTCCTTATGATACAAACGACACAGTGAGAACTGAATCTCTCATGCACCTGCACTAAAAATCACTTCAATGAAGTGATTCTTGGCACACCTTCTTTGTATGACCCTGATCTGGTAAATAAACATTGTTGTGTTTTTTTTTTTAAGTGGCAGCTATCTCTGTGCTATTTTCTTTAAAGTTTGTTTTTATTGGAATCCTTTGGTCAGAAAGAAAATATTGCTTCAGAAATCCTTTTTTTTTGGCATCCTGCAAGTTAAATGTCACCTATTGCCAATAGCACAGGTGTTCCATGGTTTACAAATGCTCCATGACACCTAATAATTCAGCTATGGCACAACAGAGCTCTTAGCACCATGCCATTTGGAGCTGTGGACAGCAGGGAGGGCTGCATCCAAATGTTATCAGTTACTCCCAAGTAAGCTTGGAGGCAGCTTAAAAAGATATAACCACTTAGGAATCTAGAGGAAATATGTTCAGAATACTTTGGAACTATACATAGAATTCATTACATATTATACGTCCTTACTATTGGCATACATGTCTCTAATAAAAAAATTAGTAGAGAAATTTGTTATTCTTTATTCCTATTTAAATAGATTCAAATTGTTAGTAATTCTTCGAGCAAAGTATATTTAGATAGGAAATATCTATCCCTATCAAGATTTATTTCTGTTTTGATTAAACTATTCACTCCCAGTCGGATGTGGTGGTACACACTTGTAATCCCATCACCAGGAAAGCGGAGGTAGGAAGATCATGAGTATGAAACCAGTCTGTGCTACAGAGTGAGTTCAAGCCAGCCTGTGTTACCTCGTCTCAAAACAAAGAGGGAAAACAACAAAACAAAGCCTACTTTCAAAAATGAACTCACTGAAAGCCTTTTCTGCTGCAGAAACTAGACAGAAAGAGCCTAGATGTCCATTTTCAAATTGGGGTCAGTCAATGAACAAGCACCTACGTACACTAACTTATTTCCCAGGCCGAGGTACTGTTTCTTCAAATAGGAGACATCGTGTGCTGTGGTGGATTTCAGAGAATTCTGTGTGGTTCCACCTGTAGAATTTTACTCTAGTAATTTTCAATAATGTTCCCAAAAATAAAAAGAGCAGAGCTAGCTTTCTAGTTTAGTTAATAACTAGTTTCTTAATAATAGCTAGTTAGTTAGAAACTAGCTTGGTTAAAAACGAGCTTTGTGTTCTTTCTTCATTTAAAGAACCATGCTAACAGCATCTTTTAATATCTTTATATTCTCACACAGCTACATTTGCATATATTTTAAATAAAATTAATTACTAAAATGAATGCCATCTAATTGAAAAAAATTAATTCCTCCATGATTCTATCTGTAAAGTACACGTGTTGCTTCTTTGGCAATGTGTTTATTTTTCTATTACTGTTTCTCTTTCTCATTCTCATTGTTTAAATTTTATTTTATTGTAAAGGTGATATACAGAGGGGTTAAAGTTATGCAAGGTAATGAGTACATTTCTTTTTGAACAGTATTACACCTTTTCTCCCAATTTCCCTCTTTCTCATTCTAAAATAAATATCCATCTTTTTTATTTGAAACATCATCAGATCTGTAAAAGTTCCTTGTTTTCTCATATTTCTAAATTTATTATTTTAAAGATCACTAGTTTTGTAGTTTTTTCTTTTTTAATTGCTGGCCTAGCCTTCTGATAAGAGTAGATTTCTAATACCAGATAATGAGGAGATTGGGTTGTTTCCTTTTCAAATCTTATTTGTAAAGATCCAGAATCTCTGGCATGTACTTAAAGAAATAAATGTCTTAGAATATCAGTGCTGCAATGTCCCTCATCAGTCTGAACACTGACACTGCAGACATGCAAAGTTGTCCTGCGTACACGACTCTTAACCCAACCATTGCATAGCCAGTCCAGTCACATCAGATAATTATGCACAACTTGTCCAAAACATTTTTCTTTTTTTTATTGTCAAGGTGATGTACAGAAGGGATACAGTTACATAAGTAAGATAATGAGTACATTTCTTATCAAACTTGTTACCCCTTCCCTCTTTTTTCTCCTACTTTCTTTCCCACACCCCCACATTGCACAGATCATTTCCAGCATATTGTTTTGTGTATATCACTGTTGCATTGGTTCCCCCTTGTCCTTTGTCTCAACATTCTGTTGTTCCCCTTCCCTTCTCTAATCCAAATAAACGTATATACAATACCAGGATACCAAAATCAAATACAGTGACAACAGGTGATATACCATAGGAGGAAGAACATACAAAAGAAACAAAAAATGGAAAGACTTGGAAAAAATTATATTAAGTGAAGTAAGCCAGGCCCAAAGAAACATAGGTCCCATGGTTTCCCTTATTTGCAATAACTAGTATATGTCTGAGTCAAGCAGAAAAGGTCAGATAAGTTGATGTTGGGGAATGAACCCCAAGGTAAGTATTCAAATGTTTTTTTGGTTTTTTTCCTTTCATGTGATTGTTTCTAGCATATTTATAAGATGATTTCTATGTTGCTTTGTATGTCCCTCCCCCACAATATAACCCATGCTTTCACTGTATTTGATGTTGGTATAATTTGTGGAGGGGAAGGGAAAAACAAATCGTTTAACTAGGGATACAGGTGGACCCACTGCAACAATGAGATGCACAAGTATGTCGAAAAATGAACTTTACAACTTTGATGGGGGTGGGGAGAGTATGGGAAGCGATAGGAAGGGGAAACAAAGAGAAGAAACGTTTGATAAGAAATGTACTCGTTATCTTGCCCATGTAATTGTAACTCCTCTGTATGGTATTCTCACAATAAAAAAATAAAAGAAAACAAAAAAATCGCATAGTACATTAAAAACAACAACAACAAAGAAAAACCTCTTGTGTCCATGTCTTAGATTTCATTTCACTTTGCTTCATCTTATATGGTCATATGTACAAAGCTATTGAACTATTCTATCATCTGCTAAGATTATCCTAGACGTATACTAATTATTGCAAATAAGGGACACTATGGGACATATTTGGGTCTGGCTTACTTCACTTACTATGAATTTTTCCAAGTCTTTCCATTTCATTACAAATGGGGCAGTGTTATTCTTTCTGATGGAAGCATAAAATTCCATTACATATATATATATATATATATATATATATATATATATATATATATATATCACATTTCCTTGGCCCATTCATCTACTGAGGGGCATCTTGGTTGGTTCCATATCTTAGCTATGATAAATATGGAGCACTTCACAAATTTGCGTGTCATCCTTGTGCAGGGGCCATGCTAATCTTCTCTGTATCATTCCAATTTTAGTATATGTGCTGCTGAAGCGAGCACTCCAAAACGTTTTATTGGGAGTACAAAATTCCCTTCCTCCCCTTAATTCAACCTCAGTATTTCTTAATATTAATAGCTATTTAAGTGAGTATCAGGTAGAACATGACAACCTAAAATTC
Organism: Dipodomys ordii; assembly: GCF_000151885.1. Lineage (NCBI taxonomy): Eukaryota > Metazoa > Chordata > Mammalia > Rodentia > Heteromyidae > Dipodomys > Dipodomys ordii. The sequence goes on from NW_012267240.1 coordinate 13,084,290, forward strand.
ACAGTTGTCAATCGGGTGCCAGTGGCTCACACATATAATACTAGCTACTGGGGAGGCTGAGATCCGAGGACTGTGATTCTAAGCCAGCCCAGGCAGAACAGTCTATGAGACTCTTATTTCCAATAAACCACTCAGAAAAATCCAGAAGTGGTGCTGTGGATCAAGTGGTAGAGCACTAGCCTTGAGTACCAAGAGGCTCAAGGACAGTGCCAAGGCCATGAACTCAAGCCCCAGACTGGCAAAAAAAAAAAAAAATCACACTTGTCTTAAATCCATTGATAAAGTAGAATATCTCTTTGCTTCTAATAGCATAGGTTAATTTTGTTTAATTCTGCCACAAGTAGTGTTTTGAACTTCTTACAAGATAAATGTCTGAATGCTAGAAGTCAGTTATGCAAAAATCACCTAAAGTCTTATTTCCTGTGAGCATGAAGAGGCTCCCCAGAATGCCCCACAGCTTGATAGCACGAAAACTGGGAGTGAGTTCACTACCAGTGAGTAAATGCAATATTTGGGGATAGGCTTTTAAGATGGACAATATTATAAGTTTGGGAATTTTGCTTTTCCTTTTTATTTTTTCCCATTCTGTCTGAAGCATGGAAACAACTCCTAAAAGTACAACAGTCATACTGAAAACATGTGAATATAAATGAGTACAAGAATGAAAGAAACCATCTCTTCTAGGAAACCCCTAAACTCACCAGATTAAGACATTCTACTTCCGAATTTCTTACTACATTAGACAGACAACCCTCTGGTCCATTTAATCATTCACATTTTACAAAGTTTATCTTCTGCTGCTCATAGCTGAAATCTATCCCCAGCCCTGGCCATTTCTGTAATTTGCTCCACATAATCTTGTGCCTTAGCACCCAACCAAGAGCATTTTGATACCAAGAGGTATCAAAATGATGAAGTAAATTAAGAGCAAGAATGAATACTCTTAGACATTTCTGTTTGCATGATATGTAGACTCTTGACATTACCTCCCACATCATGTGTAATCCCAACTATTTCTGTCAGTGTAGCTTTAATAAAGACTATGTACAACAGAAATTTATCTCACATTGTGGAGGTTAGAAAAGGTTATTGCCCAGTGAGAGCCTTTTCCTGGAAATGCTCTATGCCCTTCCCTTGCTATGTGAAGGGAGGGAGAGAGAGAGAAGTGAGGAGAGAAAAATAACAGGAAAGGGAGGAAGAAATGGAAGAGGAAGCACAGAAGAAAAGCTTTGTCACCTTCTATTCTTCTAAAGACATGAATCCCATTTTGGGGGGCATCATCCTTATAACCCCATTACATCCTAAAGGCCACAAATCCAAACACAAATCACACTGCAGGTTTGGGAGTCAGAACAAGAATTCAAGAAGGACACAAACATTCCATCCATAGCAGTAACACTGTAGTACTAGCAACAAGTACCCAGCAGCCCTCTACACATCAGGAAGTTCAATTTGAATTTCATTATTCTAATTTCTCTTTTCATTGGAGGAAGATGAAAGCCTTAATTTGCTGGTACACATATTTGAGTGGAAAGTGATGTTTTCAGAAGGAAAGAAACACGTGTTAGAGAGTGGGGAAATTAGTTAAGAAAAGGAAAGCATTCAATAAACAGGATCTAGAGCTCAATTCCATTAGGAAAGCCCTAGGATTAAACTATGGTGAAATGGATTTGTATGTTTATACACCAAATCTATTAGCCATTAACAGGAAGTCATTTCTGGGTAATATTCTCTTCCCTTATAGCCCTGGACACTGCATTAACCTTTCCTAAACATATGCAGTAAATGTGAATTATCCCCATTTTACAGACAGAAATAGAAAGAGGTTAAGTAGCATTCACAAAGGAAGTTTACTTTCAAAGTAAACTTTGGGAATTTATTATTTTATTATCATCTTTAAGTAGTTGCACAAAGGAGTTGTCATTTAACAAAGTAGTTTATGAATACAATGTGTCTGGATCAGTATTACTCCTTTCAACATTCTCACCCATCTCTCCCCTACCCACCCTTTTCCTCTTCTTAATTTTGTAGGATATACATTAGATTTTTGTCTGCATCCCCCCTCCCCTTCGCCCCCCCCCTCCTGCCCTTGCCTTCTCTTTATTCATCTTCCCTTTTCCCCTTGGCCCCACCCCTTCCCTTTCAAGTACCTGCTTCCTAATGTTTTATGTTGCTTAATTTTGACTTTGCCTTTCTAATTACACTATTTGAGGTCTTTCTTGAATCTACCATATTTTAGTTAATACATTTATATACAGTTGCATACCACCTAACATAATTGCTTATGAGTTTGGAAGCTAAATCTAGCTTCCACATAGAAGGGAAAACATGGGTCCTTTGTCTCTCTAGGCCTGACTTACTTCACTTAACCTTTATTTTTTTCTCTTAATCACTACTTCTAGAGGAGAATGTGATAATGTTTGGGCATATATGATGGTAGCTAGAATTTCTCTTTATATCTATCATTAGCTCAATCTCAGGTTGTAGAGGGAAGAGCTGAATCTGTTAACTTAAAGTATAACTGTCCTGAAATTATCTTTATCTTTGAAGTGCTGGGTATAACAAGTAACACTCTCAGCTGATTAACTAGCTAACGCAAGAGCATTATACATGAGAATAATGTTGGAGAATCTTGAATACTGGACAAGTTTTATCTTCATTATCCTGAAATCACAATGATTAGATCTTCATTATGATTTGAGCAGCAACTTAAGAATCTGAGCAGCAACTTAAGAGCTTGTGCATGTGGACATTATCATTCTTAAAATGGGAGCCCTAGGAACTAGGACCCCTACAGGAAACAGAACTTTGGGAGTAAAAATGGCCCACATCCACAACATAGACTGCCAATAAAAAAACAAATTACCATCTCCCAAGTCCATACCTGGAACCACAGCTAAATCTACAAATTACTATGACCCAGCTTTTCTATAAGCAACACTGCTATGAGCAAGATAGACACAGATTGAGAATGACTTTCTCCTTAATTTTGGCTGAAACTGTAAGTAAATTCATTTTTTCCAATTTCATATATACTGTCACTCTCTCCTAATTTAGACAAATGTTAGAACTCAGAGCCAGGTCTGATGGATACAATTCTGGTAACAGTCTGAGAGGAAATTATATATATATATATATATATATATATATATATATATATATATGAAATGTGGTGATCATCAGTGCCAGGCAAGAGGAAATTTCGTAAACCACAGCTATGTGGAAACTTCTGTCTCATCAAAAGGTCCTAACATAAATGTCAAACCCTTCTAAAATGCAAAATTCTTATTAAGCAGTTACAAGTGGAGTCACAGGAAAGAAAAAAGATGGTTCAGCATTTTAAGGACAAATGTTAATGATCATAGACACCAGCAGTGTTCCTGAGTCTTTGAATTCATCCTCAAAACAAATCAAAGAGAAAAATGCTATTGTCTCAGTATGGAAAGATAGAGACATTCTCTCCTCAGGAATGTATGCCAACAGGAGCCAGAAACATGCTCACCAGCTGCTGTTTCCCTTTGACAGCCAGAGGCTTTTAGACAGCTCTTATTGGAGCACTTAGGGCTCTAAGACTTAGTAGCTTGTGTTGTGTGGTTTTGGTGATAGAATTTCTAAAGGTAATCGTCATTCTCTCTTATCCTCATGTTTTTCTTCTTGAGTTAATACCAAGAGAATTGCAGTGCTACCTACACTGTGATGTCCTTCTACACATGCTCAGGTTCAAGTTCAACGAAGGGATTTATGGATGAGCCTGAGCATGCATGTTTAAAACTCTAGGTGACTCTCATGCAAAGCCGAACTGAGAACTCTTCCAATAAATCATGATGATTAACACAACATGTTTACCATGCCTCAGCTACTAGGCTGAAGAATCCACATATCTTAATTTAGTTCACTATTATCACAACCTTGCACTTGCAATGTCTGTTTCGGTTGTAATGTCAGGACTATAATGATCTATGCATTTTAGTTAAGAATTCCTTATACACCAAATAAGAGAAAGCAATTTCTTTGTACCAAACAAGAGAAAGCAATTTCTTTCTTTAGTCGATAATATCATGATATATGCATAATTTATGCTTTAAATGAGACAGATTGATTCTCCATTGTACTTTCTGTGGAACATCTAATGATCTCTATAAGATGCCTATCCAGAGCCTGACAGTGGTCAAATCTGACCATATTCTGGCTTTCGTGAAATTCATTCAATTCCAAAAGCATTCTGTTCATAACTCACCATATTTCACCCTGTGTTGACCCAAGGGGAAGCAATCATTTCCCACAATTTTAAAAAAGGTAGGAGAGAACAGTGCTAAGTTATAGCAGGTTTTTTAATGGTATTGTGATGTCAACTCCTAGCATCTTGAGTGATACAGAAAGTAGCTTTTATTACTAGTATAACAAGATAAGCAAGTTAAACTTTAAAAATTGATGCTCTTCTGTGAAAATTTTGACTAAAGATTACTGACCTCTTAACTTCTCCCTCTCCTCTGATTCCCTGTCTTCTGCATCCTTTGCTTTCCTCTGAAGCCTACATTTCTCTTCATTTGTAAAGCAGAAGCCTTTAAAGAGCGCATTGATTGCTTCAGGTGTGTTCTTTGGAAAATACCTTCTTTCAAGTTATTACATTCCATTGAAAGGGGCTTTATCAACACATTTTCTTAAGTAAAGCTGGTATTCTCCCCAAGTGTTGGTTTGTTTTCTTCTTCTTTATTTCCCACAACTTACCAGAGACTGGGCTATATCTATGGCTATATAAAATTAGAATGAGATAGGTTTTTCTAAACAAAAGCTTGACATATGTAAGACACAAAACTTATGACTTGATAATTATGATATTTGGGTAAAGAATTAGTGCTCAGTAACTTGGCTTCATGTGTGAATTTATGACACATAGTTTTTTTTTTAATTTTATTTTATTTTATTTGTGAACATACTGTACAGAGGGGTTACAATTGCATGGGCAGGATAATGCGTACATTTCTTACCAAGCATTGCAGCTT
>NW_012267240.1:13091277-13129810 GCF_000151885.1 Dipodomys ordii
AAGAGGGAGAGTTTTATTTCTTCTTTCCCTATTTGGATCCCCTTTATGTCTGCATCTTGTCTTATTGCTGTAGCTAGGCATTCTAATACTAGATTGAAAAGGAGTGGAGAGAGTGGGCATCCTTGTATGACACATAGTTTTGACCAAGTACAGTCAAACAAAAAAAAATCTCTTGTGTGCTTATTAAGCAGAACTGTCCTGCATTGTGGTCAGTTGTGTTAAAACTCTGTGCAACCTGGGAGCTCAGTTTTTCCTCAATGGTGGTTTCTTGGATCCCAATGGCCACAGATATCAAGAATATACTGTATACATAAAAGCTCAGGAGTGTAGAAAACTTAGTCACTTCAGAGAACAGAGAAAATGAGTCCAAAGATATACACTATTATAAAGATTACAAACAATAGAATAAAAGAGACCCAGATTATCAGACATGATAATCTAAGCCTAGACTAATGCAATCCCCATAAAGGGGACCTGGAGAACAACACATACTCAAAGCTCCCCAATGACTCAAATTTGAAGTAAGTTTGATCATTGTGATTCATAGCTTGGCTCCTTAGGGAAATAAGTAAAGAAACAAAATTCCCAACATGGGATTCTTTGAATTAGATAATATCTCAAAATTTACCAATAGGCTTCACATTATACACAACAAGCCTAAGGATTTTATTTTCTGTTATTCACTGAGGTTCCAGTATATTCTAAATTATCATTAGAATGTGTCCTAAAGGCAATCTGAAATCTCATCACCAATCTGTGTGTTTGGCTCTCTTCTACTCATAATAGCAACAACAGCATTTGGAATGTTGTTCACTTGTCAACCAAGTGAACAACAGTTTCCACTTCAGAAAAAATATTTAAGGACCACTATGTGTGCACTATGTACTTCCAGTTTTTATGGACTGCAAACTGTTATTGGTAAAATAGAGGTAATAGCAAAACCCAGGTGATTCCAAAACAATGCTCAGATTTGTCTCCAAAACAAAATCAATGACCTTCCAGAACAAAGTGTCCACAAATACAGCTCTGGAGGGCTTGCTGCCTCAGACTGATATATAGCTAACAATGATGAGAAAACCTGGGCATAGAAATATAAATACAAAATATAAGGGCTGGAAGAAAATGTGCTGCAAGGCCACAGGGACTTGAAGGGTCAAATCCCCAAGAGAAAGGAAATATAGAGGGGAAAGGTCTAAATTTGCCATTCTATTTTGCCTTCTGTCCTTTGATTTTTCATAAGTGCTTACCCAGAGGCTGAAAAGCCAAACAGGAAGCAGCAACCCTGAGGTTGGAGAGCAGAGCAGAGGTCAATGTGGTTCAGAGGCCTCAGTACAAATTGAAAATGAGATCCAACCAAGGACAGCAGCCTAGTAACCAAACCTAGCTTCCCCTTGGGAGTCGTGAAAGTCAATGGGAATAAGGACAGGTGGAAATAACACTGTTCTCACAAGAGCTCAGGAGTGGAGAGGAGGCTCCATTTAAACTCACATGCCAGCAAGAAAATACTAAGGGTTGGGTAGAATGCACAGCCAAGTATAGGAAACTGGCCAAATGGAAGGTAACTCCTAAATGACTCACGCTCTCAAAATGAGCAAGAGGGAACCAAGATGGAAAAACTGGACTGTCTAAATGTCCCTATGTACATGAAATTCCCACCATGTGCTGAGAAAAAGCCAGAAGAGGACTAGCAAAATCTCCAACCCCATATCAATACAGCCTATCTGCCCACTCTGTCTCTTCCTATTCAGGATCCTGATAAATCTTTGTTTCCTCTATCCTTCTGTCACAATAAATTCTTTATCTTCTATTTGATGTCTTTTAATAGTACTGGAAATTGAACTCTAGGCCTGAAGCTTTCACCTGGCTTTTTTCTGATCAAGGTTGGAGCTCTACCACTTAATCTACACCTTCACTTCTGACTTGTTGCTGGTTAATTGGAGTTTCATGGACTTTTCTGATCCAGTTGGCTTCAAATGGCAATCCGCAGATCACAACCTCCTGGGTAGCTAGGATTACATGTATGAGCTACCAGCGTCTGACTGTTTCAACAAATTCTTTTACCAAGCCACAGATCCAAAAACTAAGACAAACCAACTCAACCCCAAATGGAAAGTGTTCTTTCTCATCTACCTAAGTCTGAGAGCAAAGGTAAATTCTCTGTGCTAGGACATAGCATTATTCAGATTCAAAATGACACTGCATACCTCCAACTATAAGAAATAGCCACTTCTGTAAAAAGAACATAACAAATGTTATGCCAACAAACGTAGTCGTGAGAGCTGTCCAAGAGCTCTGTGAATCACCTGGCACACCAGTGCTCAATAAGGAACTCTAATAGTCCACGAGAATATTTTTCCAGTCAGTAATTAAAAAAATAATTCCTTTTATTCTTCATGCTTGCTTGAGTCATTGGAGAGTTAATGAATAGCTTTGTCTCTGTTATATGAGAAAAGTGGTATGTTTGATATTAGATTAACAACAGTATAAGAATTTAGAGATGGAAACTTTTCCTTATTTTTAGGCAAGAAACCATAAGCTGGCAAAGACAACAGCACTTTATTAGTAAAAACAAGCACTGCTGGAAATGGACTTAAAGCCTTACTTTTCTAGCCATTATTACCATGGTAAATCCCAGGCTGTTCTGTTCATAATTAAACAAAATTTCTGCATATAGCAATTCATAATTGAGAGAAAATAATTACTCTGTCACTATAGGTGCCCCTTAATGACTGAAAATGAAAATGCATTATCCATGCTTTTAAAACCTCTATCCCACACTGCACTTAGAATATCAGGATGTACTATGGGTATTAGAAAGTACATGTCCTTCAACCTTATTAAGTGGTTTATAAAACCTTTGAGTTCCCTTTCCTATAGTTGTAAATAAGGACAGTGTTTTGATCTTTATACACTGACAGCTAAGAATATGAAGCATAAGATGCCTAAGTGTCAATAACAATCCATCTAATGCTAAATTTTAGCAGAGTACAAGCTAAATTAAAAGAGATACTGGGGCTGGGAAGGTGGCTCCATGGTAGAGCGCTTGCCTTGCACGCATGAGGCCCTTTCCTCAGCACCACAGAAGCAGAAAAGGCCAGAAGAGGCCCCGTGGCTCAAGTGGTAGAGCCCTAGCCTTGAGCTGAAGAGTTGAGGGACAGTGCCCAGGCCCAGAGTTCAAGCCCCATGACCAGCAAAAAAAAAAAAAAGAGAGAGATACTGGTTCAATTTTACTTATGCCATTCAGTCATCTGATTTCTAATATAAGAGGGGAATAGATTAGAATATTGAAGGAAAGAAAGGAGAGAGTGAGGAGGGAGAAAAGAAGTGAAGGAGGGAGGGAGGAATAACCTACCTTAAAACATGGCATTATATTGAATGATTTTGATACCATAGATAAAAATCATTTGTTATACAGCGAGAAAACAGAGAGGCCACATTTTGAGAGGTTGAATCCGGAGTCTTTATTAAAAGGTCAGCAATTACAGGCAGACTCTTGTCCCAAAAACCGGCACCCCTCCCCTCTTCGAGTACACTCAACGCTGTCAGAAAACTGATCCATGAGAGCAGGAGAGGAAAGAAAAGGCAAGAAAACAATACCAAAAAACCAGATCTACTGCAATGGAGAGCTGAAGTGAAGTCCCACTGTGACCTGAGGAGAGCCAGGAGATAGGACAGTATCATATGTGGCATAGTGCACTGGTGCCTGAGCTGGTCCAGACCTAACTAGGATCAGGTCAGGGGGCAGAGTCACAGGAGCTTGAGAGTTCATGACCTAGGAATGGCTGGCCGGCCCAGTAATCTATGTCCAAGTCCCTGCTCCTGCCTCTAGGAATTCAGGCATGTCCATCACTTGGAAGATGGGACTTCCCTGCCTCAACCATGAAGACAAGATGGTGCCAGTTAAACCCAGTACCCTACCACCCACCACGTGGCCAAGATGGCATTGGTTAGGTTCAGCATTCCCACTTCACATCACTTGAATCAAAATACATGTATAACTGACCATGAATATTTTCAGTAATACAGAAGAAAAGCAATACTATCATGTATCTGCATCAGTCAGGACTGGGGAGGTGATTCTGTGGTAAAGTGCTTGCCTTGCATGCATGAGGCCCTGGGTTCGATTCCTCAGCATCACATAAGCAGAAAAAAATGGAAGTGGTGTAGTGGCTCAAGTGGTAGGGTGCTAGCCTTGAGCTGAAGAGCTGAAGGACAGCACTCAGGCTCAGAGATCAGGCCCCATGTCCAATCAAATACATGTGTGTGTGTGTGTGTATTTTATTTGTGTATATATACACACATATATAATCAAGAAAACTATTCAATTTTCCATTTTCATTTAAATTCTACGACTTATGAAAATACATCTGCTATATTTATTTCCTGGTAAATAAACTGCAATTAGTAGAATCAAAATGAAAAGGGTTGAAATCATCATCCTCTTCATTATTTTTATATTACTTTGCCTAGGGATGGTAGGGGAAAAATAAAGGAAGAGGTAACAATGCTTGACAGGAAATGTACTTATTACCTTGCTAATGTAACTGTAACCCCTCTGTACACTATTTTTACAATAAAAAACATTTTTTAAAAAACTGGTTTTGTAAAAAAAAAGCTACTCTGTATTTACCCTACAAAATGGTTGGTTTATAACTTGTATACATTCCTAAGTTTACATTAAAATAACACCCTAGTTTTACACAACAAATTATTTTAACTATTATTCTACTATATTTCAAAGGGATAAGCCATAGATATTATAATATCAATCTGAACCTAACTAGGGCAGATCTTCTTAATTTTTACAGTAAATGTAACCCAAGTTGTTTCTAACACATACTTCTTTTTGCTAATTTTAAGCTACATAAGAGAAAATAGCTCTTCAAGTATGGCCTGCATACTTTGAAATAGAGAAATTTAAAAACAAAATAAAAATTCAATGATTCCCAGTTTGGTATTGATTGAGAAAATATAGAGCTAAAATATTTTATCATCGAATGAAAGTGAGTCCATGATCAAATTCATTATGAATTTGACTTGTAAGCCCTTATCTGAAGAGAAACGAAGAACAACTAAATAAATACCACAAAAGAGCATGACTCCTAACTTTACAAGTATGCCAAATTTTTTATGATATTTATGTTATTAACAATTATGCATGAATAATAAACCATGTATGAATTATAAAGCATTAAAAGTACAATATGGTTGACATCATCCAACATTAAAATCCTGGATCCAAAAAGGAACAATGTGGAAGCCACCAACCACATGCTAGGTATCACAAAGCTCTCAAAGTGGCTTACATTAATTTCATGTTAATGTATAAAATCAAAAGCTGTGATTACTTATTTTGGGGGGGGGGTCCAGTCGTGGGGCCTGAACTCTGGGCCTGGGCACTGTCCCTCAGCTCTTCAGCTCAAGGCTAGCACTCTACCACTTGAGCCACAGTGCCACTTCTGGCTTTTTTCTTTTTGCTTATGTGGTGCTGAGGAATTGAACCCAGGGCCTCAGGCATGCAAGGCAAGCACTCTGCCACTGAGCCACCTTCCCAGCCCCAAAAGCTGTGATTAATTATATGCCATCATGTATGTCTTAATAAATTGAGCTTTCTGCACCCATTATTAATATTTAGAAAAACTTCACAAATGGGCACCTGCTCACACCTTGATTACATTTACTAGCTATACCAGGCTTTGACATTCTTAAGCTTTCTAGTAGTGTCCAAAAGGGTTTATACAATAATATATTAGTACCTGTGCTAACAAGAGAATTGTTTCTTAGAAGGCTCAATCACATTCTTTCTTCATTTAATAAACAGGTTATTCTTTGGTTGTCATACAGTTCTAAGGCTCATGAATAAAGATGAAGAGAAATTCTAATGCAGAAGTATGAAATGTTAGAGTTTTGAATTTATAGGCACAAATTACATATGAGTATTTAACAATCTTTTTCTGATTATAGAAATAGTAAACAGCAATATAAACTTTACTAGAACATCCTCAATGAGGTTAATTGGACCCTTGAGTATTCTGGCAATTTAGTATTTCTAATAATGAAAATACTTAATAAATTGGGTCACATTTCAAGTGCTAGGGTACTTCCCTACTAAGTGCAAGGCTTGGAGTTTAATATCCAATACGAACAAAAACAAGAGAGAAAGAAAAAAGAAAAGAAGGAAGGAAGAAGGGAGGAAAGAAAGAGGGAGGAAGGAAGGAAAGAATGAAGGAAGGAAGGAAGGAAAAAGGAAGGAAGGAAGGAAGAATTTGTCTATAAATATACCTGAGAAACTCTAACCCCACTACTGTCTCAGTTTGAGTTCCTCCTAGAAGCCAAGCTTGGGGAAAGTCATAGGAACATATGGTTTATTTGAAAGATACTAAAAAAGTAAAACTGAGGGCATAAAGAATGCAGGTGTGGTAAGCAATTGATGACATTAAAAGATTTTCTCAACAGCTGTTGACCATTCAGCTGAGTCCTGTGAACAACTCAAACTGTGAAGCAGCCTTGGGGTGGTCTTAACAAAGGGATTGCAATTTTTCTACTAATCGCCATCTTCTATTGGTTGAGATCATCCTTCCCAATGCCAGTAAGGTTGTATTTGCTTTACAGCCTTAGAACTTCTCTTCCTTTCTTCTCTTTTCTCTTCTCTTCTTTTCCTTTCTTTCTTTTCCTTTTCTTTCTCTTTCCTTCCTTCCTTTTTTCCTTCTCTCTCTCTCTCTCTCTCTCTCTCTCTTTCTATTCTTTCTTCCTTTCTTTCTTTCCCTCTTGCTGGTCCTAGGAGCTGTCCTGAGCTTTTTTGTTCAAGGCCAGTGCTCTCACTTGAGTGATCTCAGCCTCAGATCTCAGCCTCCTGAGTAGCTAGGATTACAGGCATGAACCCCAATGCCTGGCTCAGCCTTAGAATTTTCTAAGTTTTGAGAATGCAGAACAGAGAGATTCCTATACACACAAATGCAGGGTGCAGCACAAGACGTAAGGAGGGAACTGTCCATCACCTCGGTGCTGAAATAAAGTGGACCAAAGAGCTCTGGCAATCTGCTTTCCAAGTATCTGCCGAGCAATCCCAGAACAAGTGTGAAAAACTTAACAATCCAATACTTAATGAACTTATCTAATCAATGAGAGAACCTTCTAAGAAGAAGTCTACCTGAACTACTTAGAGAAATTGGGGGACAAGCTCTGTGTGTGTGTGTGTGTGTGTGTGTGTGTGTGTGTGTGTATGAAGCTGCCCACTCCAGTGTACACAGACATGTAGCTCATTTTTCTAATGCAGTCCTCAAGACACCTGTATAGCACAATAATGAGTGACTAAAGCTGTTTTATCCATAGCACTTTTTCTAATTATCTCCATTAGGAAAAGTGTTATGAAAGAAGTCAGATTGTTTAAAGGAAAATTGGAAAAATGGGGAAAGTCACAATATAAAATGTTATGCATAGAAAAATGGAAGGAATTCTGTGGCTATTTTTATCACATATCTCAGAGAGTCTGGTTATAATATATCCGCATATCTTATCATTTAGATTTACCCAGGCCTCAGCCTATTACAAAGGTAAGGCTTTGAGATAGCATGAAATATGCTTTCTTTATCCCAGAAATATTTTTAGGGTTGTGATTATTTAAAGTTTTGCCACAGGAAAGAAATATTATCACCCAAGGAATTCCAGAGCTCCTGTGGTCATATGAATGTTAATTTATAAGGTTTGTGGAGTAGATGTTAAAGAGTAGATTAGTAAAATCATTTTAAATTGGGTGTTTTTACACACCTCTATAGGAAAAAAGAGATATCTGTGGCCTACAGCTATAAGTAAAGCGTTCATCTATCACTTGAGACTAAATACACATGCTCCACTTGATCATTTCACTCCAGTTTAATATCTGTCCTCTGCACACCACCAGCCTGCAATGATAAAAGCAGCAGCCAGTACAGAAATTAATCACAATGTTTGGAGGGTTTTTTGAAAAAAAAAAACACCAGAGAGAGTAATCTAAGAAAACAGAGAAGTACCCTCAGAAGATCAAAGGTATAATTCTCCCTGGACATTTTGTCAAAAAATATAGAAATGAAAGTGAGATTATTTAATTGTTTGGTACGGCCTTCAGAGTAATATATAAATTATCACAACATTCACTGTTGGACCAGATGTGACTATCTTTAATTATGAGTTATTAATTTGACAGCAATTAAGAAGTACAAAGAAGCTCAGTGGGATGGTTATAGCTGTAATCCAAGCATCCTGGAGGTAAAAACAGGAAGGTAGTGAATTGGAGGCCAGCCTGGGCTTCATAGTGAGTTCAAGGCCAGCTGGGACTACATAGTGAGGTCTTATCTGAAATCATAAGTTTGGAAAAATATACAAAATAGCGAGGCGTTTGAAACAAAATGGCAGGATTTCCTAACATAAATGAGATATTTTATTTGTGTTCTCAAAATTCACTTGTAAGCAACAGACCCACCTCTGCCTACTTCTTTATCTCAGAAGGAGAAAAAATAAATCTTTAAGGAAATGCTCTTAAAGAAGAAATGAACAACCTTGTTGAGCACAAAATGTAAAAATGTATATTGTTTTATAGATTGCCAAGGGCAAAGATCTGGAAAGTGAATGATTTCACTGTTAGAATAGTGGTTCTCAAAATGCAGTCCAAGCCTAATATGGCGGCACATACCTGAAATCCCAGCTATGTGAGAGAGAGAGGTAGGAGGACTGAAATCTGAGATAAATTCTAAGAAGAAAGTTTAAAACCCTATCTTCAAAGTAACTAAAATACTGAAAGTGGCGCTGTAGCTCAAGTGGTAGAGCGCTCGCTTTGAGCTGAAGAGCTGAGGGACAGCGCCCAGAAAGCCCCACGATCGACAAAAAAAAAAATAACTAAAATACAAAACTAGGGATGGAGGAATGACTCTTTTGGTAGAATACCTGCTTAGCAAGTGCAAAGCCTCAAGTTCAAATCCCAGAACCACTAAAAACATAACCAAACAATTTGTATGGTTGGGTAGTTATGGATCATGCCCATAATCCTAGCTATTCAGGAGGCTGAGATCTGAGGATTGTGATTAGAAGCCACAAGGTCCCTGAGACTCCTATCTCCATTTGACTACAAAAAAGTGAGAAGTAGAGGTGTGGCTCAAGTGGTTGAGAGCTATCCTTAAAAAAAATGTTCAGGAACAATCTCCAGGCCCTGAGTTCAAGCCCTAGGAACAGAAAGAGGGGGAAGACAATTTAAAAAGCTAGTATGGTCCAAATCATGGGTATTAACATCACTAGAGAAATGATTGAGAATGAAAATCATCTGACCCTGATCCTAAGCGTGAATCATAAGCTTTAGAGGTATAGATGTATCTCAATCAACTCTCACCATCTTAGCTGCTTGCATGTATTATCCTAGCTACTCAGGAGGCTCAGATAGTGAGAATCATGTTTCAAAACCTGCTAGGGCAAAAAATTTTAAAACAGGTTCTGAGACCCATTCTCATTCCATATCTGGGAATTTTTTTGACAGCCTGTAATTCTAAAATGATGAAAGGCTCAGATTGGGAGGACTGTGGCTCAATTGGAAGATTACTTGCCTAGTCAGGGATATGCCGGAGTTCAGGCCCCAGTATTGAAAAACAAATCGCTTAGGAAAGAGATTGCTTTTTTTTTTTCAACCTCGTTGTATAAACAAGTGTATAGATTTTTTAAAACTTAAAAAATAAACAAAGACTTGAAATGATAGAAACAAAGGCAGAAAGGAAGTTAACAAGCTAGGTAAAAATGTCATTTAGAAGAATCTGGTATGAAATGGTGTGGGTGATGGCCATCTAGACACGACATGGAGAGGAAAAAAGTTCTGGAAATTCAGGCTTTGCTGAACATGGAACAGTCCCCCAAGTTTGCACCTACGCCTATAATTCAAGATTAAAAATTTTAGCCAGGTGGCTCACAACTATAATCCTAGCTACTCAGGAGGCTAAGATCTGAGGATTACAGTTCAAAGCTAGCCCAGGCAGGAAAGACTGTGAGGCTCTTATCTCCAATAAACTGCCAAAAAACAAGAAGTGGCACTGTGGCTCAATTGGTAGGGTGCTAGCCTTGAGCTGAAGAGCTGAGGGATAGTGCCCAGGCCCAGAGTTCAAGCCCCACAACCAACTACAAAAAAAAAGAATAAAATTTTTATTGTCTGGTAAGATATAGATCATCATATCAAATTTAAATGCTATAATGGTAAATTCTTTTAAAAAGAATATTTAAATTGCCTTGAGTACTTCCTATCCCCTCCAAGATACCAAAACATTGTAATCTTGTATTAAGTAATCTTCAGTGTGAATTTTACCTTATTAAACATTGTGAACATTGTACCTTATTTTATATTTTAAAAAAATATAAAGTATGCTGGGTGTTGTGGGCTCACGCCTGTAATCTTAGCTCCTCAGGAGGCTGAGATCTGAGGATCATGGTTCAAAGGCCTCCTAAGCAGAAAAGTCCTATGAGATTGTTATCTCCAATTAACTACTCAAAAACTGGAAGTGGAGCAGTGGCTCAAAGTGGTAGAGCACTAGCCTTGAGCAAAAGAGCCCCGGGGTAGCACCCACACCCTGAGTTCCAGCCCCACAATGTTCCAGTTCAAAATACCCCAAAAACATAGAGCATGAATAATATAGAGATCATGGAAAACGCTATCAGCAAGAAAAATAAAAGTTGACATTTTCTAGGCATGTTTTACACTTTTGGATGTTTTAGGACCATAGCTAATCAATATAGCACAAGAGGCGTTATTGAATCGGGTTTTCTCAATAAAAGCAGGAACGGGATAGCTTTGCTTAGCTATATGAATTATTACAAACTTTAAGTGAAGCATCACCAACCAGTGATGTTCAAAACTGGCATTACTTTCTCCAAAGTAAGTCTCAAAGTGGGATAATGTTTTGTGTAGAATTACTAGAAGAAATAATCTAAATGTACTGCTTTCATATATTGCTTAGTTTTTATATATTGCTTAGTTTTTACATCTTACAAAAAAAGAAAGCTGGAAGTGGTACTGTAGCTCAAGTGGTGAATGCTAGCCTTGGGCAAAAAAGAAGAATACTTTGGGACAGCACCCAGGGCCTGAGTTCAAGTCCCAGAACCAGCCCCCAAAACAAATGAACAACAAAAATAGAAAACTATATCAATTTTTATTAAAGAGCTAGGACATGTATTGATAGAATTTTAGTGTACAATTAGTTTATTGCAAATAATCATTTGCTCTTATTAGAAATTTCACACATGCATTGCGATAACCTGTAAGCTTTGAAAGTATTCGAGGAAGCTGAGAAGCTAAAATCTCCTGACCTTTCCCAAGCCCTTGTCCCTCATCCTCATTCCTATTCCATAAGCCATAGAAACCTGAACTTCTCATTACCAAGTTGCATCAAGAAGACATAGTTCATACTCTTCCCAAATTCCATGACAAGCATAAAAATATTATTCTTTCTTCACCTTCTCAGTAGTGTTTGGTCATAAAGAATTCCTCTGACATGAAGTTTTATAGTAGGTCATAAGATTTTCTATTTCAGAAAGGATTTTGATCTTGCCAATAACCAGAAGAAATGCTGCACAGAGCCATCAAAAGGATCTGGAAAGCATTGCTCAGTTCCCCTCTTATTCTATTCTAGTGGACTGTGCTATCTTTTTATGGTCTGGGACTCATAGAACCTCATGCATCATAGGTAGGTGCTCTGTCATTGAGCCATACCATAGCCTTAGGTGACACATGCTTTTCCAATCACATTTCTAATAGGCTAATCATGTTTATAGTATCAAAACATTTTAAAAAATGGATGGCTTATCCTAGGTCTTTGAGTCTTTCTCAAAGGGTCCTAATGTCACTTTTAAAACTATACTTTTCTCTTGGTAACCTGCCTTTTGTTATGTGAAAATTGATCATGGCAAGGAATCATACCTTATCCCAATTCTATCTCCAGTATAAGTGTGCATATAATAATACATATAATCTATATTGCAAAAAATAAATACATGTAACTATAATGTATAAAATGAGTAATATTACTTAGAATTATAATTCTATACTTACTGAAATGACTCTCTACAAACTGACTT
Organism: Dipodomys ordii; assembly: GCF_000151885.1. Lineage (NCBI taxonomy): Eukaryota > Metazoa > Chordata > Mammalia > Rodentia > Heteromyidae > Dipodomys > Dipodomys ordii. The sequence goes on from NW_012267240.1 coordinate 13,103,359, forward strand.
TCAATTTATACCAACCACATCCATACTTAACAAATGAGAAACATAAGCAAAAGAAAATATCTTAGTATTCCTTAAACACACATGCTCACATTCAGCATTCAAAGTTTGGGGACCAGATTTTACTTGGAGTTGTTGATATTTGTATCCTTCCATAGTAGATGTCATTGAGGAGATTGATAAGACAGTATTTATCAAAGAGTTTCCAGAATTTTCCTCCAAGCTGCTCATACTCACACTGCAATGTTTGACACTGATACTTTCTTGATCTTGCCAGGAGATGTCAGGGGAAGGTTTTCAAATAGCTAAGACTCAGATGGCTTTTGGAAGAGCTTAATGACAGGCTGTCTGAAACATCAAAGGGTTGCTGTTACTAAAATATGTCATAAAGAACACTCAGCAAGTTTCATGGATCTGGCCTCCTGGTCACTCTATGGCCAGTGTTGAATAGCTGTGTTACAAGATATGTTGTTAAAATGGAAAGGTAATTTATCTGAATCAATAAAACATGGTGTGGTTTTATTCTCTTTGATAAGTCTGAGAAATTGGGATAATCAGTTTAAATCAATCTCTATCTATAACTATTACTGATATAGTAGGGCATGCTTTTTCTCCATGTTTGAAATGGTAACAAGAGATAGAAGAAAGGAATCGATCCATGTCACTACAAAACAAAAACCATCAAATTGTAAAGAGAGACTGCAAGAGAGGAAGAGAGGAATAAGAAAATGTCAAAACAGAAAACAATTGACAAAATAATAGCAGGTCCTTACATATTGCTGTGCTTTGGTTGTTTAATTTCCCCAAAAGACCCAACTGCTAAATATTTGGTGCCGAAGGTAGTGTTTTGGGGAAGAGGTGGAATTATTGGAGGTTTGGGCAATATGGAGGCCCTTAGGTCATTGGGCACATTCCTTCAAAATACAAACTGGAACAATGAAATGAGATGTTAGAATGGCAAAATAAAGAGAAAGAAAGAACTAGGTGCCAGTAGCTCATGCCTGTAATCCTGCTACTCAGAAGGCTGAGATCTGAGGGTCAAAATTCAAGGCCAACCCAGGGCAGGAAATTCCATGAGACTCTTATCTCCAATTAAATACCATAAAACCAGAAGTGGCACTATGGTTCCAAGTGGTAAAGTGATAGCCTTGAGCAAAAAGAGCTCAGGGACAGTGCCCAGCCCCTGAGTTCAAGGCACATGACTAGATGAAAAGAAAAGAAGAGAAAGAAGAGAGGAAGGGAAGGGAAGGGAATAAGAGCCAACAATCTCACTTCTGATGTGAATCCAAGGGAAGTAAAAGGATCATAACGAATGATATGAATTTCCATGTTCACTGCTGCGCTGCATGATTCACAATGGCCAAGACATCAAAGAACCCAAAGTTTCATCATGAATGAAGGGATGAAGAAAATGTGATATGTACACACAATAGAATATTGTTCAAAATTAAAGAAAATTATGCCCTTCCATTTGTAATGATATTGATGAACTGAAGAACAGTGTTATGTTCCATAAGCCAGACACAGAAAGACAAATGCTACATTATCTTTCTTACATGAGGAATCTAAAATACCCAATCAATCTTGTAGAAGTATTGAGTTGGATTACTGCCAGGGAATGGAGGAAGGTGTTTTCTGGGTATTTCCAAAGAACATAAAGTTTCAGTTATGTGAGCTGAATAGAGTCTAGGAACCTCCTTGAACATACAGCTTGGTGCCTAGCATTAACAAAATTCCATTGTACCTTAAACTTTTTCTAAAAGCATAGATCTTATGTTGTGTTCCTGTAGTGGAGGAAAACATGAAAGACAGGAGATGGACAAAAGGAGAAGGAAGGAGGGAGGAAGGGAGAGGGAGGAAGGAAGGAAGGACAAAAAGAAGGAAGGAAGGAAGGAAGGAAAGAGGGAGGGAGGGAAAAAGAGAATACAGAAGGGAATTTTAGAAATGATGTTCGTTGACTGAAGAGATGATACCTTATCTCTGAACTCACAGTAAGCATTAAATATGTACAATATTTGTATATCAATTATATATTGATAAAATGGTTCTCTCTCTCTTCTCTTGGTGGTACTGGAGTTTGAACTCAGGGTCTCATGCTTGGTAGACAGGTATTCTACCACTTCAGCGATATGCACCACTCTTTCATTTTGCTTTCTTTCTTTTTCTTTATTTTTTAACCTTTTCCTTTAGTTACTTTTCTGGTAGGATCTCAGTTTTATTTTCCACAGAACCAACACCAAACCTAGATCCTTCTACCAATAGTTGCCCAGCCTCCTCGGTAATTAGGTTCACCAGCATGCCTCATCGGATAGAGATGGCACATTAACTTTTGTCTGGAATGCATTTCTTTTGAAATGGTAACAAGAACTTTCATCCTCCTTTGAATGTAACATCTCTAACAGGAAATATCTAACATCCACTCATTTTATATTTAATTCCTAATGTGATACAGAATTTTTCTTTGCTCATTTCTTAATGGCACTTAAACTTTTGATTCAAAGTGTGAAGAAAATAAAACTCCTGAAATCGTTTTGTCCAATTACATAGAAGGAAAATACATACCTGGAGAATCTATACTACTGTTTTCAAATGGTTCCTGTGCCTTAGAAACTAACAGGAAAATCTCCATGGCTTCAGAAGTACCTAATTAAGGTGATTTCTAGCAAGGACATACTCTGTAAAAATACTTGCTCAGGCTAGGTGATGGTGGCTCACACCTGTCATCCTAACTACTCAGGAGGCTGAGATCTGTGAATCTCAATTCCAAGCCAACTCAGGCAGAAAAGGCCGTGAGACTTATCTCCAAAAAGCCAGAAATGGAGCTATGATCCAACTAGCATTGAGCACAAAAGCTCAGGGATAGTACCCAGGCCCTGATTTCAAGCCCTAGAACTGGCATGTGCGCGTACATGCGTGCACACGCACACACACACACACACACACACACACAATTCTTTTTTAGAGTCTTTGATTCCATTTAATTCAAATAAAGTCTCCCTTGAGTGAAAACTTAATATTTCTTCTCCAAATGGACTTAATTACCCGAGGTAGCATTTTATTCCTTTTTGAATAATGTTCACAAAAAGATAAGAGTTCAGAAACATTATAACATGGTAAATTCCAAACAGTGAAACTTCATTTGAATTCACCTTGGAGAATTAAGGCTAGCTCCCTGCAGGAATCATTGGTACATCTGTGATTGCCATTTGCTTTAAACCAGAACTGAGGTTTTCAGGCAACATTAGAGCAGGAAGGAGAAAGCTATTTTCCTTGAGAAAAAAGAATGCAGCTTTACTTGGAGAAAAACTTTCAAACCCAATCTTTACTCAAAAGAAGAAACACCCTGCTTTTAAACACAATTTGTGATTGTTATATCTGCTTTGACTATGATTCCCCTTCCTAGGCCAAACTTCAAAAAGCTGGACAAACTTCAAAAAGCCATCATTAAACAAGGATAGAGATTGAACAAACTACACTGAAAAATAAGACTTATAGGACAATTCTTTTCTTCAAAAATCAAGGCCCCATTAAAAACTTTTGGAAGTTTACTAAGTTAAAAAGCATCCTGTTTTTAAAGCTAGGAAATGGTGTTAATATCTGTTATTCCAGCTCCTAGGAGGCCACATCAGGAAGAGCTAGAGTTCCAGAAAGGAGATCGCCTGGGTTGCATAATGACAGTTTATTTCAGGGAAGAAAAAATTAAGATCTTTCCCCTTGTCTTGCACCATATCAATATAGACAACAAATTCACTGAGTAACAACAACAAACAAAGAAAACCAGTCTTTTAGGATCGATAAAATCTGAAGGGATTTCAGATTTCTTCTCTCCACCATCACAAGCACATACACACAAAAATGAAAAACACATTAGTCCAACCCACAGCTAACCATTATGATCTTGATCTAAGTTATTAAAGACCCATAATTGTCTCATCAGATACAAGTGACAAGCTGGGTGGCTCATGCCTGTAATCTTAGCTACTCAGGAGGCTGAGATCTAACGATTGCCATTTGAAGCCAGCCTGGACAGACAAATCTGAGACTCTTATCTCCAATAAACCAGCAAAAATGCAGAAGTGGAGTTACCACTCAACTGGTAGAATGCCAGCCTTGAGTGAGAAAGCCAAGGGAAATCATCAGGCTCAGTTTGATCCTTAGTGCTGGTGTGCACGTGCATGCACACACATACACACACATATGCACACACATACACATGCATACACATACACATGCACACATATACACACATACACACACACACAAACAAACACACACCATTATAGCCTTTCACAGGAGAGAAGATACTAAAGATTGTTTCATCAACTTTCTCTTGCTTTAATATGGAAAGTATATTTCATTTTCTCTTACATAAGCTTTGAGGAAGTTAAGGGAAGAGAGATTTTGGCTGAGGAGTCTATCTGCCTGGGTTGTATCATAAATTGCCTATGGCAATGGCACTGATACTTGCTAAACAAGTGGTTGGGCATTTTGGCTGCTGGCAGTGGACAATTATGCAAGCCTCCATCATCACTGATGAAGGAAAGATAATTGAGCTTACTATTTGTTGAGATACACAGAAAAGCGATGACCTTTCCTAGCTTCCAATATGCTGAGCTCCCAGTTGCCAGAATTTGAAGCTGAATGCTATGATGAAATGAAAACAGTAACAACAATAATAGCAGCAGTAGTAAGTCTTATCAAGAATTCAAAACTAACCATGAGGAGAGATTGAAGCCAGTGAAAAGTTAACAAAGAATTGATCCAGCCAGGTCAAAACCAAAATGCACTGAATGTCTCTATCCCAGCATAAAAGACAAGACTGAGGTGAAAGACCGGAGATGGAGAAGAGCAGGGGTAACAACAGAAGCAGCCTGCCTGACACAGTGAATAGTCAAGTGGAGCCAATGGAGCACAGCAGGTTGCTTAGTTCCATTTCCACCCACATTGGCCCAGTCAGCCAGCCCCGTTCTGTATGAGCAGCAGAAACCAGAATGGACACCTGGCAGGTGCACTTCAGATGTCACCAAATCCACTTGGCAAGCTCCTGGGAGTTTGCTTTGGACATGTGGAGAGCAGAGCGCCCTTGGCATTATGTGCTCGGCCCAATTTCTTCTTAGAGTCTTTCGCGTTAGCAAAAACTCACCTCCCAAAATAAGTACCATTATACACACAGGTCCATTCAGTATGGCCTCACCAAGCTTTGTCAATTTCCAAGTGAAAGTTTTGCTCTTACTAAATGATGTAGTAACTTGGTAGTGTGAGCAGATACTAAAAATAAAAAGAAGTGATCTGTGGTGCTTTGTACCCAGAAGCAGTTCATTCTGTGACTTCCCGGACTGCTTGGGAAGGTGGACAAGAAAGAAAGAAAGAATGAACTGAAGGAAAGAAGGAGGGGAGGATGGAAGGAAGGAGTGAAAGAATGAAGGAGAGAAAGAAAGGAGAGAGGGAAAGAAAAAGAGAGGGAAAGAGAAAGAAAGAGGGAAAGAGAAAGAAAGAAAGAAGGAAGGAAGGAAGGAAGGAAGGAAGGGAAGGAAGGAAGGAAAGAAAACAAAAATTTTAAAAGGGAATTCTCCTGCCTTTGCTTCCTGAGTAGCTAGGACTACAGGCATATGCCACTCTATTTGGCTTACAATGATTTGGCATGGTTATTTTGTGTATTTTCTGGGGGTTCATTTCATGTACTTGGTAAAAAAAATCTCCCAATACGAAGTTTGAGGCTGATAAATTTCAGAAATATACAGTTAGGGATATTTTTAATACAAGGTTTTTTTTCTCCAATTTTGGGGAATCGAGAGCACATTAAATAAGTCATCAAAAAGATTAAGTCCCCAAAGCTAAAGGAAACTATTAGTAATAAAGAGCTACTAAACAAGAATAGCCTAGCTTTATTATAATTTCCTGCAGTACTTTCAGAATTGTGAAGTGATTTATAATGTTCTGACAAGGGAATAATATGGCATCAAATGCAGATTTATTAACTATAAAACACCTAATTTCTGAACAGATGCACTATCCCTGTTCAGCCACCCCCCCACCCCGGGGCTAATTCAGAACCACAGGGTTTAATGTGAGGAAAAAAGAGGGGTTTTTTCCTCTTTATAACAGTAACCTAGCCTGCTTCAATTATAAGAAGACATACACGCATGCACACACACACACACACACACACACACACACACACACACACAGAGCATTATTTGTGTCTCATCAGTGAAGGGCTTTTGAGTATTAGCATTTTTCAACCTAACTGCAGAGATCTAGAAAGATCAAGAGTCAAAGAAGATTAGATAAAAGCAAATAGGATCTGGGTTTCTAATGAGACGTCTTTCAGCAAGAGACAGAATTCCTGATCTTTACACAGCCAGCTATGAACACCAGATTCCTGAAAAATGAAATAGGAATTCCGTTCCTTTGGAAGGTGTAAAGACAAATAAAAGTGAACTTCAGCTTTTTAGAGATGTGCGTCAGATAAACCATGACTTTTGAACTGCTGCCTTCTTAAGATCATTAAAGGAAGTATTAGGAAGCTCTGCTTATACCACAAAGATAAAGGTTGATTGTTCATTTCCCCATTAGTCAGAACTATAGCAATGTTACAGACCACTCTAAGATTGAGGTACATAGCAGAGATACATATACATATGTTAGCAAATTATTTCTCTTTATCTAACCATCATGTAACTGAATCATTAGCCATCAGGGAAATGAAACTCAATGGTCACAATGAGAAACTACTTCATACTAACTAGGATAGTTAGAACCTGAAACTCAGGGAAGGCCAGACTTGGCTGCCAACTCTAAATCTAGCTACTTAGAAGGCTAAGATCAGGAAGGTCATGTTTAAAGGCCAGCACAGGCAGAAAAATTCTGCAAGACTTCAACGCATCTGAGGAAGATGGATGTGGTATCATGTCTCTGACATCTCAGTTACAGTGGGAAATAAAAGAAAGAAAGAAAGAAAATAGGAGGATCACAGTCTCAACATACTCCCAAGCAGGAAGTGAGGTTGTATGTCAAAATAACCAGTGCACAAAAGAGCTGGAGACATGACACACTGGTAAAATGCCTGCCTAGAGAGCATAAGATTCTGGTTCTGGGACATCCAGATAAAAAGAAAAAAAAACTTAGGTTAGTGTTGAGAAATATGTGGAGAAATGACAACTTTCATATGCTGCTGGTAGAAATAAAAAATAGTATGGTCACTTTGGAAAGCAATTTGGTGGTTTCTTAAATGATTAAATATAGAACTGTCACTTAACATGGAAATTCTACCCTTTGTATACACAAGGTAAGTAAAATATATGCCACATAGCAACTAAATGTGAATAATGTGGTCTTAAATTTTTCATGTACTAATTAAAATTCAGAAACTAAATTCCCACTATACATATAAAGATATTAATTAGTCATTTAAAAACGGAATGAAGTATGGCTATCATGCTACAATGTGTTATCATGGACAAATGTTGAAAAGTGAAGGGAATCAGTTACAAAAAATAGCATATATTACATAGCTCTATTTATATAAAAGCCCAGATTTGTGTGAGAGAGAGGAAAGAGAGAGAGAAGAGAAAGAGGCAGAGAGAGGGAGAATTCAGGGCCTGGACACTATCCCTTAGCATTTTTGCTCCAAGCTGACACTCTACCAGTTGAGCCACAACGCCACTTCCAGATTTGGGGTGGTTAATTGGAGATAAGAGACTCACAGACTTTCCTGCCCTAGCTGTTGCTGAACTGCAAATCTTAAGTGTCAGCCTCTTAAGTGGCTAACATTTTAGCCATAAGCTACCGCTACCCAGCTTCAAGATTTTCTGGGGGTTTTTTAAGTGCTGAAAATGTCCTACAATTTACTGTATGCATAGTTGTGTGTATTTGTGATTATGCTTAAAATAACTAAATTATACATTTTAAATATGTGAACTGTGTAGTATGTGAATTAGACATCAATAAAGCTGAATATTTTTAGTAAAGCAAGTTACATACCTATTTTCTTTCTTATTATGAACACCAAGTTCAGAACAGTTTTAGCAAATGGACCAATTTTACAGATCATTTTCAAATGAAATATTTCACTCTGGCTTCTTCTAAAATTTCCCTGCTATTGTCTCTCCATCTCTCCTCCCACTGACTCCTAAGCCTGATTTACTCACTCACTTTTTTTTCTTGTCTTCACAATTTGCACCTTAAGTGTCCGCTGAAATCCATGTAGCATTGACTGATCCCTAGAGAGATGCTACAGGATGCTAATAGAACCATTAATGGGAGGTCTTTAGATCATTGGGACATGCCCTCAGAGAAGACTCTGCAAACCAGGCTCTTCTTTCTTCTGTCTTTTATTTCTCAGTAAACTGTTATTACTATTAATATAAATATGCTTTGGTCTTCTAACTAGTTTGCTGAGTCAAACTAATCTTATATAAATATAAATATAAATATATCATATTGACAGTTTTTTAAATGAAGTAAAATTAATACCCATGCACAAATTTAATTTGTTGGGTTTTATGTCTTTAAAAAAATCTCATCTTCATATAATCTTACAGTAATCTTTTTTTCCCACTTCTTGGCTAATATTTATAGAAATTGGCTACATCTGTACTATCTTGGGGAGCTCTTTATATTAGAAACAGAATGACCAGAAGTATTGTCAATAATATCACATGTTTCAAGAGCTGATAGATCTGGTAACTGATAGTGGTGGTAGTCCTAAATGAGTACTACTCCTCCAAATCCAGTTTGTTTTCATCTGAAAAGTGTTGTATAAAGTTAACCATGACTTTAAAATAAACAAATCATCCCTAAAACTTACATAGAAGGGAGATGGATAATATTCAATGGTTTTCTTCTTTTAGTTTTATATTTTTATTATTATCTTCAAGTGATTGTACAGACAGATTTCAATCCAACATGTCAGCTTATGAATACAATGCATCTTGAACAAGGTACAATATTCAATATTCCAATATTCAATTGGAAAAAAACTGTATTTTTCTCAAACATGTGGGCATCTACACCCCCACACTTTAGTACTTCAAACTCAGATGTCTTTTTCAACCATCTGGCAGAGAACAAGAGAAGCTGCAAACTTCCTGACAGTAAACACGAATAAAATAATATTTCCTTACCAAACTTTCTTCTGTTTGCCCATTTCAGCCTCGTGTGTAATTTCACAGATGCAAGAGGCAGAGATTCTCCTGAAACCATGTAACTGATTGTAGTTGCCATGGTGATGGCAGCATCCTTGTCACTTCAGTTTTGCAGAAAAGAATTCATTCCACATAACTTGGTCACTTCTAAGTGTGAAAAATATTACTCTGTTGAAAACCTAGTTAACATGCTCCCTCTGCTGGTTAATAGCTCACTGTCACTTTCTTGACTGTTGTTCATGTAAACACTAATTCACTTTCTTATAAAGAACCATGCTACCTGTACCAAGAAGCCCTAGTGTATCCCCCATCCCTTCCAGTAATAGTTCCAGGGTATCTTCTCTTACCTTGAGGTCTTTGATCCATTTGGAGTTGATTTGGTGTAGAGTGATTATAAGGATGTAACCTCAGTTTTCTACAGGTGTATAGCCAATTCTGCCAGCACCATTTGTTGAAGAAGCTGTCTTTTTTCCATCCTGTGTTTTTGGTTCCCTTATCAAATATTAGGTGGCCATAGGTTGGTGAGATTATTTCTGGTTTTTTTCCATCCCATTGGTCCTAGGCCTATTCATGTGCCACTACCAAGCTGTTGTTTTTACTGACTTTATAATACAATTAGAAGTTTGGTATTAATAGTCCTCCAGCACTGTTTTTCCTGCTAAGGATGGTTTTTGCTATTCAGGGCCTTCTTTATTGCATATGAATTTTTGGATTGCTTCTTCTATTTCTTTAAAGAATGTGGTTGGGCAGATGCTGGAAGGGATGTGGCCAAAGGGAACCCTACTTCATTGTTGGTGGGAGTGTAAACTTGTTCAACCACTTTGGAAAGCAGTATGGAGGTTCCTCAAAAGAATCCACATAGAGCTCCCCTATGACCCAGCAATCCCACTTCTGGGCATTTGCCCAAATGATCACAAACAAGGCCATACTAAAGCTACCAGCACAACTATGTTTATTGCAGCATTATTTACCATAGCTAAGATATGGAACCAACCCAGATGCACCTCAGTAGATGAATGGATAGAGAAAATGTGGTGTATATACACAATGGAATTCTATGTCTTTATCAGAAAGAATGACACCTTCCTATTTGTTAGGAAATGGAAAGACTTGGAAAAAATTATATTAAGTGAAGTAAGCCAGGCCCAAAGAAACATAGATCCCATGATTTCCCTTATTTGCAATAACTTGTATAAGTCTAGGACAAGGAGAAAAGGTCAAAAACTATGTACATATAACCATATAAGATGATATTAAATGAAATGAACCCCAAGATAGGGACACAAGTGTTTTTCTTTCCTTTCTTGCTATTATTTTTAACGTATTTAAAATGTACTATGTGATTTTTTTTGTTTCTCTTGTATGTTCTTCCCCCATGGTATAACCCCTGTTTTGACTGTATTTGATATCGGTGTCCTGCATCTTGTACATACATTTTTCTTACTTGGTGAGGGGAAAGGAAATAACAAAATGCTGAAATAAGGTTACAGGTTGACCCATTGTAATAATGAGATGTACAAGACACCCTGTTGAAAACAAATTTTACAACTTGCGGGGGGGGGAGGGAGCTGGTGGTAGAGGAGTTGGTGAGGTGGGGAGGGAAGGGATGGTAGGAGAAAAACAGGAGGAGGTAACAATGCTCCATAGGAAATGTACTCATTACCTTACTCATGTAAGGTATTTTTACAATAAAAACAGATATAATTAAAGAATGTTTTGGGAAATTGATGGATATTGCATTGAATTTGTTTAGATAGCTTTTGGCAGTACTGACATTTTCACAATGTTAATCCTCCCAATCCAGGAGTATGGGAGGTTTTTCCATTTCCTTAAATCTGTTTTAATTTCCTTTTTCAGATTTTTAACGTTTTCATCATAGAGGTCCTTCACCACTTTGATTAATTCCTAGGCATTTTTGAGGCTATTACTAAAAGAGTTGCTTTTCTGATTTCAGCCTCACTCATCTCATTGATGGCATGCAGAAAAGTTACTGATTTTTGTGGGTTGATGTTATACCCTGCCAAAGTTTTGGATCAGTTTTGGGAAAGAAATCTATGGAGTTCTTTAAATACAGGATCATATCGTCTGCAAAGAGGGAGTTTTTTTTTTTTGTTTTTTGTTTTTTTGTCAGTCGTGGGACCTGAACTCTGGGCCTGGGCACTGTCTCTCAGCTCTTGAGCGCTCTACTACTTGAGCACAACACTACTTCTGCCTTTTTCTGCTTATGTGGTACTAAGGAATAGAACCCAGGGCCTCATGCAAGCAAGGGAAGCACTTTACTACTGAGCCATCTTCCCAGCCCCACAAAGAGGGAGTTTTGTGTCTTCTTTCCCTATTTGGATCCCCTTTATGTTTGTCTCTTGCCTTATATTGAAGAGGAGTGATGAGAACAGACATCCTGTCTCATTCCTGATTATTAGAAGAAATGGTTTTAAATTTCACCATTAAGTATAATGCTGGCTGTAGGTCTGTCATACACAGCCTTTATTATACTGAGGAATGTTCCATGGATTCCTGATTTCCCCAAGCTTTCATCATATAGGGGTATTGGATCTTGTCAAATGTTTTTTCTGCATCTATTGAGATGATCATGTGGTTCTTGTCTTTGCTCCTATTGATGCATTGAATTACATTAATTGACTTGCGTATATTGAGCCAGCTTTGCATCCTTGGAATGAATCTTCTTTGGTCATATATATGAGTTTTTGATTATTTGTTGAAGTTGGTTGGCCAGAATTTTATTGAGTTTGGCATTGATGTTCATTAAAGAAATGGATCTATAGTAAATGGATCTATAGTTCTCTTTCTTTGATGGGTCTTTATCTGGTTTGGGGGTGAGGGTTATACTGGCCTCATAGAATAAGTTTGTAGTGATATTTCACTTTCATTTTCATTGAAGATTTTGAGGAGTATTGGAGTGAGTTCTCCTTTGAAGGCCATATAGAAATTGGCTATGAATCCATCTGATTCTGAGCTTCTCTTGGATAAAAGGTCTTGCATTTTCTATTTCAATAATGGATATGAGTGTATTTAGTTGGTATAAGTCTTCTTGGTTTAGTTAGTGTATATCAATATTTGCTAGAAATCTTTCTATTTCTTCCAGATTCTCAAATTTGTTAGCATAAAGGTTTGAAAAATATTCCCTTATAATGTTCTGAATCTTGCTTGTTTCTGTCATGATGTTGCCATCTTCATCTCTAATTTTATTTATCTGGGTGTGTTCTCTCATTTTTTTGCTCAGATTTGCTAAGAGTCTGTCAAACTTGTTAATTTTTTTTGAAGAACCAGCTCTTTGTTTCACAAGATAAATGGGATTTACTAAACTGCAGACCTTCTGCATGGCAAAGGACATAGCTAGCAAGATACATAGAAAGCCCACAGATTGGGAGATCTTCACTAACTGTACAATAGACAAAGGCCTCATATTAAAAATATACCTAGAGCTCAAAAAATTAAACGACCCATTTCTGCTTGTCTCAGACATATACAAGTTGATATTAGGCAAAATGGACCCCAAGATAAGGATTCAAATGTTTTTTCTTTCATGTGATTGTTTCTAACATATTTATAAGATGATTTCTTTGTTGCTTTGTATGTCCCTCCCCCACGGTATAACCCCTATTTTCACTGTATTTGATATTGGTATAATTTGTGGAGGGGAAGGGAAAAAACAAATTGTTTAAATAGGGATACAGGTGGACCCATTGCAACAATGAGATGTACAAGACGTTATATTCAAAAACAAACTTTACAACTTTGGTGTGGGGGGGAGAGATGGAAAGAGATGTGAAGGAGAAACAAAGGAGGAGGCAACAATGCTTGATAAGAAATGTACTCATTACCTTGCCCATGTAATTGCAACCCCTCTGTATGGTATGTTCACAATTGAAAAAAATCAGTTATTTATACTGAAAAATAATTAAACCACCGAATCACAAGCCCTCAAAGAAACAATCACCCCATTAATAAGTGGTCTAAGGAATTAAAAACAGACTTCTCTGGAGAGAAAATAAGAATAGGCAATAAACACATGAAAAAAGTTCAACATCTCTGGCCATGAAATAAATGCAAAACAAAACAATATTGAGAGTCTACCTCAACCCAGTTAGCATGGCTGTTACCAAGAAAACAAATAATAACAGGTGCTGGCAGAGATGTGGCCTAAAGAGAACGCTACTACACTATTGGGGAGAATGTAAACTTTTTCAATCACCCTGGAAAGCATTACGGAGATTCCTCAAAAGAGTAAACATAGAGCTCTCCTATGATCCAATAATCCCACTTCTAGGCATTTACCCAAACAAGGCCACACTAAAGCTACCAGCACAATTATGTTCATTGCAATATTATTTACCATAGCTAAGATATGGAACCAACCCAGATACCCCTCAGTAGATGAATGGATCAAGAAAATGTGGAATGGAATTCTATGCCTCCATCAGAAAGAATGGCCTTGCCCCATTTGTTAAGAAATGGAAAGACTTGGAAAAATTATATTAAGTGAAGTAAGCCAGGCCCAAAGAAACATAGGCTCCATAGTTTCCCTCATTTGTAATAATTAGTATATGTCTAGGATAGTCCTAGAAAAGGATTACAATAGCTCAATAGGTATGTACATATGTCCATATAAAATGATACTAATTGAAATAAACTCTAAGATATGGAAACAAGAGGTATTTTTGTTTTTGTTTTAGTTTTTAGTGTACTGTATAAAGTTATTTCATTTTTCTTTTTTTCCCCCTTTGGTTTCTCCCCTGTTGTTGCTGTTTTTGATTTTGGTGCCCTGTGTCTTGTATATATGTTTATTTGATTTGAAGAAGGGAAGAGAATCACAATATGGTGAGACAAAGGACAAAAGGTTAAAACAATGTAACAGCAATACTCACAGACACTATTAGAAATGAACTTTACAACTTGTGGGGGAGGCGAGAGGGGGGTGGAAAGTGGGAGAAAACAAGGGAGGGAGTAACACTGTTCTATAAGAAACGTACTTGTTACCTTATGTAAGTGTAACCCCTCTATACATCACCTTTACAATAAAATTAATTTTTCAAAAAGAACTGAGCCACCAACATTACTTAGGAATGAACAAGAAAATGGAAACTTAATAGCATAGGATTTTAATGAACTCTTCATTATTGAATGCATATTAAGTGTAAAATCTTTCCTCCTTGGCAAATTCCAACTAGTCTGAGTAAATTGATAACATGTACTATCATATTTTTACACTTTTGTTTCTTCATTTAAAAGGACTAGCTTTTTTGGGGGTCCGGTCATAGGGCCTGAACTCTGAGCCTGGGCACTGTCCCTCAGCTCTTCAGCTCAAGGCTAGCGTTCTACCCCTTGAGCCACAGCGCCACTTCCGGCTTTTTTCATTTTTGCTTATGTGATGCTAAGGAATCGAACCCAGGGCCTCTGGCATGCAAGGCAAGCGCTCTACCACTGAGCCACCTTCCCAGCCCTAAAAGGACTCTTCTAAAAGATTTTTTTCCCCTTTGGAAGTTTGCAAGTTTGAACTCAGGGTTCTGTGTTTGTTAAGCTGATGCTCTACCACTTGAGCTACACCTCCAGCCTCTTATTCTCTGGTTAATTCTGAGAAGGTCTTGCTTCCTTCGCAGGCACATGCCTGAGCCAGTCTGCCTTCTTTGGGTTTCCTGTCATTTCTGGATTGCAGGTGCAAACCACTGTGCCCAGATTCCCTGGTTAGAGATGGGTCTTGCAGATATTTTCTGTCCAGGTTGGCCTAGAACCATAGGCCTTACAATCCGGCCTACTACATATGACAGGCATGTACCATGTATAGCTCAGCTAGGTGTTGAGATAGGCTCTTGTGAACTTTTCTGCCTCAACTGGCCTCAAACCACAATACTTCTAATCTCAGCCTATCAAATATATATAGATGGATGAGCCACCAGCACCTGGATACTTCTAAAACATTTTACTAGGCTTTCTGATTCTGAGATAGCTGACTACTAAATCTTCTGACATCATAAAATACTGCCTAAAATATCTGGAATATTAAATACAAAGAATAAGATACCTACATGCAAAACTCTTCTTTATAATTCACTTACAGACTCATCTTCAGCTAGTTATTAAATAATATTTTATACTTTGAATCTCCATTCTTACAACTGCCTTCTCAGTACAGAGAGTCTTTTCTTTGTATTTAGAATTTCCTATTTCCAGTGGATTCTGTTTCCTAGTTCCAATCATTCCAGTTGTACTACACCAGCAATTTTTCCCTAAATTAGGTAAATATCCCTAAATTAAAAGCAATACTCCTATGTTCATAAATTTATGGTTATTTTGCAACAAACTAATGGTTTATTCCCTCCATTTGACTACAAGGTTTGTGAAGCTCTAATTTTGATCATACATTTTGTACCTGTATACACACACACACACACACACACACACACACACACACACACACACACACACACACACTAGGAAGAAAGGATTGCCTACTTTTCTTCAGATTATCAAAGAGAGTTATGTCACCCATCCACAGTATAAGCACTCATTTCTTCACTATCTCCATATATACCTTATCCTGATACATATACAAGTGATGAGATGCATCTCAGAGAACCTTTCCCATGCCCAGAGTAACCTCTTTTCTCTATAACCTGTGTCCTAGTCTACTCTTCATAAGACACAGTACAATACTCCTTCTACCTTAAAGCTCATCCCAAGTACTTTAATCAACTGGAACCTCTGCTTTCTGACTCCTATTACCCCTATAATATCACTCTATTCAGCACTTAATTATTCTCAAATCACTTTCCAGTTATAATCAAATAACCACCTCCTAATAATTAGGTCATGCATATTGATTTTATTTCCTCAACTAGACTGCACATACAATGTCTCCATCTTATCCCTTGGTGTGTCTTTTTCATCAATTTTCTCATTCCCAGAATACAGAAAAGATGTGTTTCATCTGCCCATTTCCAATCCATCCCAAGCACCACAACTAACCTATAAAATACCCAAATTCTTCATGAATAATGAGCTATGAGTTCTCTGAAGGCACAAACATCTCATTGCTTTGTTTTATTTAATTATTCAAGCAATCAGACTATTTATGGATTTTAAAAGAATTTTGTTAAAATATGAGTGTTCTTTTTCCTTACTTGAAAAATAAGAAAAGAGGAACCTCTTTTGATTTCCAAGTCCTTGGAAGCTCAAAGATATAAATAATTGAGTCTCCAAGGAATATGCATAGTTCACGACAAAATATATAGATTCATACAGGAAAAAAAAAGAATGACAACAGAAATTCCAAAGTAGTGGGTATGAGAAACTACATTTCTATTTCCCACAGTAACTACAGTATATGGTGTTAAGCAATTGCTTAGGTTACAAGGTAAATGTATTATGTATGTATGTATGTATGTATGTAGAGGTCACTGCAAAAAACCACCAATTTGTATACATTAAAAATTAGAAGCTTCTAAAGGCTTATCACAGGGTTTCATTGTCATTGTCCATGTCCAGGCAACATCTTAGCATCTCATTAGAGGATGTCCAATGTTACATCCATGATTTATTTCTGCATTAGAAAAGAGAACAAAAAAGGGCAGAATGCAGAAAACCCTCCATTTGAGTGTTTAAAACTCCATGCACAATGACATGCTAATTGTTCTCCACTCTAAATACAAGCTAATTGTTCGCCACTCTAAACACCATTAGAATTAAATGGAAAGTTTTCCGAAGCAAAGGGCATCAGGAACCCAGGCGCTGATTTAATTGCTCTAAGGTAAGAAGTATGTGTGTGTGTTGTAGTTCCCATAGTAATTTTTAATGTAAGATTAAGTTTGAGAACCTCTGCTCCAACCCCAATCAAAATCATATCTAGATAATTTTATTCTGAGATATATAAAATAATTTATTTTTAGTAGTGTATTAGTTCATCAGAAACAAACAACAAAAGCCCAAGCAGGCAAACAGCGACTTTTTGCGGGGAGGGGAGGTGCCACAGGATGAAATGAGAAATGAATGCCCATACTGTAGTAAAACTAAATTCTGTAAAAGAGATTACAGGCATGAACGAGAAGAGGAGAAGAAGCAGTCAAGCAAAAGGGGGAAAGGGAAGATGGGAGAAATCATAAAGCAACAGAAGATGAAAGATATGTGATATAAAACTTGTCTCCACTGTTCTCAGACCAATAATTTCCAAAACAAAATTGTTATAGAATTCTACAGTTTCCCAGGTGTTGCCTTGAAGTCAATTGACTCTTCGAAAGACTATTTTGTTAAGGGGATCTTATTAAATCTTTTTTGCCCAGGCTAGCCTCAAACCAAGATCCTCATACCTACCCTACCTCACACCTACTGTAACTGGCATTACAGATGTAATATCCTTGGAAAATAGAGGTCTCCAGGATGAGTGCTCAGAAACAGAGCCATTATTTCTTAGACAGCAATTTCACATCTGTTCCACTAACCCAACCAGAAATGAACAGAATCTGTTGTAGCATTCATGATGAATAATTAAAGTTCCCAGAACCTTTTAGCTCTGGGAAATGACCTAATTTGGTGTCAATTGCATGCTATACCTCTGCTTCCAAATATAGTCTCCCTTTCTTTGAAATTCTGAAACAAGACCAGAGCCAGAAGATACTCTCTCATTCATCTAATTCATCTTTTTCAATGAAAAATAAATTAACGAAAAAATGAAGGCAAGTTCATTCTCAAGGTGACATGGCTAATTTGGCACATGCATCTTGTCCTTTCTAGTACAGACTTGCTAATTCAAACCTCAGCTTGTGTTGCTATCGTTAATGAAAAGCTTAACCTAGGAACTTTGACAGCAAGTTCTTAAGGCTTTTAATACACTGATTTTCATATACCAAGATGATATTGGCCTAATCTCTGAAAAAAATTGGTGGGCTTTTGTCCTTTTTTTTTGTTTACTTGCTTGCTTTTCTTTGTTTTAAACAAGGAGAGAGGGTTTGGGTTTAGTTGCAGCTTTGGTTTTCAATTTTACTCGCTGTTTTCATTCTGTGCTTGGATTTAAGACAAAAAGATTTGCTGTTCCAGCCAATCTCCTTCCCCAGACCACTAAAGGTGACCTTGATCAAGATTGATCATATTTACAAACTGCTGTGTTTAGTGGTGACTCCTTTATACTACTACTTAAAGATAAAATAGTGATGATGATGATGATAAAAATAAAAAGAATAAAAAGAAATTTATGGCACTGAGAGTGAAACCCAAGCCTTTGGAGAAACAAACTCCAATGGCATGCTTGCTGGTGGTAAGCATTGTTTGACCTTCATGGGATAATGTTAGAAAGCTAGGATGGTACTGTGTCAGGCAGGTACTCACCTTCATAAAGACATTTCCTTCGCGACATTTCCTAACAATACTTCCCACTTCTCCTGGTGTGAATCATTCCTTCCTGAAAATGTGTTTAGTCCAAAAAATCCAAATATAGACCTAACTCTGACATTACACTGTCTGACTGAGATTCAAATAGATCTCAAGAAGAAATGATGCTGTCTATGAGAGGTTTCAATCTGCAACTGTGTTATTCCTAAATCTTTCTGGTGATCCATGAATTTTTAACACTATGTACTTGTGACATCTACTGATTTTATGCATATTTGTATATATTTTTTTCTTTTTATCTTCACCAGATTAACAGTCTCATTAGAGCCCTTCCTAAAAGTCTGATAATGATAGCTCTAAAAGAGAGACTTTATTAACTTCCTGCAAAGAAACCCCTATAATCATGAGGCTGGGAAGCTGAGATAGTAAGTACAATTTTACCTGACATTCTGTTCCAGAAAAGGATATTTTACTAGAATTTAAATAATGTTGTGAACAGATTTGTTTTGTGGATTTTGTGTGGAGAAGCTAGGAATGTGGCTTAGTGGTAGAGTGCTTGCCTAGCATGTAGGAAGCCCTGGGTTTGATTCCTCAGTACTACATAAACAGGAAAAGTTGGAAGTAGTGCTGTGGCTCAGGGGTAGACTGCTAGCCTTGAGCAAAAAAAAAATTCAGGGGCAGTGCCCAGGCCCCAGGCCTGGCAAAAAATAACAATATATAAAGATAGAGATATATTATGGGATAGCTAAGGATGTATGGCCAGATGCCAGTGGCTCACATTTGTAATCCTAGCTACTCAGGAAGCTAAGATTTGAGGATTCTGGGTAAAAGCCAGCCCAGGCAGCAGAGTTCATGAGTCTCTTGTCTCCAATAAGCTACAAAAATCAGAAAGAGAGAGCAAAAGTGGATCTGTGACTCAAGTGGTAGAGCACTAGCCTTGAACAAAAGAAGCTCAGAGATCGGGCCCATGCTGAGTTCAAGCCCCAGGACCAGCACAAAAACAAAAACAAAAAGAGAATATAGTACGATACATATGTGTATATGTATATAATGGATAGATACATAGATAGATGGATATCAAATTAAACAATCATAATAAACGAATCCTACCCCAAATCTTGAAATCTGGTATGATTGCCATGGTTTTGATGAAAAGTTTGTCAACTAAAATCATTCTGAAGAGTTTAACTAACATGGATTACATTTTTAGAAGGTAATTTATACTTCAGAAGATAAACACACATAGAGCAGAAAATATATTGGCAAGCATTACTTATTGGCTTTTCCTTTAAATCCATCAGTCAAATGATATAAATCAGTTGATTATTTACTCACTGTATGAATCTTTTACTGTCAATCAGAGAGAAAATTTTTAAATTTATTCAGAAACCTTTTCTGAATAAATTAAAGGAAAACTAAGAGCTGAGCTCTACCTGTCTATAATGTGCTGACATTATAAGAAAATAGTCACAGCTGGGGACCAAGGCCCATGCCTGCCATCTTGGCTATATGGGAAGCTGAGATCAGGAAGACTGGAGTTTAGGGGATTTTTTTTTAGACAAAAAATGTTAAGTATAGTGTCTTGAGTCTACTATCCATGCCTTGATTGCATATGGGTGTTTCTATCCTTCCATGCCTGAAGTCTCTGTTCTATACTTTGATTACTCCATGAGCTAACTTCTACCACTGTCCACTTGTAGTCTGTCTCCTAGGATCCAGAGTCATCCCTCTTCCTCGTATCATCTAGAGACTTCCTGAGTAAGGCAGACCAGGTGAATGCCAACTGCAAGTTCATCTAAAATTAAAATATAAATACATAGACATGCATCTAGTGATATGAACACCTAATAGGAAAAACCCAGTGGTAAAGAGAACATAAATATAAAAATGTAATTTAAAGGGCTTTTCAAGGTCTAAGAGAAGTCACAATCATTTAGCATACTGATGGATGAAAATACTGACTTCCATGAAAATACTGACTTCCGTTTGGGCCTGTCCAGGGCTGCTTTACATTTTGTCCTATTAGTAGATGGGTTACAGATTTCAGTCCCTTCCCTACTTACTGCCCATTGCGCACGCGCGCGCGCGCGCGCGCGCGCGCGCACACACACACACACACACTCACTCAAGTACATACTCACAAACACAGTTACACACATGTACATGGTAAGAAACATGTATCAGGGATCATTAAAATTGTAATAACAGAGAGCTTTCTGTAGTCTTTGTTTGCAGCCGTTATTTCCCATGAACACTTCGCTCTTGCACAGGTAACTTCCTAATCTTCTCTCACATCCCTCCAAATAACCTGTATTGGCTAAATCCTCATTGGCTATATCCTGCATCTCATCACTTGTTTGTACTTCCACTTTTCAGAATTTTGTAATAAAAATCAGAATACAGAATAGGAAAATGAGCAGGAAAGAAGCTCTATAATGTGCATATTATAAATGTTTAGTACTACATTTTAGTACAAGGTAGTAATGTTGGTACTACCAAGCAAATGATAGATGAAAAACTCAAAAGGACGAAATGTATGCTTATCTCCTGTATAGTGTTTGGATAACACAAACAAATGTTTTAATTACTCATGTTTAGACTTGGTAATTATGTACACTTTTGACTGACAACTGTATTTCATGTCTATACTTTATGAGATCTAGTTTCCTGAAATTCCTTTTGTTTGTTGGTTTGGGGTGTGTGTGTGTGTGTGTGTGTGTGTGTGTGTGTGCGGGCACACGTGCACGCCAATATTAGGGCTGGAACTCAGGGCCTAGTTTCTGCCCTTTAGCTTTTTCTGCTAAAGGCTAGAACTTTACCACTTTCAGGTCTTTGGTAGTTAAATTACTGCCTGGGGTGCCTTTGAACCTTGATATTAAGATCTCAATCTCCTGAGTAGCTAACTTCATAGGCATGAGCCACTGATGCCCAGCTTCTCTTAGTGATTTTAAATTATTCGGATGGCCTTTATATTTCTCTTTCTTTTATATATCTCCAATCACGGTTTCTGTCCTGAGTACCAGTTTTATATTTTCACTGCCTATACATCAATTAAGTAATTTGCTTGTGTTCCTTCTAAGCCTTCTCCCAATCTCACAGTCTATGTGAACAGCCTCCATTCACCCAACTCTACAGCAGAAACTTTGAATCTCTGCCTGTGAAATCAACTTCTCTCTAACACTTCCACCATTGTGTCACTACTTCCATAATGTAGGTCCTGGCAGGAAATAAGAGGATATACAGATTAGGCAATTGGAAAGGATGTTAATAAATAAAATTAATACAACAATATGATAAGGAGCATGAGAAAATAATATAACAAAAAGGGTAGAGCCTATTACCACCCCTAATTCCTCATTTTATCCCAGTAAAAAGAGAAAAGGCATGGAGTAATTTACATAGAAAATGTTTCTGGCATGGTCTCAAGTCACATCCAGATTATGGCAAACCCCGGGGAGTATACTATTTGGCACCACCTTTTTATCCCTTCAATGTCCAGCTGAGGCATCTCATTGGAATCCAGAGTTCTAATACTGTTAGATACAGTCTAAATTAGTAAGTTTCTAGATTAAAATGCCCTAGAGAACAGACACAACCTCAGGAAGTTACTTCACTTATTCAAGACCCTACTACTTCTTTCCTGGTCTGTTACCTTCTAAAAAGTTGCCTCCTAGTTCCTAGTCTACCAAACAATTCTGTTTTCTACTTTGAAAAAAGACCCTATATACCTCTATAAAAATTCTCCAGCCAGGCACCAGTGGCTCACACCTGTAATCTTAGCTACTCAGGAGGCTGAAATCTGAGGATCGCAGGTCAAAGCCAGCCTGACTAGGGAAAGTCCATGAGACTCTTATTGCCAATTGAGCACCAGAAAACTGGAAGTGGCACTGTGACTCAAGTGGTAGAGTACTTGCCTTGAGGTGAACTGCTCAGGGATAGTACCTAGGCCCAGAGTTCAAGCCCCATGACCTACCAAAAAAAAAAAAAAAAAACCTCTCCAAAATAAGGTAGACAAAAAGCTTCCCATGTGTCTTCTCACAAGAAATACATGAATGGAACCAAAATTATGGAGACTTGTCTCCCCATCAATGCCACCAAGGCTACTTGGAGGCTCTTTCACAGTCTAGGTAATTTCAACAACCATCCCTCAGTGGTCTAGACCCTAGTCCAAGATGACCCACACAAATTCAACTTGCCTGCTCTGTGAATTGCCATGTTATACTCTACCCACATAACTGGTGAAACCATTAAAGGACCAGACAGTCATTTGGTAAGTACAACTAAAAAGTAAATTTATTGCTTACATAAATACAGGAGAACTGTGCTGACTAGGCACAGTGTCATTGGGTAAGCTATGCACTTTGATTTTAAGTAGATTTTAAAGGAAGCATCCATTTTGGAATTGTGCTCATTATGGAAACAGGAGTGAGTTTGTATAAACATGGTGTTTTGCATTATTATAGAAGGAAGCCCAACATCAGTTGTATCCCTTTTATCTCTTTCAACATGTAAAGCTCAATTCTCTTTTAGATTTGTATTTAACTGAAGTGCTTTGTTATTAGCCAACTAACGAGGTTCAAAACTTGGTCTGGTGGTTAGTTACCATAGCTCTGTAACTGTCACTGATTAAAGAAGTTTAAAAGCAGTGTTAGGGCTGGAACTGTAGTACTGTGGTAGAGTGCTTGCTTTAGCAGGCACAGGGCCCTGGTTTCATCTCCAACACCATTTAAAAACAACCAACCTTTATTTTACTATATTTTTGTGGTGGTCCTGGAGTTTGAACTCAAGGCCTGAGTATTGTTCTTGAGCTTTTTCACTCAAGGTTAGCACTCTACCACATGAGTACTACACTACACTACACTACACTAACACTACAGTTCTACTTTGAACTTTTTTGGTGCTTAATTGGAGACCAGAGTCCCACTGATTTTCCTGCCCAGGCTGACTTTAAACTTCAATCCTTACATCTCAGCCTCCTGAGTTGCTAGGATTACAGATGAGAGCCACCCAGTTGAGAATCTTATCATAATATATTTGATTCCATGATTTCTCATCCTTATGGGTTAAAGCCTCATTCCCATCTCATATCTAAAGTATCTTTTCACATCTCTGATATGGCAATCATATAATACTTCTTCCCTGACATACAAGGGATTCGAGAGATGAATTAACTCTAGAGAAATAGTTAACTCCAAAGGAAAGAAGTAATTCTAACATAGCCTAAATGATTACAAAGAAAATGGAACCATCTACTTGTCCCGGGTATAAATCCATACATATGAATCCAGAAGATAAGCCTGTTCATGACATTTCTTGATCCTCAGCATCGTTGTATTACATCTGCTATGATCCCATCCACCTCAACCACTTCCCAGTCCTCAGAGAGCTAAGTCTGACAAGAAGATAAATGGAGTTTGCTTCAGTCAGTATATAAGAGGCTCAGCAGCACAACTAATAGGTCTCCTTAAAGTAAGAAGGCCATAAATCAAAAGGTAATTCTACATTGATGTTAATCTAAGAACATCTGCTCCATATACCCCTAATGGAGTACAAATGTTTGACTGCATTGGAGAACCCACTGTGCTGTCTCAGTTTCCTTTCTTGCCCTGCTACTTCCTTGCATATTCCTTCTATGTCCAACCAGACCCAATAAGTTTGGGTCAATTGGATGTCTCATTATTGCTTTAATTCTTTAGTAGAAAACTCATCGTAAAATACTGAGAATATTAATATAGTTGTAAATTTTTTAATGAGTTTTAAAGATATATAGGATTTTGAATCATACCACTCCATTGTATTCTTGCCATTCTTACATTACGCATAAAATAAATTCAGAGATTTGTATGGTGTAGGCACCTGTTTCCCAGGATAGCAAGTTAAGGCTAGTCTGGGCTATGTAGAAGAAGCTTGCTAAAAGGAGAAGAAGGAGGGGGAAGAGGAAAGGGAGGGGAAGGAGGAGCAGAAGGAGAACGAGGAGGAAAAGGAAATAAATCAATCCTACAAAACTTAAACACTTGGGCTGGGAAGGTGGCTCAGTGGTAGAGTGCTTGCCTGGCATGCATGAGGCCCTGGGTTCAAGTCTCAGGACCACATAAGCACAAAAAAGCCAGAAGTGGCATTGTGGCTCAAGTGGTAGGGCGCTAGCCTTGAGCTGAAGAGCTGAGAGGCAACACCCAGGTCCAGAAGTCAGCCCCCATGACTGACAAAAAAAAAATTTAAACACTTACTAGTTTATCTCACCAATTAATAACCACAGAAGTGCTCTTTAAATACTTAACAGCACCAAAGTTACTATTGTCAGAGAAGACATCAGCCATCATTTTGCCAAGTAAATGCACACCTCCTCAGTCAACTAAATCCTCTACTCCAATGCGTGTCCAAGCTCATTGGCATCATACTTGTGGAGACAATTTTGTGCAACTGACACAGAGCACCGCAGTTGAATGGTATAAAAGAAGCACTGTAAAACAATTACAGAAATGGAAACCTGAATTAAATGACTCTTAATACCATTATATGCCTTCAAGACATTTTCAGAAAGCTAAGAAAAACTAGGTGTGAAAGTATTCAATTTGAAGTTGCTCAAGTGAAACAGAAAGCATAGTTTTCTAGCCTAAAAGCAGTACTATAATTTGGTGGAAGAAAGTGAATGAACAAATTCTTAAAAACTAAATAATGTGTAAAAGGAAACCCAAGTACACTTTACCCTCCTCTCAGCTTTCAGCTCAAATGCTAGTTCTTCAGACAAGTGTTATGACTACATTCAATGTGTTCTTGCTCTGAGAACACTATATTTTTTTTCATGTTATATCACCTGTTGCAAAGCTTTTATGTGTGTGATTAACTATTGATTATTGTCTGGCTCCTGCACTGCTCTGTAATCTCCAAGCAGATAAAGTCCATGATACCTACTCTAGAGCCTGACATCTCTTGGTATTTCTTTTTATTTGTTTATTTTTATTAGTCATGGGGTTTGACCTCAGGGTCTGGGTGTTGTCCCTGAGCTTTGTCTCTCAAGGCTAACACCCTACCACTTTGAGCAACAATGTCACTTCCAGTTTTAAGGTGGTTAGTTGGAGATGAGAGTATCATGGGTTTTCCTGCTTGGGATGACTTCAAAACATAATCTTCAGATCTCTGCCTCTTCAGTAACTAGGATTACAGGCATGGGTCACCATCACCCAATCCTCCTGGTATTTATATTTTATTTAGGCCAGTACTG
Organism: Dipodomys ordii; assembly: GCF_000151885.1. NCBI lineage: Eukaryota > Metazoa > Chordata > Mammalia > Rodentia > Heteromyidae > Dipodomys > Dipodomys ordii. Next base: position 13,129,063 of record NW_012267240.1, read on the forward strand.
GAGCTTGAACTCAGGGCCTGGGTGCTGTCCCTTAGATTTTGTGCTCAAGGCTTGTACTTGAGCCATAGACACATTTCCACATCTGGCTTTTTAGTGGTTAATTGGAGGTAAGAATCTCATGGTCTTTTATTTCCAGTCTGACTTCCAGCTATGATCCTCAGATCTCAGCCACCTGAGTAGCTAGGATTATAGACATGAGCTGCCAGTGGCTGGCTTATTTATTTATTTATAAGTTTTTTTATTGTGAAAATACTGTACAGAGGGGTTACAATTACATGAGCAAGGTAATGAGTACATTTCTTATCAAGCATTGTTGCCTCCTCCTTTGTTTCCCCTACCATCCCTGCCCTCCTAGGCCCCCCCAATCCTCCCGGCCCCCCCCCACCAAAGTTGTAAAATTCGTTTTTCAACATAACGTCTTGTAAATCTCATTGTTGCAATGGAACCATCTGTATTGCTATTTAAACATTTTGTTTTTTCCCTTCCCCTCCACAAATTATACCAACATCAAATACAGTAAAAACAGGGGTTGTACCATGGGGGAAAGGACATACAAAGCAAAAAAAAATCATCTTATAAATATGTTAGAAACAATAGCAAGAAAGAAAAACCTTTTGAGTCCTTACATTGGGGTTGATTTCACCTAACATCAACTTATCTGATTATTTCTGCTTGTCTCAGACATATACTAGTTATTGCAAATAAGGGAAACCATGGGACCTATGTTTCTTTGGGCCTGGCTTACTTC
>NW_012267240.1:13130570-13137442 GCF_000151885.1 Dipodomys ordii
TGTCCGTTGTATGGCTAGTGAAGATCTTCTCCCAATCCGTGGCCTTTCTATTGATCTTGCTAGCTATGTACTTTGCCATGCAGAAGCTGTGCAATTTCATGCAATCCCATTTGTGTTTCTGGGTCTCTATTAAGAAAATTTCTGCCTGTGCCAAGGAGACCTAGGGTTTCTCCTATTCCGTCCTGTAATGTTTTCAGGGTGTCTGCTTTGACTCTGAGGTCTTTGATCCATTTGGAGTTGATTCTGGTGCAGGATGATATATACGGCATATTTATTTTTTATCTTACCATCACATTTAGTCCTGTATAAGGCTAACAATGAGCCCATAGTCAAACTGCCTGTTTTCATATCATATCATGTCACTACTTCAGTATTAGACTCAAAGAAAAACCAACTCTTAAGATCTATAATATAATGCCTGTAATTCTAGCGACTCAGAAGGCTGAGATCTGAGGATCACTGTTTGAAGCCATCTTGAGTAGAAAAGTCCATGAGACTCTTATCCCCAATAAACTACTCAGAAAAATCCAGAAGTAGGGCTGTGGCTCAAGTAGTAGAGTGCTAGCCTTGGGCAAAAGAAGCTCAGGGACAGTGCCTAGGCCTCAAGTTTAAGCCCCAAGACCAGAAAAAAAAATCTTAGAAATATGCACAGCAACTTATAAGTCTACAATTTTGCTTTCTTAAATCATGGGCTGATTTTGTTTGCACATAAAAAAAAAACCATTTTCTATTCAGGCAAGTATTGTAATTTAATTCGTAGAAATTATTGCTTAGGTATATACACAATAAATTAATACCATTTGGGGAAAAACACAGGTTTTGTTCCAGTTTGGTTTCTTTTTCCCTCTTCTAGATGTCTAGTGAGTCTAAAGTTTACATTTAAAAAAATCTGTTGGGTTTTGTTTTCCTCCTAGCAATTCTCAAGTTAACTTGATCTGCTCTTTATCTATTAACCTTAAATTGTTGTACAGATGGGCCATCTATGCCATATACTTCAGCATGGGAATAAGATTATTTGAGGACATAAAATAACACAAACAAGAGCTAAATGCTCAACAGAATTTGCTCAAAAATTCCTCTAAGCCTTAAGAAGAAGAGCTTCATTCCTGAAAGGCACCCTTTTTCATGCAGTCATTGATATTCTTGTCGCCTTTTGCAAATAATGGCAAATGGAAGGAAGAACTTGAGCCTTTGTACGTCAGTAGCCAACATGTCCAAAAAATCTCAGCACAGCAAATGAAAATTTCTTAAAAATAAATTATCACGGGCTGGGAATGTGGCTTAGTGGTAAGAGTGCTTGCCTAGCATTCATGAAGCCCTGAGTTCGATTCTTCAGTACCACATAAACAGAAAAAAGCCTGAAGTGGTGCTGTGGCTCAAGTGGTAGAGTGCTAGCTTTGAACAAAAGAAGCTCAGGGATAGTGTCCAGGCCCTGAGTTCAAGCCCCAGGACTGACAAAAAAAAATAAAAAATATGTTATCATTGTCTATTACACATTACTAAAATGATTTTTCTATTCTTATATAATCAAATCATGTGTATTCTCCCTTGCCTGAAATAAAATGTGCTTTAAACTAACAATAAAGTTAAAGGAAACTGTAACTGAGACAAGACCAGGAAAATATTCTCATTTTGAGGTCTTGAGCTTTTTCCTAATCTCTCATCATTGACTCAGAGCCACAAATCTAGGTAAATATTGTAGAAATTAAAATGTTTTGCCAGTGTTAATTAGTCTTTGGTATGAAGCTATTAAAATGTTTATAAAACAACTTAAAAATTTTCCCCAAAGAAAGATGTAAATCATGTACTTAATAACATATGCCAAATGAGAGACTGTCTTTTCTTTAAGTATATAATTTCCTACTTAAGGAGTAAGAACTTCAAAAGTGATAGATAGGCTTTTCTCTAAATCTCTTCTGACTACAGACATAAGGACTGTATGCACATCACAAAGATATTCAAACTTTCTGAGCAAATTTTCCACCTTTAAAAGGAAAATGCATGGGCTTTCCTACAAAACCTACAACCTACTAATTGGATATTTGCAAAAGGCCTGAATGATTCATTAACATGAATAGTTTCTATTGCTTCTCTGAAACCTGATACTCTACCCCTGAGCCATGTCTCCCAAACTGCCTTCCTGATAAACTAACAAATCAAAATGCAAATTTTGATTCTATTAACATATTAAGCTTACCATTTTCAAAGCAGTTGAATTGACTTCAGTGGCCTCTGTACTTTTGAAAACAAAGTCAGATATTTCAATTTTGTTTCCATCACCATCTATGAGGAGACTATTTTCTATCCTTCACTCAAGAAAGATGTACCGTTTAGTTAAGCACCAGTGGTTCATGCCTGTAGTCTTGGCTATCTTGAGAGGCCGGAACTGGAAAGCATGGCAATTACAATTTAAATAATAAGTACAGAGAGTCGCTTGAAACTTTGCAAACGCAGAGTGAATCAGTGTGTCTAAGGGAATGCTCCCCTTTCTAATAAAAGTTCATTCAAGGTCTCCTGAGGCCAGACTCTACTGGAATACTCACTTCTTATTTCAAGTCCACAAGTACCAAGACCCAGTCCAAGCTTTGCTCTTGCACTATGGTCAGATTTGAAATAATTAAAACAACCATCATGGAAATCAGTATGAACTTTCCTCAAAATAAATACCTTATGACTCTGCCATAACATTCTTGGGCATAGATATAGATATAGATAGATATTCACACACACACATTCAGATATATATATATATATACACACACACACACACACACACACACATATACCATACACACACACATATACACACACATATATATATATATATATGCACACACATATATACTTTGAGTGCTTTAACTCAGTGCCTTGAAACTTCTTCTCTACACAAGTGCAGACTTATTCCACTATTCCCTGTCCACTCCAGGTCTTCATTCAGATATTTCAGACTTAGAATTTCTGTGACTACTCCGGATAAAGCAGAGTCAATTATATTGTTTTTTTCATTTTATTTTATGTTGTTTTATTTACTGGATTTACAAAATTAGAACTTTTGTATATGTATATGTTCATCCTACAAAAATTAGAAATTTTATATATATATATATATATATTTATACTACCAAAGATAAAAGCCCTAAAGAGTAAGGTCTCTTGTCACCTTGCCACTGTGGCCTCTAGAATACCTGCTAACATAGAAAAGAAGCACAAGATATATTTTCAGATGAATGGGCTAATATGTATGTATATACATATTTTACAATATGTATAAATTTGATTTACTTCATTGCTTCAATTGAATCCATAAAATTAACAGTTATCATTTTGTTCATAAATGCCACAGCTGGACATAAGTGGAAACAATCAGCTATTACATGACAAGGCTGACAGCAATACAGAAAGAGATGGTTTAATTATTCCCATACACTGCTTTATAATCTGGATGACCCCTTGATCCAGCAATATCTGTTTGGACTGGGAACAGATCTGAGGAAACAGATGAGCACTCAGAGTCTGCGCAGTCCTCGGCATTTTCCCCAAACTTGAATGGAAAACAACAAAACTGACAAGCAAGACTCTCAATCTCACTGATCTGAACCACTGCCCCCACTGTGCTGCTCATGCGTGTAGCAAACTTCTGATAATTTCTTCATATTAATAAGTTTTTTATTGTGAAAATGCTGTACAGAGAGGTTACAATTATATGAGCAAGGTAATGAGTACATTTCTTACCAAGCATTGTTGCCTCCTCCTTTGTTTCCCCTTATCATCCTTGCCCTCCTATCTCCCCCTAACCCCCTGATAAAATAATTTTTTATTCACCCACATTTTTATACCCAATGTGGATCAGTAACATCTCCATCACCTTCTTCTACTCAAAGACAGAGTTTAAAAATTAACATAGCTTTTGTATTCACAGGTTCCCTTCATGATTAGACAATGCCAAAGTATATACAAATCAAATCATTTCTAGGCCTTATGAAAGAACAGATTTTGTCCTGTAAATGGCGGGTCCCCAAATAAACTGTAGGGATGCCCAGTCTCACATGGCATCCTTCACCATAGCAACCCAGCCAATCGGGAACCCAGCCAATTAGAACCTAGTTTCAAACATTATACCCATGTCTTTTGTGTTCAAAATGTAGTTGTCACAATAGCTATGTGCATATGATTATATAAAATAGGATTAACAAAATGAACTCCAAGAAATGGAAACAAGAGGTTTGTTGCTGGTTTTGTTTTCTGTACCTTTTATCTTGTTTGTAAGTTTATCTGTTTTGGTGAGGGTAATGGGGAAGCATAGAAATGGTGGGTCAAAGGGTGAACAAATACAGCAGTGATACTCACTACACACTATGTTGAAAATGAACTATACAACTTGGGGGGGGGGGGAAATGAAAGGAAAAACTGGGAGAAAGCCAGGGAAGGGCATCACATTGCCTGAAAAGAAATGTACTCTCAGGCTGGGAAGATGGCTCAGTGGTAGAGTGCTTGCCTTGAATGCATGAGGCCCTGAGTTCGATTCCTCAGCACCACATAAGCAGAAAAAGCTGGAAGTGGTGCTGTGGCTCAAGTGGTAAAGCGCTAGCCTTGAGCTGAAGAGCTGAGGGACAGCGTCCAGGCCAGAATTCAAACCCCACGACCAACGACAACAACAAAAAAGAAATGTACTCTTTACCTGACTTATGTAACTATAATGCCTCTGTGTCTCACCTTTGCAATAAATATTTTAGAAATTTTAAATGTATTTCTCATGTTTTGTTTAGAATAAATAATAAGCTAACTATTTCAGCCCAAGGCAAAAATTATGAGTAATAATTTTACATGGAAACTAGTGTAGTGTTACAGTATCATTACTCTAGTATTACTGTAGTGCCTGGCCCAAGTCTTCTGATTTTGTGTGTGAAAAAATGCATGGATTGGAAAAAGAGAAGGAAATAAGCAAGAAAAATAAGTGGACTATAGGAGCTAGAATGTTCAGATTCTTTGTTTTAATGTTTTTCTATTAAATTTAAAGCCATATTTAATTTAAAATAATACAGCTTTGTGGGCTAATCACTCCCAATTTGTGTGTGTGTGTGTGTGTGTGTGTGTGCGCGCGTGCGCGTGTGCGTGCCATCCTGGAGCTTGAACTCAGTGCCTGAGTGCTGTTCCTATGCTTTTTTCACTCAAGGCTGATGCTCTACCACTTGAACCACAGTTCTACTTCCAGCTTTTTGGGTGGTTAATTGGAGATAAGAGTCTCAGGGACTTTCCTGCCTAGGCTTCTTCAAATCATGATCCTCAGATCTCAACATCCTGAGTATCTAGGATTACAGGCATGAGCCACCAGCTCCTGGGTATCTTTATCAATGTATTTGCCTACATTTCCTTTTATATCTATTTCTTATATTCCTCCCCCTAAAGTCTCATAAAAAGATATTAGAGCTTTTCCAAATGCAATATAAGTATCAAATCTTTAGAATAGAATAGAACAAACATTTCACAAATAATGTTTGCTAAATACAGAATATTTTAATGAGTGTGAAATCATGTATAACACTAATATTTATTAATTTCATAATTTAAGATATTCATTTGGAGAAGTAACCACCTCCTATTGTAAGATGTATTTCATTTTGGCTTTTCTGTCATTAGTTCTAGTAATACCTTTACTGAAAGCAAATGCTTATCTCAACTGATCTGTAAGAATATTTACTTTATCATACTCCCTGCTTAAAAAAATAGCAAAACTCTATCAAACATTCAGAATTACCTATAATTTCTCCATTTTCAGGATTCATTTGAAATGGCAGATTTAATTTAACTTCTGTCAAATGGTAACTTGGAGAGATGTATATCACAAAAATCCTATCAAATCTTGAATTTCTACCAGTAAAATGTATTACTTTGACTGACATTTTATTTTGGCTGAAAGCAATTTTGATAAGCACTAAATACCCAACAAAAATTTTGGCTCCGAAATCAAATTTGGACTTTTCCACATAATAACTGTCCTTATTTTAAGACAATTTTAAACATGTTCCGTGGTATCTCTCCCTGCCCTAAAGTAAAAATAATCATGTACAAAATGAGGTCTCAGAAAGTAGTTAGGAGGAGTTGAAAACAAACTCTGCTCTTATGAAGAAGTGAGCAAAAAGTTCAACCCCTGATCCACTGTCTCTAGCATTTAGTATAATCCTTCTTTACTTTTTCTTGAGCTCAGGAGAGAAACTCAGGGTGAGGCTTCATAAAGCTGATTAATCATAACCTGTAACCAGTATGTTACAGATTATACATAAAAAGCCAAATACTTCTATACACTGCAAAATGTTCACTATTCATTTATTGATTTAAAACAATGCTGAACATTTTACAACATACGTGGGGTATTTTTCCAACACTGAAGGTCTAGTTTGGGGACACAATGGTTACTTGCCTGCTATTTATTGTATTGGAGAAGGATAGCCATCATTCAACCAAATCAAGGGTTAATTAATCCTGATGTGTATGCTAAGGAAAATAAAGGTGGATAAGATAGATAGTGGTTAAAACATCAGTCTACTTTTAGTCTGAGGCCAACTGGACAAAAGCACAGAAGTGTGAGACCCCATGTTGAAAACAAACTATTCAACTTGTGGATGGAAAAGGAAGGGAAAAACTAGGAGAGATTGAGGGAGGGGGGTGACATTGTTCAAAAAGAAATGTACTCTTTATGTGACTTATGTAACTGTAACCCCTTTGTACATCATCTATACAATAACAATAAAAATTTTTAACAAGCACAGAAGTGCAAATGAGGTCTAATCTGAAGAATAAATTAGGGGCTGGGAAGGTGGCTCAGTGGTAGAGCGCTTGCCTTGCATGCATGAGGCCCTGGGTTCGATTCCTCA
>NW_012267240.1:13138010-13144971 GCF_000151885.1 Dipodomys ordii
AAAGGAGGAGGAGGAGGTGGTGGTAAAAAGGGCTAGAAGTATGATTCAGTAAATAGAATGCTAAATACAAAGCCTTGAGTTGAAACTCCAGTACTTCAAAAAAAAAGAAGTATTTTTTTTCCAAGTTGATTAGCTTCAGCATCCTCATGTAACATAGCCTGAAGCTTGTTGAGATCTATCAGCATCTGTGGTGATGATTGTGCTCACCCTTATTCAAAAATGGTTGACGTGGTTCATGTTACCTCTTTCACTGGAAATGCCAAAAGCTCTCTCAAAATATACTACAGAATACAGCATTTCCCCTAAAGTAGCCACGGCTAAACAAGTTCATGTTATTTGTTTAGCCTCTAAAGCGCATGCATGTCTCCTGCAATGCCCTATTGCACCAGATGGATTCACTTTTGCTACACTTTTAAGAAACTATATCATCTTTTCTTAAACATAGCCCAAAGTGAATGCAAAGCCTCTTCAGCATAGCGATGGTGCACAAATCAACCTAAAAGAGGAGCGATCCACAGAAGTTTTCCAGATGGCGACCAAGACTGCTACAGTCAGGATTCCACAAGTTTCTTCTCTGAAAAGTACACGGGCTTGTGTTGAGAAAAGATGGAGGAAGAAAGCAAGCCTGACATTGAGGCTTAGAAGGGATGAGCAGGCTCAGAAAAGACTCCTTGACATGCCTCTAACCACCCTATTTCTAGCTCAAGGGAAGCTCAGAACACCCACAAAAATGAAATACCATCACTGCCCAGAACTCCTTCAACTCTTTTTTTAACCGCACTTGGTGTGGAATGAATTCTTGGCAGGATTACAGGGCAGGTTGGGGGACAGCGCGGGGTGGGGGGGTGTTAGATTTCTGATTTTTCCCCCCAGGGCTGAGAAAGGACACAGGACTCATGATGCTTGGTGGGAGAGGATTTTTTTCAACCGTGCAGTTTCTGGGAAATGTGTGCTTTATACATCTCCTCATTATTAATAATAGATATGTATATTTCATAGAGAAACTTCTTAGTAAGAAACAGCTGTTATTATGAAAGAAAACAACGCAAGGAATTTTCTAGAGTTTTTGTAAGACCTAGAGGAGTAAACATGGTGTCAGAGACTGATGGATAGTCTTGGTTTCTTAATATTTATTTGGCCGAGGCCCTGTGATTCGTCAGCCCTGTGACACCCAAGATACAAGCAAACCATGCACATGCACACATGCACACACACACACACACACACACACACACACACACACACACAATCTAGTGTACTGAAAATCACATTACTGCTGATTTTTAAACTTCAAAGCATTCAAGGACAGCATAAACAAACGAATACATTTTAGAAACGATTCAATTCAGACTTAGGTTAATACAAGCCAGAATGGCTTACTGCAAGAGAAACAATCCCATTACAAGTATTACATTTGAAAGGCACACAAGTTTGTATTATCACTTGCTTATGGGGATGATTTTAATGGACCGAGACATCAACTGATAGGTATTGTGACTCAAATGCAATTCTCTGTGAACCAGTCACATCTTCTCTGCCTATCTGTTTGCCTCTGAGTATTTCACAATGAGAATATCATGGATATTCAATAAATATTATTTGAATTGCATCGAAGTCAATAATGACAAAGCATTTACAAAGTATGGAATTTGTTTGAGAGAAGTTCAATAAGCCTAGTGAATCAAGAATCACATTCATGACCAGTTGACCGGCATATCTAATGCAACTGCAATTGTCTAGTGTAAATGCTCATGTCATTTCTTACTTACAAGATAATTCATTTTTATAATTTTTTATTATCTTTAAGTAGTTGCACAGAGAAGTTTCAATTTAACATGGAAGTTTTTTGTGAACAGTGAATCTTAATCAATACTTCCGTCATTCTCCCCAACCTTCCCCTTCATTTTCCTAGTTCCATGTTTCATATCTATACATTGAATATTGTGGCTGTGTTCACCCAGTCTTCTTCTTTCCATCTAATTGCCCTCTTCTCACCTGACCTCGTCCCTCCCACCTGTCCTAACTTCCCAGTTTTCATTTTATTAAGCTGAAAGTAAATTAGTTGTTCAAAGGAGTTACACTATTGGAATCTCTCCCTATATTATCATTCTTCACAAGAGTATGGTTCCCAAAAGAAATATGTATTGCAGACATTTCTATAACCTGACTTTCATTTTCATAATACTATCTTCTGGGACCCAAAAATGTGTGATTTTTTTATTAAGTCCAATATATTGCCTTTTTTATAGTTCATGTTTTTTGTTTCATATCGCAAAACAATTTCCAAGCAAAAGTTTAAAAAAAAGTTTAATCCATGTTTTCTTCCAGCAATTTTATATTTTTAGGTTTTGCTCTTCAGTCTATATTCCATTCAGATTATTATTATTGTTGTTATTGTTATTACAATTTTGTGTGTGCCATCCTAGGGCTTTGAACTCAGGGCTTGGGTGCTGTCCCTGAGCTTCTTTTTTTTTTTTTTTTTTTTTGCTCAAGGTTAGTGCTCTACCTGAGCCACAGCTCCATTTGCAGCTTTTCAGTGGTTACTTGGAGATAAGGGTCTCACCAACTTTCCTGCCCAGACCGGATTCAAACCACAACCCTCACATTTCAGTCTCCTGAGTAGCTAGGATAACAGGCATGAGCCACTGGCACCCAGCTTCAAATTGCTCTTATACATCTGCTAAGAGTTGGCATAACGTTTTGCATATATATTCCAATACAATAGAGATATTCATACTTCTAATGCTGAAAAGATTTTCCCCTTTAAGTTGATCTAGCACTTTTGTTGAAAAAGCATTCACCACACAGGTGTACATGTAAACTGGACTTGCTCTGCAGTTCTATTGGTTCACATGTCTAATCCTTTACTAAACCATAATAGGGGAGACACTTGCAGAAATTATAAAATACAATGATAAGGAAAATGGGGTCACAGATGATTCAATCCTATTTGTCCAGGCTGAAATTTATTGAGGGTATAAAGTAGGTCATATAAGTAAACATACTATTTTGAACACTTTTTAAAATCAACCTCTCCAATGTAGTATTTCTCAACAGTTAAAGCATTCAATATTTTTCCTAGAATGGTTAACTTTCTCTTAGAATGTATTAGGTGAGAACTCAGGGAATAACTTGTAATAGAGCAATTACCTAATTGAAGACTAATAGAAGACTCTGGCATTAAAAAAAAAGTATTGTGTAAAACCATACAAGTAAATGGAAGCATAGCTTTCTGGATAAACTCTTATTTGAGAAATAAAATCAGACTGCCAGAGTATCTAAGGATTTTGAAGTTAATTCTAAAGTTTCATTCTTTTTCTCAAATTATGAGTCAAAGGAATGACTCTGTGATTGGCTAAAATCACCAGAAAAAGCACAGTTCTACCATGAGGAGATACATCGGGCTGAAGGGTTAATGATAGTTTTGATGTATGTAAAATGTAAACTGAAATTCTACTTCTTGGAAACACCTCAAAGGAATGTGACTTCTCTAAGCTTTGCTTTCACAACAGTCAAAAGACATTTATTTTATTATTTAGTTATTTACCTATTTGTTTTTTTAGGGGGTGGAGAGCTTCTCAAAATATAATTTAAAACGATTTTGTACCAGTACAATACATTAATTTTACAAATGTAAAATCTTATCAGCTGTTAAAGCATTTGCAAAAACCACACATTCTGGCTGGGAAGGGATGTGAAGGGTAAACCAAAGGAGGAGGCTGCAATGCTTGGTAAGAAATGTACACATTATCCTGCCCATGTAATTGTAACCCCTCTGTACAGTATGTTCACAAATAAAATTAAATTAAATAAAAAAACACACATTCTACTTCAGCTTTATTGCACAATATCTCTAAGAAAATATTAATTTTTAAATTAGAAAACAAAAAGCTTTCAATATAGAAGAGATGATCTGATTTTAAAGACAATACTCTATAAGAATGTCTACCCAGAAAACAACAAACTTTCACAGGTTACCAAGAGCTGGACAGATGCTTCAGCAAATCCGGTACAAAGCTCTGTTTAAAACCAGTCCAAGATACTTAATCCAAACTGTAGCATCATTCTTCATTAGAAATCTAAGACACCACTTAAGGTTTATTTACCTATTTGTTTATTGGTGCTGGGAATGGAACTAGTGCCTCATGAATGCTACGCATATTTTTATCACTGACCAGTAACACCAGTCTCAAAATTACCATATGAATACCCTCCTCATAACTAATTGAACAGCTGTTCTTTATGAATTATGGCTCCTCTAGTTGTCATAATGGGCTGTTAACACTGCGCTCAAAGACTTAGTGTTAGACTGAAGGAAGCTTGCTGAACACATAAAATGCAAAGGATAACATATTACTTATTGTCATTTGTGGAATTATAAATTAAATATATGGTTGCTAATGTAACTAGTCAATTGAATTATCTAAGATAGGGTCTTAGCTCTTAGACCAGGTGGAAAACCTCGCATGGAAATGTCCTGCTTTTCAGTAGACTTGCCATTTCTATCACTAAGGAGGGTATGTGAAGCTACATGTTATTCAATAGGCAGGAAGAGACAAATGTATTTCCCTCAGGGTCAAATCTGAGTGCAGGTGAGCAGTTGAAGAAAACCTGTGGCCGGCTCTTGGCACAATTCTTGCTTCATTGGTTTTCAGGTCAGGTTTCCTCCAAGAAAAGCTTCTTTTGTATTGTTTCATCTCAGCCTCTGAAACTCTAGAGCACACATTTCTAGAGATTTCTGCACAGCAATTATAATTTTTTCCACATGGAAGCAATGTCTTAGACCTTTGTTGTTCTGACAGAATCCTTTGATCTTTTTCTTCTTCAGACACCAGTGCTAAACTCAGGGGTACCTTATTTAAAACAGTTTTTTTTGCTCCCTTTTTAAGTTCCAGTCAAAATTACTCAGCCTAACTTCTGAACACAATTGTTTGTGTTAGTCTGCAACGTATTCTGCAGGCCTAAATACCACTTTTAAGCACCTTAGAAGTAATGCTTAATCAAGTATAATCTGCATTTAAAACTGAATGCAAGCGTACAACAGATAAAAAAAAAAAACCTCTGAGTTCCAGTCTGACTAAACTATAAAATCTATAATAAAAAAAGGACTTATGGCAATATCTAGTAGATACACACAGGTAAGGTTTTATCTATATACATTGTATATAGAAGCATGTAAGGTTTTATCTACATTACATATGTTGTATATAGAAGCATGTATACAAATATTATATATATAAATATATGTAAAGGTTAGGTTAAAAGATCTAAAATTTTCAAATTGCTCTCGAAATATCACAAAGTACTTCTCAAAAACATGTCCCCCACCAAGGCTACTTTGCAGCCATTGGAATTCATGCTTCAGTTATGGGACAAGCTCAAGAAGTACTTGAATTAGAAACCTTCCTGCCTTCAAGAGACTCTCAGCACCAAACAAACTCTCTCGGGTGTAACTTTAAACACTGTGAAGATTTTCAAAGATTGCAGACAAGCCACCTGTTTCTACGCCAGGTGTAGAATCTCCACAAAACTTTCACTGGATTTCTCTATTACGAGCTCCTGATTTGAGGAGTATCTTCCTATGAGTTGTTTGGGACACCTCGCCCCACCCCCCTTTCGTGGTTGGTAAGACACACTACAATGCATTTTTCTGTAGTCAACCTAGAAAAGGAGCAATTCCCCTGACCAGTGCTTGGAGAGTTGATCATGTAGGGCCATTACAAGACAAGTACCCCGAAGGTCCTGCCTTCAAGTATAAACCTCCTCATGAAGGCCCTGTCCCTGTCCCTTTCTATGCTTCTCAGCTACAGGTGTCCTCTCAAAGACCCATCACCTAGAGTGTAGTAAAGGATTCATTCTTGACTAGTTTGGTCCTCGTCGTAATTCTTCTGCTGAACCCCTAATCCCTAAGATGATTTATTTAAGAGATCAAGTAGGTAAAGAAGAAAAGTAAAGAGGAGTCTAATGCAATAACATTGCACAGGCTCAGGGTAGGACTGGAAAAGGCAGCAATCTGCAAAGCCCAGCAAACAGCCTCAGGGGAAGATAAAATTTCCCTCTCTGGGTTTGAACCCAGGTCCTTGCATTTACGAGGCAAGTGTTCTCACACTTAAGCTACACGTACAGTGCTTTTAGTTATAGTTATTTGTCAAATAGGAGCTCATATCTTTTTCCCCCCAGACTAGGCTAACCTTCGATCCTCCTACTTATGTTTCCCACAGAGTTGGAATGGCAGGCACATACCACTGTGCTTAGCTTTTATTGAGATGCACTCTTGAAAACGTTTTGCCTAATCTGGCTTTGAACCACCATCCCCTCCCCTGCAATATCCACCTCCTAAGTTGCTAGGTTTGCAGACATGAACCACCACATCTAGCTTTCATATCCCTTTTTCATAGCTGTTATATCCTGGTTCACTGGAAACACTGACTTTCAGATGTGCAGGCCTTAACTGGAAGCTTTATAAATTCTAAATTGCCATGTGCATATTGTCTAGAAGGAAAGAAAGACTTAGAGATAATATCTCTTCCTCCTTTTTCTCTTCTGACATCTCTGTCTTTTCTTCTTTCTCCTTTTTTTTCTCCTTTTCCTCTTTCCTCCTCTGCATCGCCCTCTTTCTTCTCCCTTTCCTCCTCCTCCTCTTCTTCCTCACTAATGATATACATTTATTATGTGACAGATAGATAATAGGCCAAGTCAGTCCTGTCAATGCATTTTCTCTCCTGCTCCTCATAGGAAGCTTTTAAATTAAGCATCATCATGATACCTTTATCATGGACTGGGGACACTCAGAGAAGCTCAGTTACTTTATTATTGGTCCAAAAAGAAGAGTTGAAGGGGCTAGGAAGGTGGCTCAATGGTAGAGTGCTTGCCTTGCATGCATGAGGCCCTGGGTTCAATTCCTCAGCACCACATAAGCAAAAAAGAAAAAAGCTGGAAGTGGCGCTGTGGCTCAAGTGGT
>NW_012267240.1:13147721-13202728 GCF_000151885.1 Dipodomys ordii
GGTATATATACACAATGGAATTCTATGCCTCCATCAGAAAGAATGACATTGTCCTATTTGTTAGGAAATGGAAAGACTTAGAAAAAAAATTATATTAAATGAAGTAAGCCAGGCCCAAAGAAAGATAGGTCCCATGTTTTCCCTTATTTGCAATAACTAGTATATGTCTGAGACAAACAGAAAAGGTCAGATAAGATGATGTTAAGTGAAATGAGCCCCAAGATAAGGACACAAGTGGTTTTGTCTTTCTTGCTATTGTTTCTAACATATTTATGAGGTACCTCATGATTTTTTTGTTTTGTATGTCCTTCCCCCACTGTATAACCCCTGTTTTCACTGTATTTGATGTTGGTATAATTTGGGGAGCGGAAGGGAAAAAACAAAGTATTTAAATAGGGATACAGGTTGACTCATTGCAACAATGAGATGTACAAGACACTATGTTGAAAAACAAACTTTACAATTTAGGTGGAGGACAGGGGGAGCATAGTTGTGGAGATGGGAGGGAAGGGATTGTAGGGGAAAAACAAAGAAGGAGACAACAATGCTTGATAAGAAATGTTCTCATTACCTTGCTCATGTGATTGTAACCCCTCTGTACAGTATTTTCACAATAAAAACTTATTTTTTTTAAAACAAGAGGTAGCTTAGGGATAGTGTCAGGCCCTGAGTTCAAGCCCCGGGGCTGACAAAGAAAAAAAAACTTTCAGAAAAAGAACTAAAAATCTTTCAGCAAAATCATCTTAATTGTCAAGATCACAGACATCCTCAAGCAAAGTAAATAATATTGAACACTTTACATGAGTTACATTAGTTATTAATAAGGTTTCTTTTCTCTAAATTTAGGTCAAGAAAGAAAAATGAGGTCATTGAAGTGAGTCCTAATTTAATCTTACTGGAGGCCTTAGTAGAAGACAGGCACATACTGCATTAGGAGACAAGATATACAACTCCAAGCCAAGCAAAGAGATCTCAGAAGAGAGCAACTAAAAAGAAAGATAGTCTTGGCTTTCTAGTCCCCAAAATGGTGAGATAATAAATTCGATGGCTCAAGACATCTAGTCAGGTAATTTGCTACGGCAGAATTATCTCGGTGTAGTGACACACCTGTGTACTCCCAATTATTCTGTAGGAAGAGGTAGGAGAATCATGGGATACAGTGTGAAACCTTGTCTGGTTACAACAACAACAACAACAACAAATAAACCCAATAACTAAAAAGCAAAAAAAAAAATTGGAGTGTGCTTCAATGTAGTAGAGTGCTTGCCTAGCAAGTTCACAGCCCTGAATTTAATTCCTAGTATCATCAAAAAAGAGAAAGCAGAAGGAAGAGGATGAGGAGAAGGAGGAGAAGGAAGAGGAGGAAGAGAAAGAGAAGGAAGAGGCATAAGGAGAGGAGAAGGAAGAGGAGAAAGAGAAATTGTTAATAAGCAAGAGTTTTGATACCAGCTCAGTTCACAATTTATTAGAAAGTTAATACTGATCTCAGAATTTGGGAAGTTGAAGCAAGATGGGCATAATTTTAAAGCCAGCCTGGGCTAGTATAGTTATACCATATGTCCAAAAGAAATTAAATTACAAAACAACAACAAATAACAATTCTTCAAAAGCAAGCAAATCCTGATAGTTATTCCCTCATTGGTCATACATGACTTGAAGGAGACCACAGAAAAACTTCTCAAGGAAATGAAGACCTCAAGGTTTAGACTCGGAAGGTGAACTCATTCAGCTTGACTTCTGGGGATATTCTCTGGATTCTGCACATATAAGTAGGGAAACAGAGAGTAGCATGGTAAAGAACAGTCTTGAGACTAATAAGGTGAGCAGTTCTTGATGCCTGAAGATCGCAGAGTACAGGAAGCCTGGTGGGGCTACTCCAGGCTGCGGGAGGAGGGCAGTGGGCAGATCTGCAGGGCCGGAGTCTGAGTAACAGTGGCTTCTGGCCGTACCTCCTTTCTTATCAGATAAGAACATGAAGTGCACAGCTCAAGAGGTCGCTGCTACGCAAATGCAAGCCACATTTAAAGGAGTGGTTGTACTGATTACTTTCTTCCCTCTGCACTGAGCTGAGGAAATTAAAAGACAAGTGTAATGTAAAGGATTTTCAGCTCCCACTGACTCAGATGAAGGCAACTGGAACTAACTCCTTTTCTTCTATTTTAAGTAGGCAAAACTCGTAGGTCTCTATGTATCATTAAAATGCCCACAACATTCAGACAGAGAATTTCTCTGTAAGCCCCCAATATGGCCCTAAGGTTATATAGTTCTCAGAAAAGAAACAAATGTGTTTTCATATCTGCTACAGAATTGGGCATGCTGTTTTCTTGTCTTGTCTTTCAGAGTAGGTAAAGGTTAACATTAGGCAATATTTATGAAATACCATTTGCCCAGCATCTAGGCAATTTCCAGGAAGAAGAGGTGTGGACTTTGTCAGGCTTATATGGTGGTGCTTATTAAAAAGACTGATGGTGAATGAGGATAAATATGGTTGCAGTAGCTTGTTTTCATGTATGGAAATAGAACAATGAGATTGGTCAATATTGTGTTGGGATTGGGATAAGAGAAAGTTACAGGAGGTGAAAGTGAGTAAAATACATTGTGTGTGTGTGTGTGTGTGTGTGTGTGTGTGTGCAACTGTCACAGTGAAATTCTCTTGCCACAACTAATGTATATTAATAAAAAAATTAAATAAAAAGACTCACTAATGACTTTTAAAATCTATATATCATCTACAGATACCAAACACATTATAAATGAGTTGAAGAAACCACAAAAGCATTGTGGATTTTGTGTATGTGCCTACCAACTCAGGGCCTAAGTTTTCCTTGCCTGGCTTTCTTGCTTGATTAGTACTCTATCAGCCCTACCTTGGCTTTTTGCTGGTCCAATAGAGAGAGTTTGGAGGAGGTCTTTTCAGCATCTCAATCCTCTGATCCCAGCCTTCTGCTTCTAGGATTTTAGGAGTGAGGCAGTTGAGATGCCCCTCAGTAGATGAATGGATCAAGAAAATGTGGTATATATACACAATGGAATTCTATGCCTCCATCAGAAAGAATGACATTGCCCCATTTGTTAGGAAATGGAAAGACTTAGAAAAAAAATTATATTAAATGAAGTAAGCCAGGCCCAAAGAAAGATAGGTCCCATGTTTTCCCTTATTTGCAATAACTAGTATATGTCTGAGACAAACAGAAAAGGTCAGATAAGATGATGTTAAGTGAAATGAGCCCCAAGATAAGGACACAAGTGGTTTTGTCTTTCTTGCTATTGTTTCTAACATATTTATGAGGTACCTCATGATTTTTTTGTTTTGTATGTCCTTCCCCCACTGTATAACCCCTGTTTTCACTGTATTTGATGTTGGTATAATTTGGGGAGCGGAAGGGAAAAAACAAAGTATTTAAATAGGGATACAGGTTGACTCATTGCAACAATGAGATGTACAAGACACTATGTTGAAAAACAAACTTTACAATTTAGGTGGAGGACAGGGGGAGCATAGTTGTGGAGATGGGATGGAAGGGATTGTAGGGGAAAAACAAAGGAGGAGGCTACAATGCTTGATAAGAAATGTACTCATTACCTTGCCCATGTAATTGTAACCCCTCTGTACAGTATTTTCACAATAAAAAAAAAAGAAAAGCAGTACAAGATCTGAGAATAGTGCTTTGTGATATATGTAGATCTAGATCTCTCTCTCTCTCTATGTATATGTATCACAAAAACATTGCTTATACATCATTATACTTAACAATTACATGATTGTGAAATAGTACTTTTACAATAATTTCTTTGCAGATGTGGAAACAGAGAGATTAAGTAGCTTGCAAAGAAGGCAGAAAAACCCAAGGACAGTTGAGGGCTTTTACTTTCCAGGAAAACAAAAGACAGGACTCTCCTAAAACACTTTTTTGCTGCTGTTGTTGTTTAAGAATAAAGCTGAGTTTGGGGTCATTAAACAGAGTCCTCATAACAAATAGCTTGAAAGTTTCTGTTTTTATACTAAGTTATAAGACTGAGTAGAGAATCCAATTGTACATGGAACTATATTTTCAAGAGGCTCATGCAGTCTTTGTGGATTCCTAATGTAGTTTTTTTTTTTTCCAATCCATCATTACTTTGTACTTGTGCTTAGCTTGCATTACAAAGAGCTCTATTTCAAAAGAATGCTTGTTTTATGCTAATATAAGTAAGCCTCCACTAATTAGTTTATATTACCCGCATTTGACCAAAGGCAAATGTAATCTACGAGGTATTTATTCAAAATTAATCACAGAAGAAGCTTAAGTCATTAGAATATTTATTGTAAAAAAATGTCCTCTTTGCATCTACCATTCAGAGCATGCAAATTCTAACTGAAACTTAAGGTGACAGTGGATAGTAAAGTAAATAACTTCATTGAAGAAAACACAGTCCTCCCTTCTCAGAGTCATAGCAGGTCCAGAGTAAAGGCAAAATAAATAAATAAATAAAGGTAAGGTAGGGCAGATAAGCTGCTTTCAATGAAGAACTTTTGTGTGTGTGTGAAAATACAATACAGGGGGTTACAATTCCATGGGCAAGATAACAAGTACATTTCTTATCAAGCATTGTAGCCTCTTCCTTTGTTTCCTCTTCCCATCCCTTCCCATTACCCCTCCCCACCCGATCCTCCCCCCCCCTCAAAGTTGTAAAGTTCGGTTTTTCGACATAATGACTTGTACATCTTATTGTTGCAATGGCAACAATGAAGAACATTTTTATCAGTAGTACAGATAAATGAGAACTAGGAAGAGAGGGAACAAAATGAGGAATAAAGCAAAAAAAAAAAATCCAAAGTCCTTAGATTAGACCTTAGTCTTTTTTTTTCCACTAATTTCTTTACTGCATTTTTTTCAGGCTCCATTCCTGAGGTTCCAGTATCAAAAAAATTCAAGTTCTCTATATTCCTTCTTTATTATTATTGTTGAATAATAATACATTTGTAATATGAAAGGGGTTTCACTGGAATATTTCCAAATATGTGCACAGTACCCTTTGAACATCTTCACTCCATGATGCTGTATTCCCATTCTTCCTCTCCTTCCTCTCCAGTTTTTCAAACAATGGTTGGAGGTTTTATTAGGTAACATCATTAAGTAGCATATAGATATAAGTATAGATAGATAATCATCATCATCATGTTAGATTTATAGTCCATAAATGAGTAAGAACATGTAATATTGGCTTTTTGAGCTTGGCTTATCTAAGTCAACATGATGATCTTCAGTTCTATCAGTTTTTCTGCAAATGGTATCATTTCATTTTTTGTGTTTAATTTTATTCTGTTTATATAAATATTGTACAAAGATCAATTCAAAATGGAGCAAAGATCTTAATGTAAGAAAATCTGAAACTATTACAGGAAAGCACAAGAAAATCCTGGTAGATACAGGCATAACTAATTATTTTAAAAGTTTCTGTGCATTAAAAACAAAACAATTATCTTGCCAGAATCTAGAGACCACTTCATTCTTCACCTCTGGTCTTCCTCAGTGCTTTTCTTAAAATGTGCTTGTGTAAAGTCTGATGCATAAACCATACCAGCTTCCTCAGAGTGTATTTCATTTTCCACGTGAAATTTATCCCTCTTCTTGGTGTGTACTATCCATACATTGTATAACTATGTAAAAATACATTATATTCTGCCTAATGCAACAGTGAGCTAAGAATATTCTATCTGCTTTGCAGGACTGAAATGTGAAAACACAAACCATCTAGTTCCTCTTACCAACAGCTACTGCAATGCCTGGAATGCAAAATAATCCCACAGCCAAAAACTAAAGATTGGACAGAAATGTAAGGACCTAGGGCTGGGACGTAGCTCAGTGGCAAAGTGCTTGCCTAGCAAGTGCAACGTCCTGGGTTCGATCCCCAGTACCAAAAAAAAAAAAAAGAAAAAGAAAAAGAAATGTAAGGACCTAATAGAAAATGTCATGAAGTGCTAAAAAGTTTGTTGCAAAAAATGATGGAGAAAAAACATAGAGAAAAGGCTCAGAAAAACCTGATAATAATCATAAGTATTCATTAAGGATTTTATATAATAATATAGCACCTTTGTGTGATTTTTTTTAGTGCACAAATAATCACCAAAGCAGCACATTGAGTAGCCAATCCAAGCATCATAGCCACAATGAAGGAAGCAGGAAATTTAATCAAAAGCATGGATGCCATTAGGAATGCTTGCTAGAAAACCCCACAGTGCATTCATTTTCTATCATCTGTCTCTTATTTCTTCTGCTTTGTGATAATTCAAAGCAGGTTGCCTGTAGGAACAATTTTTAAAGATGATTTTTTTATAAACTTTGATGCTAGGCAAGCTTTCAGAATTTCCCATTCCAATCCAAGCTCAATAAAATCTTTATATAAACGATTGCGGCTGATGGTTTAGTTTTCAATTTTTAACCAGAATGGAATAATACCAAGTATGGATGTCATGTACATTCTCTGTGGTTACACCATGACCATGGTATTAAGTCTATATGACAGTAGGGAATATAGAGAACAGCTCCAATTTCCAAAAACAACTTAAAACTCAGCCCAATATAAAACTCTTCAAATGTGAGCATGGAAATGGGAATATAAGAAATATTTGTCAAGGAAGCAGAACATATATGCAAGTACACACATTCATACACACATTTCTCCCTGTTTCTTGCTCACTGCTGGGTTGGAAAGATTTCAGAGGCACCATTCACACTGTAGTCTAAGTGAATATTCCCATTGTGGATAATTCTCTGTCTTGTTTATTACCTCTTCCATCAAGTGGTCTCATAATACCTCCAAATCCTAGGAAAACCAAATCTCCTGCTTTTCATTCATATTACAACTACCAGGGTTAATCCATACTTAAAGGTACACCTATCTTGGATTTTAACAGAAGCCACACACACACACACACACACACACACACACACACACACACACACTGTCATAAGATTACAGCTTAAGGGTCAAGGCTCTGGAATTTCAGGCACTAACTGGCAGTTAACGTTAAGTATTGAGGGAACCTCCAGACTTCGTATTCTTCCCAATAGATTTCATAGATGTGCTAGCGCACAGCTCTCTGATGTCCAGCCAGCTCTGCTTATTTTTCAAGAGATCTCAGGTCCTTACTTACTGTGTTACTGCTGATAATCAAGAAATGTGTTGTTGAACAAAGACAGGCAGGGGAAGAAGCAGAAGGCCTGAAGTTTATAGCCATTATCACTTTTGAACTAACCCTCTGCCTGCTTCAGCCTCTTGAGTGCTGGGGCTACAGACTGTCCCAATGGTACTCAGCCCACTGGTACTTCTCAGTAGCTCCAGCCTCAATCTCTCCATCTGTAGCCACTGTATTGGTTTTGTTGTTGTTGTTGTTTTGCCAGTCCACTTCTGGCTTTTTCTGTTTATGTGGTACTGAGGAATTGAACCCAGGGCTTCATGCAAGCACTCTACCTCTAAGCTGCATTCCCAGTGTCCTCTGGTTTTTATGCATTCTTTCTTTTTATGCTGATCACACTCCAACAACAATAATAATATGATTTCATAGAGCCATGCTGAGCCTTGTCATGTAAATATTTGGTGAAGTTCTTCTGACACCCCTGTAAATACAACTAGTATTGTTTAAAATAAAATCCCAAAAGTTCTGTGGAGTTCTGTCTCTAAAGAAAGCGCCTCACGATTGACTTCTTGCTTATAAAAGCTTGGCCCTGTAGCCTAGCCCAGGTTTTCATCACTCCCTCCCACCAAGAAGACAGGACTCCAGATGGTGTTTCTCCTCTCTCAAATTGCATCACACCTCCAACACTTCACTTTCAATCAGGCCTAATAAGCCCTAATTGCACACATTATCCATGCGACTGCTTCCTGATAGATGAGCTGCCGCTCAGGGTGTCCTGCCACAGCATGAAGATGAACACAGAGCTAGTAGCATCCATCCACAGATCACCCGTGGCATCTAGGATGCGCGTGGTGGCACTGGGCAGCCTACTTGTTGCAGGCCGCCACATTGGTTGGCCATGGAGGAGCTCGCTTTGGCTTTGGCTCTCTGTTTTGTTTTTGCAAAGAGATCAAATCTAAAATAGTCTAGTTCATTTCCAAGCCACTTGCAAACAGCGTTGATGATGCAGATAAGAAGAGTAGAACGTGGGGGTGGCTTTTGTATATTCTGGAATGAAATTAAGAAAAAAAGAAAGGAATAACTACAGTTTGACTACGGTTTGTGAACTCTCTCTCTCTTTCTCTCTCTCTCTCTCTCTCACACACACACACAAACACACACAGCTCTATGCGACTTCTTTGGGCAAGGATTCTAAAGTGAATCCTTTTGGTCAAAATTCACTCTAAAAATGAAACGTTCATCACAGAACTTACCCTACAACTGTTAAAAGCTTGAGCATTTAACCTTTCAACTCCACTGACAGATGATTTTAAATAAACAGAAAGGCAGGGAATGAAGGTGCTTGAGCCAAATACAATAAGCTCACCCATCAAGGAGAACTTGAGGGGGAAAAACAATGAAAATCATGCCTGTGATCAAATTCACTTTATAGAACGTGGAGGACACGTGTCAAGTCAGAAAGGGAGAAGTTCCTAGATTGTCTCTGCTGAATTTGGAAACCTGTACTCAGGGAGTGACGTGTTCTCTTTTGATTCCTCTTCCTTGGTAGTACTGGGGATTGAACTCAAGGCCTCATTTGTGCTCAGCAAGGGCTCTACCAGGTAAGTCATGCCCAACAGCCAGGCTGTGCCTTTTCTGTAAAGTGTCTCTGTCTATAGGAACGGGCTCAGTTAGGGTGGATGACCCAATGCTTCTGTCTAGACCAGTCCTCCAATTCCTTCTTCCCACCTCAGGTTCTACATGCCATTCTGCTCTCTGTGTTGGGCATTCCCCACAGCCTTCTTTACCAAGCTAATGCCCAGTATCCCCCAGGTTCACTGTCACAGAGGTCAGGACCTGGCCCCAGTCACTTCTCCATAATGCTTTTCTCTCTTGTGATGGATGATCTCTCCGGATTGTATTCTCCAGGGCTCTCTTGCCCATGAGTGGCAGAGATCACGTCTTCTTTATCTCTGTGTCCCTGTCGTGGAGCTTGAGGTCTCGAAGATTTTATACATTAAATGAATGCTTCTGTTGAGCTGTTTGATGAATATATGAATGAATGGAGAGGGACATGTTGCTGTACTTTTTAATTGTTCTTATAAAGGTGATTACGGAGGGGTTACAGTGACGTAGCTCAGGTAAAGTACATTGCCTTTTGGATAATGTCACCCCTTCCCTTTCTCTCTTTGATTTTTCTTCTTGTCCCCACCCACAAGTTATACTGTTCATTTTCAACATAGTATCTAGTGAGCACCACTGCTGCCTTTGTTCGCCCTTTGTCCCTCCATTTTTGTGTGTTCCTTACCATCTCAAAGACAGATAAATGAACAAATAAAGCAAAAAGAAAACAAAAACACCAACTAAGAAAAAAATCCTCATTTCCAGGTTTCCATTTCCTGGAGTTCACTTTGATACACAGTATTTATATGATCAGCCCCACAAAGGCATTGTGCTTCTGTATTCCTCCCCCAGAAATATCCTCCTTTGGCCTCACTGTATGTGCATTTTGCTGACACCAGGAGATTAATTCTAGCAACCCAGGTATAGTTACGACTTAAAAATAAACAAACAAACACAACTAGAAAAGACCCACACTAAATCTTGGGCTATTTCCTCACTAATCCTGGAAGGTGTTCTTCAGTAAGTTACGTCTTCTGTTACACTAGATACATATTCTTGCCAGGTGTGGCAGTTTATACCTGTCACTGTAGCTATTCTTGAGGTGATCAGGAGGATGGTGGTTCAAAAGCAGCCTGAGCAAAAGGTTCATGGGACCCGCATCTCAGGCAACAGCTGAGCACAGTGACATACACCTGTCATCCCAGGTATGGTGGGAAGGGTAAAAGGGAGGACCACGTTCCACGTACACTCAGGCAAAAAGCAAGACCCTATTTCAAAACTAACCAAAGCAAAAAGGAGCTGGAAGCATGGCTCAAATGGTAGAATACCTAGCAAACTCCAGTAAGTCTAAACTCCAGTAAAAGCCGAATATATGTATCCCTACTATTTCTCATTTTCTAAAGAGCTGTGGGAACGAAAAATGATCTATTAGTAAAAAAAATACACAAGCATACGAGATACTACTAAGAATACATGCAAGGTAGAAAATGGGAAGAACATGCCCCTGGCCCCAATTCCCAGGGGGCACAGACAGCACCTGGACCTCTATTGGCTGTTCAGTCAAACCATTATGCTTGTAATCCCAGCTACTCAGGAGGCTGAGATCTGAGGATTTCGGTTCAAAGCCAGCCTGGGTATGAAAAGTCTGACACTTTTATCTCCAACTAACCACCAGAAAACCAAAGTGGGGCTGTGGCTGGAAGTGGTAGAGCATGACTTTGAGCAAAAGAGCTTGGGGCTCTTGAGTTCAAATTCAAGAGCCAACAATAACCCCTCCCCCAAACCCCACCTGTTCTCAGAAATCTACAGCTTCACATTTATATTTTCTTGGTGCTGTGTTCTAGGATATACTTCAAGATATTGTTTTGCTTGTTTGTTTCTACATAAATTAGAAGACTTAGCAGCTCATGATGGCAATCGTTAATTGGCTCATAGTTTGCCCTGGGCCAGGAATGTGGTGAAGTGCTAGTTAAAGGTCTGACATGAGGCTGGATCATACTGGATCATTCTGAAGGAGGGCCTCCTTGGGAGAGTTCTCATGTGGATATTGCAGGAGTTACTGAGTCATCTGCTCACAGGGCACTGGGCTACAGCTCCTCATTAGCTGTGGCTTCATTGGAATCCTTTCTAGTTGCTTCCATAAGTCCCTCCCCCAAGCAAATCATATTGTAGCAGCTTAGCTTCCCCTCAGAACAAGACAGTAAGAATAGCCAAAGATGCAAAATACAGCCTTTGGTAACCTAATAATTATATTGTGAAGTGAGCCAGGCCCAAAGAAACATAGATGCCATGGTTTCCCTTATTTGCAATAACTAGTATATGTCTCAGACAAGCAGAAAAGGTCAGATAAGATGATGTTAAGTGAAATGAACCCCAAGATAGGGACACAAGTGGTTTTTTCTTTCTTGCTATTGTTTTTAAGGTGCCATGTCATTTTTTGTTGCTTTGTATGTCCCTCCCCCAAGGTATAACTCCTGTTTTCACTGTATTTGATGTTGGTATAATTTGGGGAGGGGAAGGGAAAAAACAAAGTGTTTAAATAGGGATACAGGTGGACCCATTGCAACGAGATGTATAAGACGCTATGTTGAAAAATGAACTTTACAATTTAGGCGGGGGTAGGGGGTGGGGGTGGGGCCCAGGAATGTAGTTGAGGAGGTGGGAGGGAAGGGATGGTAGGGGAAAAACAGAGGAGGAGACAACAATGCTTGATAAGAAATGTACTCATTACCTTGCTCA
Source organism: Dipodomys ordii (assembly GCF_000151885.1). Taxonomy (NCBI): domain Eukaryota; kingdom Metazoa; phylum Chordata; class Mammalia; order Rodentia; family Heteromyidae; genus Dipodomys; species Dipodomys ordii. The sequence goes on from NW_012267240.1 coordinate 13,159,183, forward strand.
TATAACTGTAACCCCTCTGTATGGTATTTTCAAAATAAAAAAAACTTATTAAGAAAAGAAGTAACAGCCAGAGTTGCCACGTGCCATAATGTACTCATTAGAGTAGAGGCCAACCACGTTCAAGGAAAGGGATTACATAAGACTGACTGCCAGGAGGTCAGAATCTCTGGGACTGCCTCAAAAACTGCTTCTATCAATGCATTTCTAGCTCGTCTTACTTTTCATTATCTTAATTCAATTTTGGTATTTTGTTGCTTCCCTTTCCCTTAAGTATATTCCAGTAAGGTCACATGACTCTTATTTTTTGTAGTATCCCATGTGCTTGATTAGGATTAGATACAGTTCAGTACATGGGACTTGGCATTCTTCTCAGGGCTATGTCACTAAACATGGCCTCTAAGTGATGGGAATAGTAAAGAATCAATACATGAAACTGGGCATGTAGCTCAGTGGTACAGTGCTTGCCTAGCATGCACACTAGGCTCTGGTTCTATCTGCAGCACTCAAAAAAATAAGTCAATATATGAAAGCTTCCACATAGTGCACTCATCTAAAACTGTAGAAATATAGCGTTAGCTGGGCACAGGAGGCTTATTCTTCTAATCTGAGCTACTCAGAAGGCCAAGATCTCAGGATTGAGATTCAAAGCCAGCCTGAGCAGACAAATCCAAGAGACTTTTCTCTTTAATTACCCAGCAAAAAACAAAAGTGAAGTTGTGATTCAAATAGTAGAGTGTCAGCCTTGAACACAAAAGCTAAGGGACAGTGCCCAGCCTCTGAGTTCAAGTCCGAGTAATGACACAAAAAAAAAGAAATAGGGCTGGGAAGGTGGCTCAGCGGTAGAGCGCTTGCCTTGCATGCATGAGACCCTGGGTTCGATTCCTCAGCACCACCTAAGCAGAAAAAGCCAGAAGTGGTGCTATGGCTCAAGTGGTAGAGCGCTAGCCTTGAGTTGATAGAGCTGAGGGACAGTGCCCAGGCCCAGAGTTCAGACCCCATGAATGATAAAACAAACAACAAAAAAGAAAGGAAGAAAGAGAGAGAGAGAGAGAGAAAGAGAGAGAGAGAGAGAGAGAGAGAGGGAGAAGGAGGAAAAGGAAGGAAGGAAGGAAAAAAAGATAGCCTCTTTTCAGTTATCTCTTGGTATGTTGTGAATACTTTCCTAGTTAATTTCTTAGTGGCCTTGCTGGATTAAAAATATATCTGATACTGTAGTATATTTGGGTATGTTATATAGGATATCAACAAATTTAAGTGAATGATTAGTTGTTAACAATGACATTGCTGCTTGTAGAGAACTCTTGCCTGAATCAGGGAGGTTATGCTGAGTAACCACCAACCACATAGCATAAAACTACCAAGAGTGATTTCTTGCTTCTGGTATATTTCCTTCACATCTGAGATGCAGGGCCATGAAGGGAATCAGTGGATGGTAGTGGGGAGTATTTACTGGCATTGCTTGGAAACTCCAGTGAGTTGAGAAACACTGTCTATTACCATGCCAGAAGAGAAAGAGTTCTTCTAGGTCTTACACTAGCCATTAAGGGCCTTCCAATAAAGACTTATCACTTCCACTCCCAACTCACTGACCCGAACTACTTCACAGCTTTTGGCCCACAAGAAGTCCAGTTCTTCTCTGTGTCCAGAGCTAGGGAAAAGGAGAAAGGCTTGTAAACACCACTGAGGACAAGCTCCACCACCACCACTCCCCAACCCCCCATCAACTTAAACCCTGAGGAAATCTTTTTTTTTATTATTTTTTTAAATTTAAATTTTTATTTTTTGTGAACATACTGTACAGAAGGGTTGCAATTACATGGGCAAGATAATGAGTACATTTCTTATCAAGCATTGCAGCCTCCTCCTTTGTTTACCCTTCACATCCCTTCCCAGCCTCCCCCCCTCCGCCCCCCACCCCTGAGGAAATCTTTGATCTAGATTTCCAACTTGAAAGTCAAACAAACCTATTAATATACTGAAATCTGGGACTTACAATGGCAACAATGAAAATATTCTTTCTTTAATACCTCATATATTCCTGGAATTTCCATCTAAACAATTTGGCCTTCAAGTTCCCAGAGGCAGGTTCAGCTGAGACTAAGACAGTTATTTGCTTTTATCCCCAGAAATCTGGTACTAACCATGCCTCTGGTGTGTGTGTAGTCTGGTACATGGGGCCTGTATGTTTCTTTAGTGTCTCTGAATATCTACATGTAGAAATCATTGTTTAAAAATGTTCTCTACAGGAAGTGGTGCTGTAGCTCAAGTGGTAGAGCGCTCGCTTTGAGCTGAAGAGCACAGGGACATTGCCCAGGCCCAGAGTTCAAGCCCTATGACCAACAAAAAAAAAAGAAAAAAATGTTCTCTACATTCTAAAATACCATATGGAATACATATCTTTGAGATATATTGCGCAGCACAAGGTCTAACTAGATTAATTTCTTAAGGAGTACATAAATTTTGCCGGGTGCTTGTGGCTGACATGTAGAATCCTAGCTACTCTGGAGGGTGAGGTCTGAGGACCACAGTTCAAAGTTAGCCAGGGCAAGGAAGTCCATGAGACTCTGATCACCTATTACCAAATAAGCTGGAAGTGGAACTGGGGCTCAAGTGATAGAGTGCTAGCCTTAAGCAAGAAAGCTCAGGGGACAGCAGCCAGGCCATGAGCATGAGTTCAAGCCCCAGAACACACACACACACACACACACACACACACACACGACTATACAAAGTTTCAATCTGAGAGTTTTGACAATATACACAGTTGTATATAAAGTTTAAAATGTAAAACAGTGTTGGGTGTTCATCCGTCCCACGAGGGTCCAAGGAAAGGTAAATGCGGTGCTCAACCGTTCCCCAGCCTCCCTCAGCCCAGGAGACAATCAGACACAGCGGGGAGTCAAGTCAAGCAGGTAGAAAACTCGTTTATTAACAGAGAGCAGCCCCTTTTTAAAGCGAAAAAGGGAGGGTGGCATGGCAGGGGAGGAAGAGGAACCAATCACTGTCAAGGTCACACCTTATCATGACCTAAGCTTTCACGGGCTGGTTATGCACTGATCGTAAGGCAAATTGGGCTCTGCCCACTCTACTCTCTCTCAGCGCCATCTTTGCTGCCCAAGTGCTCTGCAGATTACCCCCTTTGGTTTGTTTTAACAGGATTACATTGGTAAGGATAGCATTGGCTACGCAGGGGGTTCAAGGCAAGTCTGGGGGTCGAGATTCGCCAGACAAGGATAGGGAGGGCCCTTGTGCATGATCCAAGAGCCCGTCCCAGTTACCTCACATCCCCACCTAGCACAGTAATAAATGTCAGTCCCACCACAGTTAGAAATGACCCAAGAAGTTCAATTAATTCCTGGGCATATATAAAAGCCAGTATCTCATAAAGTCGTCCTTTCCAGAACATGGGAGCAGCCTGGGTATTGGGAGTTGCACACATGCGGCAGGGTGCATCCTTGTGGTCCCCCACACTCAGGCCGTTCTACTATAGTCCAGAAAAAACAAGGAAAAACTAAAACAAACTGCAGACATAGCAAAGCAATCCTGAGTACCTAGTGTCTTTTAAGAAAGCCAGTTCCTTGTACGTGCCTATAAGTGAGCACAGGGGTCAAGATGACCTTTGAGCTTTACTGTCTGCTCCCAAGATCTCACAAAACAGGAATTTTATAATGGTGGTTTTAGCCCTTCATCATTGTATTTTCTAGTTTCCGTCCTATTCCATCCTATTATCCATCCCACACCATCCCAGCCCAGTTCTCATCTTGGTGTTAAAATATATCACTTTTCTGTTTTCAGTTCTGTTTTCTCCACAAACACCGAACAAAATTGAGTTTTTACACCCACCTCCTGGCTGGCTGCATCTCCAGCTATGTGTCTTAGCAGGACTTGAGCCAGGGCCTCCACAATGCTTCCTGTATTCCCAAGCACCAGCCTCATGACTTTTGCCCTTGCTTGCCCTCTGCATCTTTCCCAGAACCTTTATGAAGGTCTCTCTTGCCTTTCATTCATATCTTTGTTTAAAACTCCATCTTCCTTGAAGTTCTTTCCACAGGTTACCTTGTACATTTCTCTCTAGTATGTATCATAGACATAGGACCATCAATTTGCTAATTAGTCTTCACACCAAAATGAAAGCTTCCCAAGAGCAGCAACTTTTTCTTGGTCACCTCTGCCTCCCAGTCCCTGCAATAATAGATGGCACATTGGAAAAGTCAAGCAGGGGCCTGGCTCAAGTGGTTCAGCACCAGTCTAACAGGTATAAGACCTGGAGGTCAAATCCCAGTACAACCACCAAAGAAAAACAAACCACAGCCTAAGAGAAAGAGACTTATATAATACATATAACAAAATAATCTTAGAAGAGCTCAGATCCAAAAAATTTCAGAAGATCAAGATATTTTCCTCAGCACCATAAACTTTCATACTTAGCAAAATAAGTATATGTGATTGACTTTTAAGTAAGTGTTGGTTGTTGAAATTACTAAATAAATGCCCAAGCCCTAGCCTTGAGTTGAAAAGCTGAGGGACAGTGTTCAGGCCCAGAATTCAAGCCCCATGACAGACAACAAAACAAAACAAAACAAAAAAATACTCCTGGGTTCCAACTATTTCAGAATTTTTAAAAAAGAATTATTTAGATCTTTCAGGATCTGGTTTCTCTTTCCTGTGATACTGGATTGGGTGAAGTGCTACCTGTACCAAATATTTTACTAAAAAAATGTGAGTTAACAAGCTACTGAAAACTTGTGCAGTGGGAAAACTGCAATCAAACAGCTTAGAGGCTTTTATAGTGCAAAGTGAAAGCTTATTCTGCCACCTAGGGGACATACTCTAAAAGAATTTACCTTTGTCTCTGAAGCTTAAGACAAAAAGATTTACTGTTTTTGAACAAGTGAGAGGGCACAAAGAATACTTTTTTTTTCCCTTGAGAACTGGGCATCAGTGGCTCATCACTGTAATCCTAGCTTCCAAGGAGGCTGAGAATTGAGGACCCTAGTTCAAAGACTTTTACCTACAATTAGCCACCCAAAAGACAGAAGAGGTGTAGCTCAAGTGGTAGCCTTGGGCAGAAAAGTTAAGGGACAATACCCAGGCCTTGAGTTCAAACCCCAGGGTTGGCACATAGTTACCAAAAAAAAAAAAAAGTGAGAGGGAGAGAGTTGGGAGGTTGTATAATTTTTTCTGTTATTTAGAATAAATTTTACTTTATTGTTATGATAGAGGTGATAATACAGAGAGAGGGATTACAATTACATGTGTCAGGTAATGAGACTGTTTTAAAAGCATTTATAAAGCCCCAGGGATTTTTCCTTCCCCTCTCCGAATTAGAGAAGTGTATATACAAGATGCAGGGCACCAACATCAAATACAGTGAAAACAGGGGTTCTACCGTGGGGTTGGAACATACAAAGAAACAAAAAAATCACATAGTACATTATAAATACATTAGAAACAATAGCAAGAAAGAAAAAATATATTTGTGTCCCTATCTTGGGGTTCATTTCACTTAACATCATCTTATATGGTCATATGTACTAGCTTTTGGCCTTTTATGCTTGTCCTACACATGTACTCGTTATTGCAAATAAGGGAAAACATGGGACCTATGTTTCTTTGCGCCTGGCTTACTTCACTTAATAGAATTTTCCCCAAGTCTTTCCATTCCCTAATAAATGAGGCAATGTCATTCTTTCTGATAGAGGCATAGAATTCCATTGTGTATATATACCACATTTTCTTGATCCATTCATCTACTGAGGGGCATCTGGGTTGGTTCCCTATCTTAACTGTGGTAAATAATGCTGCGATAAACATAGTTATGCTGGTAGCCTTAGTATGGTCTTGTTTGTGATCCTTTGGGGTAAAAGCACAAAAGTGGAATTTCTGGGTCATAAGGTAGGTCTATGTGGAGTCTTTTGAGGAACCTCCATACTGCTTTCCAAAGTGGCTGAAAAGTTTACACTCCCACAAACAATGCAGTAGGGTTCCTTTCTGTCCACATCCCCTCCAGCATCTGTTGTTGTTAGTTCTTGATTTTTGCCATTCTAACTGGGATGAGGTAGTAGCTCAATATTGTTTTGATCTGCATTTCTTTTATGGCTAGAGAGGTTGAGCATTTCTTCATGTGTCTATTGCCATTCTTATTTTCTCTTCAGATAAGTTTCTCTTTAAGTCTTTAGCCCACTTATTTATTGGGCAGGTGTTTCTTCGAGGATTTGTTTTTGGAGAATTTAATTTTTTGAGTTTCAAGTATATTTTATTTTTAATAGGGATACAGGTTGACCCATTGTAACAATGAGATGTACAAGACACTATGTTGAAAAATGAACTTTACAACTTTGGCGGGGGTGGGGTGGAGTGTAGTTATGGAGGTGGGAGGGAAGGGGAAAACAAAGGAGGAGGCAACAATGCTTGATAAGAAATGTACTCATTACCTTGCTCATGTAACTGTAACCCTTCTGTACAGAATTTTTTCAATAAAATTGTACAAAAAAAGTTTTAAAAAAAGCCCCAGGGATTACCTATAATCCCAGCACTCAGAACCTACACAGTAAAACTGTCTCAATCACCACCACCATCATTATCATCAGTAGACTGGACATGTACTAAGTTTTGACACCTTTGTCAAATTCTTGGCATCACCTGCTTTGGTGAGATCCAGCCCAGGTTTCAACTCCTCACCCTGGTCCAGCCATCATAGTATTACATCAATAAGCCCATTGTTGTGTCTGAAGTATTCATATTTCTTTTTTTTAAAGTCTTATTTCCATTTCCTGGAGTCACAATAATTTTTGGCATACAAGTTTGACTTCACTGGTCCCAGTCATCAACCTTTCAAATATTGCCTATGAAGTCCTGATTCTGTCCACCAAATGACTCTTCCCAGATTCCTGCAGTCGATCCCATGGTAACATGGGCGTTTTCAGCATTCACCTGAGTTGTGATGACTATAAATGAGAAAAAAAAATTGTATTCCTCAATGGTATTGCAACTGTTTTTCCCTAGCACACCACAAGCAGAGGGCAGCAAAGTGAAGGATAGAGAAGACAAGGAGAAGAAAGGAAACATAGAGAAGACAGAAAAAGAAAGGGAAGGAGATGAGAAAGAAGAGAATGGTCAAGAGACCTAGAACTACTGATTGTGGACAACCTATTTTATGGTCTCATCTTGGACTATTTTTTGTGATCGTTTACACTGTCAACTTTATAGTGTGATAATTGCAAAAACTATGCAATTATCTGTGCTTCGTGACACAAGTGGTTCTTGCCTTTTTGATTTTTGTCTTTCTTCTAGCCTCTGACATTTTGTTGAAAGCCAGAATGACAGAGGAAACTGAGGCAGATGTACCTTCAGTGTGGATTTTATGTTCCTCCGGCTAGGTGTAAAGCCAGAGATGAAGCTATGATGTCGGAGGCCAATTTTTCATAGCATCCTTGTTTTTAGCCTTTCCTGTTGTTTTTTGGTTTCCCTAAAGACTGCTTTTTAAATAAATGATTCTTTCTCTGATTATCAATCTCCCCAGACTTCATCAGTCAGTAACACTCAACTACGAAAAGCAGCCTTCTCTGATCCCAGTTCTCTATGCCTCCAAGAAGTATCTGAAGTAGAGCTCTAGTCAGCCATTAGGTTGTATTGGTATTTGACCTATGTCTAGTATATCTAATTATGGGACCAGTTAGCACCTACTGTACAATTAATATGTTCTTGGTACTGCCCTAAGGGCTGTGGCTGACTTACTGAATCTTTTTAATAACCTTAATGAGGTTTTGAAGGAACTGTGGTACAGTATGTGAATAATTTCCCCAAGGTCCACAGCTAAGGAGTAAGTCAGATTTCAGATACATGTAACCTGCTATTTACCAGTAAGAATATATATACCAACTTGTCCCCAAGATCAGTTGGGACAATTTAATTTGTCACTGAACATGGTGGCTCATACTTGTAATCCTAGCTACTTAGGAGGTAGAAAGATGAGAATCTCAGTTCAAAGCCAGTCTGGGCTAGAAAGTCTGTGAAATCCTTATCTCCAATTAATCACCAGAAAACTGGAAGTGGCACTGTGGCTCAAGTGGTAGAGTGCTAGCCTTGAGCTAAAGAGTTGAGGGACAGTGCCCAGGCCCAAAGTTCAAGCCCCACGACTGACCAAAAAAAAAAAGAGGCCCAGGGACAGTGCCCAGGCCCTAAGTTCAAGCTCCAGGACCCTCCCCCACACAAACCCTCCTTTGCATCATGCTAACAACTACTAAATTTATAAGTTTGTTACCATGTGAACTTCACTGTTAAAGAGAAATTTATATTGATTTAGAAGCAATAGCTGCAAAAATGCTTATGGATTTTGTGTCAAAATGCTTTCCTAAAAATTTCCCTTAAAGTTGGTTTTGGAATAATTTTCTTTGTAACTTTCTTGGAGCTTGTAGACAACTACCTTCACATCATGTGGCATCTGGTTTTAGTCACAGGAAGCAGTCGACATTCAGTAATAGCAGAATTGAAGGTGAGTGCTGGTTCATGATGTGGCTGTTTATTCCATCTACTCTTTTTGCTATTCATTCACATTTTCCATCAACCTTCCCCTCCCCCTCACCATGCAGCCAAACAGATCTCTCTGTCTCTCCTGGAAACTACCTATAAGCTAGCTCCCTGATCCATTGTGGACCAATCAAATATACCTCCTCTCCAAATGTCTGAAGCATTCTGGCAATTAGTCTGTTTTTCTGTGTAGTTATAAAGCTGTTCAAATGTGAATCTAGAGTTGCAGGTTACTGGCTTTCTACTACAGGAAAGAAACAAAGCTTACCATTGGTAGGAGAGAATAAAGCAGTGATGGCAAAGATGACGTGAGAAAGCTTTCCTTGGTGTTTGTATCTCTGTTGTCCACCAAGTAGCCACATCATTGTCCTTCCTGATTTGCAAAGAACTACCCACCAGGTGGTTTCAACAGAAACCTTGTTCTCTCAGTTTTGCAAGACTCTATATCCAAAATCAACAAGTCAGTGGAGCTGATTGTGTCTGAAGGCTTTGAAGGATGCAATCCAGATCTAGGCTTGGCTCACAGAGCTGTCTCTTCCCGCTAGTGCTCTACAACTTGAGCCACAGTTCCACTTCTGCCTTTTTCTGAGTAGTTAATTGGAGAAAGGCATCTCACAGACTTTTCTGCCCAGGCTGTCTTTGAACCATGATCATCAGAGATCAGGCTCCTGAGTAGCTAGGATTATAGGTGTGAGCCACTGGCGCCCAGCTAACTGCATTACTTCTGTAAGACTGTCTATAAATAAGGTCGCCCTCTGTGGAGCTGTGGGTTATGACCTCAACATAGAAATTTTAGGGGAAGACACATTTAACCCCTAATAATAAATGGCTACACATCTAGTTCTATCCTGTAACAAACAATACTGTACAACTAATTTTATAGATGTTTTTCATTTTAAATGTACAGATACTTTTCTACCAAAGTTCATGTTCTTTCTGAGATAGTTTTTTCCTCTTGCTCATTTAACAAAGGACTAAGATAATGTATGTTTTGTGGGTGACAAGTAAACTAGACCTACTAATCTTGAAACAGTTCTGGGCTTCCATTACAGTTGTTTATATCCCCAACTACATTGTAAGGGCCAAAATGAGGCTCAACTGATACTGGTCAGTGTATTTCTTTTATTTTTACTCAATGCCACAGGATTCAGAAAATGGGATGAGAGACCAAAGCCTTTTCCCATCAGATTTCTTATCAAGATATGCCATTGGGCTACTCTGTGGGTTTGGAGGGAATAGTGTCACCACCCTAACTGTACTCTCAGTGCCTTTAGGTGTGGGACATGGTCTCTAGTAACTATTGGAGGGTGAAGGTTAGATGCATAGGAAGCTGCCCCTTCTCAGAAGGGATCTGAGCACAGCAGTGGTAGGTACATTATTAACTTTATTTCTTGAATCACATATGCATTTTATGTTATACATTTAAAAAAAGCAAAAATAACAACATTGGTAAGAAAATATAAGACAATCCAGGATAATCACTCTCATGTTGAGATGCTCTTTAATATAAGGTAATCCATTTCCCCGCAAATAGTAGGGAATGCATGAGCACTTCATGGGAGCTCAAGGGGCATTGTCATGGGTTAAAACCACTTCATGCTTGCCAGTGGTTACTACTGAATCTGCTGTAATTTGGGGCAGATGTAGGGACTTCCTTGCAGCTGCTAGGTGCAGCAGATCTGCTACACAAACAGCTCATTCCTAGTTACTTTGATTTTAGAAATGGTTCCATTAGAATACCCAAGCAGTACAAATTCCTACTTACACTCAATTTCACACACAAAAGTCTTGTATCATGATGTATAAAAACAAAAGAAGACCACTCAGAGAAAAGGAATGGACTACTGGTGCACAGACTAAAATGAAAAAAAAATCTCAAAATAATTCAGGTGAGTGATTATGAGTAATTCAGTGGGAGTATAACAAAACAGCATGTCAGTGGTTAGCTAGGTGCAGGGGATAGCATGGAGAGAACAATTGCACATTAGGGAACCTTTGGAGAAGTAATGAGTTACCGGGTACAATTTCATGTGTTAACTATACGTCAGAAAGCAGGGTTTATTTCATGCTGTCTCCTAAATTTTATTTTTACTAAGTCCTTATTTTCACCTTAACTTTTATGTTGTTGCTTTTCTTTTTCCTGGTCTGTGCTAGGTACCAATCTGCAATACAAGTGTTGTACAACTGAGATGCACCCAGAGCCTCACTTTCAGGAGGAAATAGAAACGATGTAAACAAAGAGAGTTGTTTTTAAAAATAGGCAGGGTGTACACTTACTGGTTCCTAATCTCTCTCAAATGATTATTTGAATGCTCTGTGCAGAGAACTCCTGAACTAGCTGAAAGTCCTAACTTAGGCATAATTTTTAACTCCCTATGTGTGCAACTTTTTCAGATACGTATCTTTCATTACATTCTCAGTGTATGATAAGTAAGTTAGAGTTGAAAATCCCAACTGTAGAAAATTCTAGATAATGGACACAGATTTGCTGTCCTATTCATTATTCGATTACATCTCAAACTTTTCTATGAATGGGATTCATTCATAGAAACGTAGCCAATTGTTTGGATCACATAAGGAAGTGACTCATCACTGGCAGTAATAAAGTTTCTTGGGGGAATATGGAATTGTATCCAAAAACCCAAGAATAATTAGACTCCCCTTTGTAGGAAGGTCATAAAGGGACTATTTCGCAAGTGAACCAGGAACACAAGTCTAATCTAATGGAAGATTAAGAAAGCGATGGGCAGAGGAAGGTAACTTCCTCGTTCCTCCTCCTAGTTCCATGCCTGAGGTTGGATTCTGCCCTTGGGGCTGGGTTTTAATCAGCTCCCCTCCCTTTGTCAGTTCAGGTGGGTTATACTTGTAGCAAAAGACCACTAGAATATTATTTGATCCTTAAAAGGAAATATTACATTCACTCTGTATTGGAAAAGTAATTATTTATTATGACAAAAATAAAATTGTTGACTGCAGACAGATGAAAGTTACACTATATTGCACCATGATTGTTAATGAGCCAAACCTGTCTAAAAGATGAACATTCCAGAACAAACAGCATCCTTTACTTGGGTAAATAGTCATGCAAAGAACTCATTACAACATAATTGCAGAAATAAAAAACGTTAAGTACCAGCAAACTAAACATATAAAAGAAGCATTTCATGACAGTAATGAAATATTACACTTTTAAGAACATGTCTTTTGACAACCTTGCCATTAGTAAAACATGCAAACCACTTGTAAGAATGAATTAAGTGAATAAATAAAGTAACTCCTTTTAAAATTTTCTTTGTTAGTGTTTAGATATGAAACCAATGGCACACGTTTCAGTTGCTGGGTTAGGGTTCAGTAGCAATTTCTGGCATGAAATACATTTTTCTTTCTTCTGTACAATATCAAGGAGCCTACAAAGAGATCCATTTCATAATATTGACCTTATTAACACCATCTATTTGACCATGCTGATAGAGCTTTTGAAGAAAGCCTAACACTTGATGGCTAACAGTTTGCATTTAGATCTGAAGAAATGAACATAATAAATATTAATACAGACATTTTGAAAGTGGTTTTACATTCTGAAGCAAGAAGCATATTGTGCAAAGGGCCTGCTGAATCCTCTTTAATGCTGTAAAGCACCGATTTATGTAAAGATGGTAATGTGTGATTATAATCATTATACCCTGCTTAGGATAAATGCAAGGGCATGCCATATCTGCTTCTAGTCTTTGTTGTTGCTTCTTTATGTTAAATTATCTTCTGTGGAATAAATGACCTTGGTAAAACTTATAATTAATTCATAATCAAAAAGTTTTAGCTATCATTTTATTTCACACTTTTCATGAAATAACCACCACTAAGGATTTGAAAAAAAATAAAGAGCTTTTATGACCAGACTGAAAGTTTACTCCAAGAGAATAAAATAAAGGCTTCAGAGTCCCTGAATTTCCTGAGGGAACATGTAAGACCAAGAGAGTATACAGTCTCCTATGAACAAGGATAAAACATGCAGATACACACAAATGAGATAAAATGATGGTCTTTCGCTATCCTACCAAAACTGGTGAAAATATTCTCACAGTACATTATCTGTCAAATTGAAGGACTGCTTTTTTCCCTTTATGTCAAACAGCTAATTATTGACTAAGCACTCACTTATGTGTTTTGATAAAAACCATATGTGAATAGTTTAGCTGTGTGTTCAGTAGACAATTAAGAATAAAATAAAACCGCTAAGGAATGCTATTCCTTAGTTGTGAATTTTGCATATTTCAAATAAAGTTTACGTAAAGAAAGGCCACGAATAACCAGATGCCTTAGGTCAACAGATAACTGGCATTTATGGAATGGGACAAGATCGCTAACTTGGACAAGCACCTTATAGATTGAAAAAAATGAGGTAAGTTTTTAAAATTAAGATTTGGATATTTGTGCAAAAAACATTTTCATTGTTTTAGAGTCTTTGTTTTCTACTCTAAAATCTATGCACAGTATATTTTATGATTTCTCCACTTCTGGGAGAAAATATAGAATACAGGTTTAAAAAATGCAAAACCTACCCTATATGACTATAGTTCCAAATGATAAAAAGCTATGTTTTTTGTCATATTAAATATTATAGAGGACACCCAGTTGTACTGTAAAAGACTATACTTTCTAATAGTTTTAAGTGTCATAAATGGAAGAAAGGGGAGAATTTCGTTCTGCCTTTCACATTTTCTTCTTACTAATATTCTTTAGGCAATTTTCTACTCCAAGTTAGTCTATAATATTAAGTTTTGGAATCTATTTCTAGGTATGTCTCTGAAGCTCCACATTCTCTTTTCCTAAAGAGTTCACCAAGGTATCTACATTTTGCAACTGCACTGAGCATGTTCTCACTACTTTAAAATGGGAGTAGGTGATTAAAGCCTTCTTACACTGACTTTCTCTATTTAGCTTTGGTCACTTAGAATTATTAAAATACACTTTTGTGGGAGATTTTGAGCTTTAATCTTAGTAGTAATATTAACTGAATAAAGATGAAACAAACTGAAAATAAATAATCATTTTCAGGTATGTGCAGACATTTGTAAATACTAGCATTCTGAAGTAGAATATACTTTCAATTGCAAAGTCAAGTGGATTATAGTGCAGGATGGCATCTAAACGCAATGAAGTGAACACACTAAACAGTTTATCCAAATTAGCAAAGCAGGAAAATAAGCACAGTACGGTTTTCTAGAAGAGTATTTAAATACACACCAGTGCTTGGTAAACAGTTTAATATCATTTTGTAAGGAACTTAGCTTGTTTTCTTGTTGTTCATTGTCATTAGTTCAAATTAAGTTGAACAGCAGCTAATTGATACCATCCCTTTACTACCTGGCGGTAGTCATATTCAAATAAAATAATAATCGTGGTAGATATCAAATGCCAATAAAGTTTATGTCAGAACTCAAAATATTATAAACCAAATAAATTAGAGGCCTACTTTGCTTACAAGTTTCTCAGTATGGTAAAAACAAAAGAAAGGCCAGGAACAACTGTCTTTTGTCAAGAGGTAACTGACAACAAGTGGGTAAACCCACTTCTTTCCACATCCAACACAATATTTTTCTAGATACAAATGCCATGCTATTTCTGAACTATCTTGCCTCTGGAAAACTGTAAAATATTTTTTTAGCCTTGAAATTAGGTGTGAACATTTTGGTTCTAAAGCCATAGATAAAAAGTAAAGATATATATACCGTTAGCCTTAAGCATAAATGCCAGCAAACCTAGTCATCTATATACCTTTTCTTATCTCTTTCTTTGCTTTTTTTTTTTTTAAATGTGTCTCTGGTATGTGTGTGAGTATGCACTTTTTCATTAATGGCTTGCACCTTACCACTTCAGCCATGCCTCCAGTTCTGGCTTTGGGTAACTAGAGATAAGCATTTCATGGATTTATCTGCCCAGGCTAGCTTCTAATGGAGATCCTCAGATCTCATGCCTCCTGAGTAGTTGGGATTATAGGAATGAGCTACTGGTGCCTAGCTTACCAGTACATTTACTAATGTATGGTTTTCATAGTTTGGAATTAAATGAGTGCCCTTCACAAACAATTCCATCTACAAGTTGTCCTAAGACACTACACCAAAAAGACTTAAAATGAAAAGCCTTTATTGTTTTCTTCAAGATTTTCTTTGCTTGGAGACATTATAACTCTTTAGAGAATATTGTCTGCAGCATTACCTATATCACTCACTGTTTCCATAGGAAAATAATTACTTCACTTCATGCTAAAGATAATGAAAGTTAAAATTGTACGTAATGACTCTGGCAACCCCAGCACGAGGAGGTAGGAGGAAGGTCAGACTGAGGCCACAGTGAGACCCTGTCTCAACCATCTCCACCTCCCCCCAAAACACTATGGCTATAGGGTGATAATATTTAAAATAATTTTTAACATTGAAATGTCTTTTACCTAATGAATAGTAGAATAAAATTATACTTTTAAAAATAACACAAAAACCAAAAAATTAAATATTCAATTTTCAGTTCACAACAATTTTATATATATTACTATTTCAGGTTGTAAAGAATTAAATTATAATAACAATACAAATATTTGGTTTAGTCCTTTAAAAAAGGACCATTACTTTAATAAAGTTCTTGAGTGTCAGTAAGAATGGTGGGTTCATGTTTAGTTGAATGCAATATATTCAGAATTAAGAAAATTACCATATTTGAATTTGCAAGGTCACTTTTACAATTTAGTTATAATATATCAACAAGATCTTGGTTAAGATTTAATTTATTCTTCAATTACAATAGTCTCCTGAATGGAGGTGGACTCTTTGTTTTCTACTTTTGCTATACAATATGTGGAGCTGAAAGAAGGTGTAACAGAAATTACTCCCTTATTGAGCCAATTAGTTGCTAATCTGACTTTCAAAGAATTGACACAGCACAAAATTAAGAATTTATCTCAAAACATAAATAAAGGCACTAATAACAAACTGTGTTTTCACCCAACAGTAGCATATATAGTTGGTTGACCTACAATAAATATAAAAATCAATGCTTAACTATCTGACCCTTGCTTGGTCAAGGCATTCTCTTGGAGTAAAGGATAATTTGTTTTATATTACTTTACATTTAATATGTGATGAAGACCTTTTAAAAAGTCTTGCTGGGTGCACGTGGCTCATGTCTATAATCCTAGGACTCAGGAGGCTGAGATCTGAGGATCATGGTTCAAAGTCAGCCTGGGCAGGAAAGTCCATGAGACTCTTATCTCCAACTAACCATCAGAAAAAGGAAGTGCTGCTGGGCTCAAAGTGGTAGAGCATGAAAGCTCAGGGACAGCACCTAGGCCCTGAGTTCAAGCTCCCGACTAACAACAACAAAAATCTTACATGAACTTGCAATCTGAACTTTTCCCAATATTGGCACAATGCCTACTTGAATGCCATTTTCTTTTTCAACAAATACCTAACACACGTAAGTTCTAATCTGATACTAATATGATTTTTAAAAAGGAATTTAAAAATAAATTGTACCTTAACAACAGTAAATTTGACTTTATACTAGTAGCTGTTTGACAAAATACAATCAACTATTAAAAACACTTTTAATATAATGCTGATATGGCAATATTAAAAAAATAACTGTATAATCTGACAGAAGAAAATTAAACTACCCAATCTTATTTGATACAAGAAGGCAGACAATTATTTCATAAGAGTAGTATGTTTTTCCTCAGGACAGCTTTATGAGATTTACCCATGGAACTTATGGTAAACAATATATCAAAGCAAAGTTTAGGCAAAGTGTGCTTTAGGTAAAATGATATTTTCTTAAGTCCCCGCCCTCATCAGTCACACACACACACCATCAAGCATCCATTGATTTATATCTGTTTTCCTCTCCCACTCTTGATTATGGTTATATTAAGTACAAAACAAAATTAAACTCATCCACTACTTGGTACAGAGTCTCTAAGAAAAGGGTACAAAACAAAGTTAAACAGTGGTTTTCTAAAGTTCAGAAAATGTTTCTCTGGCCATTTTTTTTCCAGGTCAAAGGTGCTACCAACTAAGTAAAAATCAGAAAAATGTAACCAAGTTCAATTACATTAATTCAATTAAATACAGTCAACTGTTTTCAGTGTGCCTGAAAACAGCAAAATTTAAGTCAACTTACAATACAAAACATTACAATTAAAATACCACTTCTGAGCAGGAATATTGATAATGTTATAAAATACTGAATCTTATTTTTGATTCAAATAAAAAAATACTGCAAAAATGAAATCTTATTCTCTCAGAATTTTACCCCTTTCATTACAGCAAAATCACACATTTGAAATAAACAGGATTGAAATTACAGTATTTGTACTTCCCTCTTATGTAGTACTGTTTATTATATTAGCTAACTGCCTTGAAACCTCTTAATGCTATCCAATAAACTTTTGATGAATAATTACTGCTCCTTCAAGGGGCTAGGAAGATGGCTCAGTGGTAGAGTGCTTGCCTTGCATGCATAAGGCCCTGGGTTCGATTCCTCAGCACCACATAAACAAAAAGAAAAAAGCTGGAAGTGGCGCTGTGGCTCAAGTGGTAGAGCGCTAGCCTTGAGCTGAAGAGCTGAGGGACAGCGCCCAGGCCCAGAGTTTAGGCCCCATGACCGGAACCCCCCCCCAAAATAATAATTACTGCTCCTCCATTTAAATTTAACTTTTCATTTATAATTTGTAAAACAAAATTAACTGAGGCTCATAGTAGACCCTAAAAACCTAAAGTTAAATTTAGCAATTTCCTATAATATTTTAGAACATGAAGTATAATGACAGAGACATCAAGCCTTTGTAGTCTATTACACAAAATTCTCAAGCAAATGTAATGAAAGCCCGTGGTGTAATATGCTAGTGGTGGTAGAAATGCCATTTTCATAAAAAGCACTGCTCACATTTCTGCTTTAGCTGTTTTTAGCAGATGTGGTACCTCCTGAAAATAAAACAGTCAAAATTTTTGCAGATGACAAAAGTTGTTTGTAAATTGTTAGTGAAGTATGCTCCAAGTGTCACATTTAAATTTTAGTGCTGGTATGCTCTAGTAACTGTTACATATACATTAAATAATCTGACACGCTTAAAATACTAGATGCATCCAACAATATTTACCACTGAAGCTGGGCTTTCAAATAAATACTTTACCTTGATTATTTTTATCAAATGTTGTAGGCAAAAATAAACCCCAAAAAACAAAAAAAACCCTTAATTTCTTCAAGTAAGTAACGAGCCTACATAATTTCTATGCAAACAGTAAACTTAAAATTACTCCATGACAAGCAATAGTATGAGGGAAATTTAAAGGTGAATATTCATGATGTTTAATCTTCCTTATATGTATCTTCTAAGAAGGCATTTTTAGTTCTGATAAAATCTGCTCAAAAGATTAAAATGACTTACAGAATTCAGTGCTGGAGAAATTTACAAATCTACCACTTCTGTAAAATCAGTAACTATCTGAGAAGGAAGGAGTGGTGGCCAAGAATTGAAAGAAATTGGGCACAAAGATTATATATAACAATAGTTCAGAAAACACTAAACATATGACAAACTTTTTTTTAAACAAGGCAATCACTGAGTAATTAGAATAAGCAGAATCCTGTTGCTGAAAACAGTTACACATTATTTTCATCCAACTGAAGATTAGTGCATTAAAAAAAAAGTTAGAAAACAGCTTTTATGTTCCAGTTCAGCTGCACTTGATTCAAGTGTTGCTTATAGAGGTTTGTGTTGTTATAAATTAAACATGCTGCTGCCTCAGCAGCCAAAAGTACTAGGAAAAATGTTCATGTCACAGAATAAATAGAGCAGTCTTTTTTTAGGACAAAAAGTTATCTCACTCCAATCCGGGATGTCATCCACTCCAGACCTTGGCATAACCTACACAAAAGATAGAAGTATTTTAAAAAATAAAAGTCTTTCTACTTCAAAACTGAAAATACAATTTGCAAGTCTTACCTATAGTTTACAATCATTATTTGGATAACTTAGTGACAACAGCCAAGAAATACTATAATGAGTAAAAATTTTAATGGAAGCGTTACTTAAGCAAAATGATCTTAATCATCTTAGGAATGTGGCCAATTGCCTGAGTTTCCTTTTTACAATAGAGCTTTGGCAGTTTTGTCAGAGACTGCAAATGTCTGCTTCTTCAAACTCTTAGGTGCTGGTGACTATAATATCTGTAATCCTAGCTACTCAGGAGGCAGAGATATGAGTATCATGGTTCATAGCCAGCTTAGGCAGTAAAGTCCACAAGACTTTTATCTCTAATTGTCCAGTAAAAGGCAGAAGTAGAGCTGTGAGTCAAGTGGTAGAGTGGGTACCAGCCTTGGATGAAAAAATCAAGTAAGGGAGCCCAATTATGGTTCAGCCTAGGTATAAAGACCTTGAGATGCTTAGCTTTGAATGAAAAATGCTGAGGGACAATGCCCAGACCCTGAGTTCAAGCCTTAATACCAGGATACACAGATGTGTGCAGGTGCACACACACACACAGAAAAAAAATTGAATTGCAAAAACTTTATTGCCTTTTGTGGTTAAACATTAAATTGGCAAATTATTTAAATGATCTAAGGTTGAGAAATGACATGTAAAAAGGTCCAAAAATACACTTTTGCAAGTAATTGAGAGAAATCTCAAAGAGGGCATGCCTCCCTCCAGCTGATGAACACTTACCCTTCTCCTGTCAAAGCACAGCAGGACTGAATGTGCCACGGGTGATCCTTAATTGAACTAAGGGTGAGGTATTTAGAGATTTCCGCTGCTGTCATACACCCTTTCATATCCTGTTTATTTGCAAATATAAGGACTGCAGCCTTCCTTAAATCCTGCAATCAATACAAAATATTGCTAAGGTGTGAACTATGATATGACAGACTTACATAAGGACGAAGGAGGGTAAAAACTCAGATGGACAATTAGCATATGATGTTCCTACTTTAGAATTTTATTGAAATAAAAAATAATTTCGAGAAAATTAGTTGACTCACTCTAATAAGACGTTAGAGTAACCAGATGATTGAAAATTTCTAGTTTGGGGGCTAAAGGGGTCAAAACAAAAAGAAAACAAAAGTGATTTTTCTTGGTGGGTCATGGAGCTTGAACTCTGGGCCTGGGCGCTGTCCCTGAGCTCTTCAGCTCAAGATAAGCACTCTTAAAACATCACTTCCAGTTTACTGGTGGTTAACTGGAGATAAGAGCCTCATGGACTTTCTTGCCTGGGCTGGCTTTGAACCATGATCCTCAGATCTCAGCCTCCTGAGTACCTAGGATTATAGGTGTGAGCCACCAGTGCCTGGCTACAACTGAATTTTAAATATCAGTCTAAAATTAAATGAATTATATTTTAAAAGGTAATATACTACAGAACTGCAGTGCTAGGGAACAAATTGACAATCATTTGACCATGGAATCACATTTCTAGCCCTGAGTTCTATAACATGTAAAGAAAAATATGGGAAGTGGGTGATATCTATTATGTATTTGTGTTTGTAAAACTTAAGCTAATTGATTGATGTTTACTGTACCAAAACATTAGAAATAAGCTAAATGATTATCAGCACAAATAAATGAAAGCAAAAATCTATATTGATTGTGTTATATTCATACAGTAAGATACTTTATCATCATTAAGAGAAATGTGTTGCATGTATTAACCTGGCTAAATATCAATCTTGTGAATAAAAGTACAAATTATATAAAATATCATATGCATAAAACAACATATAAAGTTTAGGGAACATGGAATACAGATTCCACATCTGTGTAATTTAGATGAATGAAAATGTAATGAGGGCTGGGAAGGTGGCTCAGTGGTAGAGTGCTTGCCTTGCATGCATGAGGCCCTGGGTTCGATTCCTCAGCACCACATAAGCAGAAAAAGCTGGAAGTGGCACTGTAGTGGCAGAGGGCTAGCCTTGAGCTGAAGAGCTGAGGGACAGTGCCTAGGCCCAGAGTTCGGCAAAAATTTAAAAAAAAAAAAAAAGAAAAAGAAAATGTAATGAAATTATAAAATGTGCGCAGGAAAACAGGACACTAGATACTAGATATCTAAGATACTAGATACCTCTGAGACAGAAGAAAAGTGGTCTGGTTAGAAAACTATCATAAGGATTTTGTACATTACCAAATATAAGAGTGTGTTCTGCTATGTAAGGAATTTTTTTGTGTGTGTGGGGGTTGGGGACTTATTGAAGATATTTAGAAATAAGTGATCTAAAATTAGTAGTAAAGGATTTTTAGTTATTATGAACAATTGGGGAGAGACATATAAATTTTGTTTTTTAGGACCTCATCTTATCAAAAGTTTTTACAGCAAAAAGTAGTTTTAACCTTGAAAAAAATATTTATAGTTAGTAGTGATTTATATATATATATATATATTCATGACTTACAATTTCAACAACAAAGTTTGCTAATGATGAAATAATCAACATTGTCTCATCTTAATCCTGGTTAAAAAAAAGCAAAACCAACAGACAGAAAGCTTTACCAACCATTATTCTTTTAAAGATTTGCTTTTAAAATTTACCTCATGAGCCAACATTCTGTATAATTCTTCTTTTGTAATAGCTAGTCGTTCTCTGTCAATGCTATCAACAACAAGAATGATGAACTAAAAGACAATTTAAAAACAAAGAGAAAATTGAGTGGGCTGTTTAAAGTTTTCTGCAAAATTACTCAAGTGATATAAGCAGTTTTTTTACATGGCATCATCATTATTATAAAACATGTATGCTTTTTCATCCCAGAGAGGTGAAATAAACCAAGCACGAAAATACAAATATTAATAACAAAATTACAGTTTATACCTGCCTAAATAGTTGCTGCATAAATAGACAATTCTATGCAATATAAGGTTTATTCTTACATGTGAGAAATAAAAAGAGTAAAGGTATTACAAATAAGTCTAACTACAAAATATAAATATTGATAAGTAGTACTCTTTCATCATTTTTAAGATGAAATTTAAATAGCTCTCCTTCACTAAAACATCAAGTACTTGCCATCATTTACCACGCTATCAATATGTGTAAGAGTCTCCTGCCTATTAAAAAGAAAAACTAGTATGAAAGAAAAAGAAAACTATTTTTATGTAAAGGAATTTTAAAAAGAGAGTATCAACAATAAAATAAGATCAAGAAAAATGTGCTATAGTGTGCTGAATTATATACACTGGAATGAATATACTAAAGGAAGATGCAAGTGAGATTAGAAAAAGGGAAGAGAACATAAGTAAAATGAAATAAAATGAAAGCAACTTTAGTAAGTAAAATTATGGAGAGTGAGAATGACATCGGAAATACTCAATGCAGAAGAAACTGTTTTTTTTAAAAAAAAAATTAAAGAATGTAGAAGGTTGTGGTGGTGAACACTTTCAATCCCAACTCCCAGGAGGAGGAAAATAGGAGGATCATTAGTTTGAGACCTGCCTGGCGTACACAGTAAGAAGCAAATGAACAAAAAAAGCTAAAGACCACATAGAGTGTACTGATAAAAATTAAGACAGGAAGGACTGGATTAGGGAAAGACAACTGGATTAATATAAATATCAACCAAGAAGCACTGTGAAAAGGATAAAGGAGAAGAGAAAAAAATAGGGCAAAAGAAGTATGGACCAAATATTGGGAAAAAGCTTTGTGTTAGCTCTTAGAGGTCACCACAAAGGAATAAATCATGAAAATTAAAGATGACAAGGACAAACAGTAATTAGTGAAATGCAACACAGATAAGATCTCTATGTGGAACCTAATATTGCAAAGGCTATGTGACACACTGGTGAGTTATAATAACAAATGCATTCTTTGGAGTAATAAAATAACTTTTAATGCAAATGGCATTAATAATAATGCATTTCTTTGTGGACCCAGACTAGAGTTTCAGAGTCTTCTCCAGCTTCCGCAATTTAAACACATGGAACAGCTAGAATTACCTCTGGCCTATTCATCAAAGATAAATGCTTTTCTCACAGAGTTGAGTTTCAAAAGCAGAATCTGTGCTAATTAACTCCTATGCTGAAATGTATTCCTGCATCATTTTATTACATCTCTATCTTCAGTATTTTTTTTTATTGCACAAGGTAAGGTAACCTATAACTATAGTATCTGCTTACCAACTTCATCCGTCTCTATCCTCATACCCAAATAAAATAATTAAATCCTATAACAAGTGTTAAATATCTGTGATTTTCCCTTCAGTTCATTTAATTCTTTAGAATATATATGTATAAATATATATGCTATTATCATACAAATCTAGAATATATTTTTTTATTTACAAAGCAACTTTTTCACAGAAATTGTATTACACCCTCCCCCAACTCCAATCTTTAAATGGTTTCATTTTCAAACAACACAGATAGTTAAGTGTACCTCTTTGCCAAGAAAAGTAAGAGAGATATTAATTGTATACTAATACTGTCAAGATAAACTCTCAACAGCACTACATGATCTTAAAAAATATGCCTGTATCCAGGGGAGGGAGGGAAAACAAATGGAGAGAGGATGGGTGAGGAAAAAAAAGTCATGACATTCAAGATATTATGTGAACATGAAACCAGTTAACTTGAGGTTTGGCAGTGTTGGGGGAGATGAGGGAAAATGATGGAAGAGGTGACATTGATCAAGAAGCACTGTATTCATAAACTGACATGTAGAATTGAAACTCCTTTGAACAACTACTTGAAGGTAACTTGAAAATTTTATTTTTTTCAAAGTGTCTACAGTAGAAATAGAAGTACAACTAGAAAGTAACTGAAATTGTTTTCTTAGGTTGGTTCAGAACTAACAGAATAACAAAATAAATAAGATACCTCTGGGGTGGCCTGTAAATTCTTTGTGTATGTGTGTGCCCATCCTGGAGCCTTGAACTCAGGGCCTGGGTATTTTCCCTAGCTTTTTTTGTTCAAGGCTAGCACTTTACCACTTGAGCCACATAGAGGTAAGAGTTTCATGAACTTTCTTGCCCAGGCTGGTTTGAAAGAAACATAATCCTCAGATCTCAGCCTCTTGAGTAGCTAGAGATTACAACTGTGAGCCACCAGTACCTGGGCACATTATTTTTGGTTATTAAAATATATCTCAAAAATCCGAATGTTCATTTCATGTGATTTGAAAATATTATGTTAAATTACACTTCAGACCCATCTGTAAAGTTGTGAGATCCTGGAAAAAGTTACACAATTTCTCTAACTTGGAGATTGACAGTACTATGTGTATAAGCTTGGGTTAACACTCCACATTGAGTCAATAAAGCTCCTAAAAACTTCTGCCTTTTCTTATTGGAAAGTCATAACTCCTTACAAAAAAGGATCTTAAGAAGAAGACAACTGTCAATGTATGTATCTTATTTACAGTACCCTAGTTATTTTGTGTGTTTTTCTTTGGTCTTTTAAAATTCTCTACAAAAATAATTCTGGCATACCTCTGTGTTTGAGTAATAAGTATTCCAAGATGATCGTAGTGACTCCTGACCACCAATATCCCACATAAGAAAATGAGTGTTCTTTACAACTATTTCTTCTACATTGCTTCCTATGGTTGGAGAAGTATGAACCACTTCATTCATCAAGCTGCGGAAAGAAAGACACCATTAAAAATTCTTTGTAAATCTTGAAAACCCAAAGCATATTTAATCTCTATATTTTTAGATAAATCAACCTTCCTTATTTGTACCAATAATAATAATCATAAGTATGAAAAACAGAAACTTGGGAATTGTTTTGTGCAAATAAAGATTGAGAGAAAGAATAATTCTTGAAAGTTTTTGTATGTGTGTGTGTGTGTATGTGTTGGTCTTGGGGCTTGAACTCAGGGTCTGGATGGTATCCCTGAGCTGTATTAGCTAAGGGTAGCACTCTATCATTTTAATCACAGCTCCACTACCAGCTTTTTGGGGGCTTCACATGGAAAAAAGAGTCTCAGGAACTTTTCTGCTTAGGCTGGCTGTGAACCATGATCTTTAGAGCTCAGCCTCCTGAGTAGCTGAGATTACAGGCATTATCCACCAGTGCCTGGCTCCAAACAGTGTAATTTTTTTGATTTTATGGGAAAAAATTCCAATGCCACCAAGTCTTATTATCAGTTGGATGCGAGCCAATGCACCAGTATGAGAAGCCAATTTCTATACAGTAACATCATTGTTTGCAAAGTAGCACCCACTGAGTTAGGCTATGCAATATTTTTTAAAGTACCTATGGGAGAAAGTTGAGACTGTTTCTAGACATAAAAGTTAGCTCAGGTTTATTAAGTTATAGTCTTAAAAATATAAGATCAGGCTCAGCAGTAGGGGCTCATACCTATAATCCTAGCTAATCAGGAGGCTGAGATCTGAGGATCAAGGTTCAAAGCCAGGTTGGACAAGAAAGCCTATGAGACTCTTACCTCCAATTAACTAGTTGAAAAGCCTGAAGTGGAAATGTGGCTTAAATGGTAATGAGCTAGCCTTGAGCAAAAACTAAACCTATGGGGTAGCAATGGGCCCCTCAGGACCACACCAAAAACAAAACAAAACAAAATACATAAAATAAATTGTAAATCTATTTCATGAATACTGATAATCCTATAATTTGTGATATATCAATCATTAAGGTACATCAATTTATTCATTCAACCCATATATAATATGTCAAATACTACGCTGGAAAAGGCTTACAACTTTCTTAGGTGCTATGTATAATTTTGAAGTTTGTACAAAATTCTTACATCAAAGTAGCTTTTCTGAAATATTTTAAGTTTGATGTTTAAAGGCTAATTCCTATTAAAACACATAACCGCCAATGAATAAAAATGCTATTTAACTCTGAAACAACAAATCACAAGTAATAGCTTTTTAGTTAACTAGCTGAAAAATATGTAATATATTAGTTAAACTATTATTTCTGGTAAGCTACAGATGGGTGCACTTTTTATTCTTTTATAGTGCAAGAGACAGAACTGGGACCTTGTATAAGCTAGACAAGCTACAACCAAGTCCCTAGACTGATGGGACTTTCAGTGCATGACATGGGGGGAGGAGGTAAGACCTTAGAATAGTGCAAAGTGTTTCATAACCATTTGTTAAAATGTTTGGGATACAGAGAGCTACTTCCCTGGCACTGAAAGGATCATTTCATTGGCACTTAAAAAGAATAACAGAAAGTCCTTAGATAAGTGGACCGATGGGCTGCTGAAATTTCATTAAGAATGAGTATTAATGTGTTTCCCCAAAAGTTTCAAGCCTCTCTTTTTGCAAGTTAACTAATGTGGTATTTTGAACTGTCATCACTTAAGACAAACCTGGTTGTGTTAAACAACTCCAGAGTTCTTAGGAAAATGGAAACTTCTGGGAGAAATCCATCTGTTTACATGAATCGCAGTGTGAGAATAATCCACTTTATCGCCTCACCCCACCAGTATATGTGCTTTATTTCTTTTAGCTTAACATTATTCATTCTTTCAAAGCCACAAATTAATGAGTGTTTATTTAGGAAGCATAAAGCAGTTTCTTTTACTTGTTTTTTAAATAAATTTTATGTTTGGTAAAATATGAAAATTGAATGCTAAAGCTCTTCCATTCTATTACAAGAATGGCACCTTTATTAATTATAAAAACAAAATTTCAAGAACATAACACACACTATTAGTTATCTATACTTACAATTGATAAAGAATGGTGGTTTTCCCTGCATTATCCAGTCCCACTATAATTACTTTGTGTTCTACAAAAAGAAAACAAACCATAAACGTATTATACTATTGCATGCTACAATTACATGCTTTCAACAAAAATTATTAGCTTTCTAATGAGCATAATTTACTGGGCAACTACTATTAAACAGTGTGAACTGTTAAAGAAGGAAACTGTGATTGTTAAGGAAACACTTTATTAGGCTCTCCTCTATCCAGTTCTTTTATTAAAGAATGTGGGAAATGAGTTACCTGGACATATAGAACTTACAATGAATCTGGGGAAAACCCAAGTATTAATTTAGATAAGAAAGTGTAACTTTGTAAAGTTAGGTTTAAATATTTATCTACTTTACACACCTGCTTAAAGTCTCTTTAACAGGTTACCTATTTATCAAGTTTAACATATGCAAGTTTCCCACCTATATGTACCAGGATATTGTTTTCTTTCACTTAAGAATTCCATTAAAAGCTATTAGCAGCTCCCAGTACCAAGCCACACATACTTTCAATCAGCTTCTCATTCTTTCCACTTACCGGAATACAAGTAAATACTTAAGTCTTTCATGTTTTCTCAATCTGGATTCCACACTTGTGAGCAGATAATGTTTCTGCTGTTTTTACAAGAAAAGCCTCTCTAGTCCTTCCCTCCTTCCAGAGCCATGCACTAGTCATTTGTCTTATAGTTATTAAACCCTAATTATTGTGCAAAGTAGAAAACATTATGCACTCTCCTTGGAAGAAGAGAAAATGCCCCAGAAATCATCTTTCCTAGGTTTTAGCCTATTCAGTGTACACACTTGTCTTTCTCCAACAAAGAGATGGTGATGGGGAGTTGAGCGGGTATAAAGAGCAAGCAATAGAGAGGGTCATCCTGATTACAATGTAATACATGCACATCTGAAATACCATGGTGAGACCACTTGGTACAATAATATACACTAAAAAAACAACAACAGGAATGAGTACGGTAGAAGTAGTTTATTTTCACAGATGAAAATCCAAACAATGAAACTTGTTGAACCACAACATGGTCTATGAAGCCAATAAATTAGCATACTTCATAGCCTAGTCCTCCAGATGAAAGTCAAAATTCTACAATACAACTAGCTAAATATCATATTCCTGTTGAAATAAGCCTTAATGTTGCATCAAAGCAAAAAAAGGGCATAATATGCAAAGCTGTGATAAGACAGTGATAAACTAGCTTAGCATGTTCTAAGGATCTAAAACTGAAGTACTGCCTATAATAGACATAGTCCCCTCGAAAGGCTATTGTCACTATGGCAGAAGCCACAGTTTGGGAAAAAACACAAAAAACCTTGTTTGATTATAATGCATCATAAGTTTCCATTTTAACTCTTTTGGCTCCTATTCCCCCCCTTTTTTTCTTTTAGTCATTTGTGGGGCTTGAACTCTGGTCCTGGGCACTGTCCTTCAGCTCTTCAGCTCAAGGCTAGTACTCTACCACTACAGCCACAGTAACACTTCCAGTTTTCTGGGTGTTTAATTGGAGATAAGAGTCTCACAGACTTTCCTGCCTGGACTGGCTTTGAACTGTGATCCTCAGATCTCAGCCTCCTGAGTAGCTAGGATTACAGGTGTAAATCCCCTAATTTCTAATTGAGCAGATCTTGAAGTGCTGGCTTATTTGTTCTTCCCTGTAGCATAAGAACAAAAGTAATCTTTATTAGCGAAGGAACAAACCAAATTCTTGGCACCACGGTTTATTTGATACAGTTGTAAATACTACCTGCCTACCATCTGGGGACCACAGTGTCCCTGTAGCTTGGGTATATACATACACTTGGTTGGGGGAAAATGGAGAGTTCCAGATGGCTCATTGTTCAGTAACACTTGCAAACAATCTTGCTTCACATCTTAATATTATGGTAATGATCATAGTCCAAAATGTCCAATGGCCAAACTCAAAATAAAACATCATTTTGAAAGGTTAATCCCCCATGTGAAATGAAATGGGGATATACTCTGCAAGTGAATGACATAAGGATTTCATTAAAGTTGCATAAAATTGTAAATGCTTGGTTAACTTAGGATGTTTGTTTCAGATTTGTTTTTGCTTAACGTTGATAGAGAAATCTTTAAATTTAAACAGAACACAATACCTTTATGCTAAAGGTATGTACTATTAATCTTTCAGATAAACACAGCTCTATCTTCTATTAAATTTCCAATAAGCCGGGTGCCAGTGGTTCATGCCTGTAATCCTAACTTCTCAGGAGGCTGAGATCTGAGGATCTCAGTTCAAAGCCAGCCCGTGTAGGAAAGTCCATGAGACTCTTATCTCCAATAAACCACTAGTAATACCAGAAGTGGCGCTGTGGCTCAAGCGGTAGAGCACTTGCCTTGAGCTGAAGAGTGCAGGGACAGTGTCTAAGCCCAGAGTTCAAGCCCCACGACCGACAAAAAAAAAATTCCAATAGCTTGAAAATACATAAAACATCAACAGAAATGGATCAACTGCACCTTTTAAAAAATCATGAACAAGGATTTAATTACCTTAGAAATTACCATGAATATCATCTATACACAAGAAAAAACAGCTAGTTCAAAGGTCATTGACTAGAAGCCAACTTAAAAAAAAGTTTGAATCAAACAAGGGTTTCTGTATTGCAAAGGACATAGCTAGCAAGGTTAAGAAGAAAGCCTACAGAATAGGAGATTTTTACTAGCTATACATCAGACAAGGGCTGTGAATCTAAAATATACTTAGAACCCAAAAAATTACCCCCCCCATAAACCCTCAAAGAAACAACTCAATTAATAAATGGGCTGAAGACTTAAAGAGAGGCTTCTCAAAAGAAGAAATAAGAATGCCAATAGACACATGAAGAAATGTTCAACATCTCTGGCTGTAAAAGAAATGCAAATCAAAACAACATTGAGATTCTACCTCAACTCAGTTAAAAAGGCCATTCTCAAGAAAACAAACAATAACAGATGCTAGCAGGGATGTGGCCAAAAGAGAATACAACTACAGTGTTAGTGAGAATGTAAAACTGTTTGACCACTCTGGAAAGCAGTATGGAGGTTCCTCGAGAGACTAAACATAGAACTTTCCTATGACAAAGCAATTCTACTCCTGGGCATTTATCCAATAGACCACAAACAAGAAAATACTAAAGCCAGCACACCTGTGTTCATTTTTACAGCATTGTTTATCATAGCCAAAATATAGAATCAACCCAGATACCCTCAGTGGATGAATGGATCAAGAAAATGAAGTATATATACACAATGGAATTCTATGCTTCCATCAGAACGATAATGCACCATTTGTAAGGAAATGTAAAGACTTGGAAAAAATTACATTAAGCAAAGTAAGCCAGATCTAAAGAAACATAGGTTGCATGGCTTCCCTCATTTGTTAGAATGTACCTATAAAGCTACCAGTAAAGACAATGATGGTAAAAGACAAAAAAATTACACCTGGACGTGATAAATTATACAGGATCTAAACATTCCCACAGTGAGGCCAAAGAAGAAGATTCTTAGGAGAGGATCACAAAGGCTCAATAACTATGTGCATATGATCATATAAAATGATGTTTATTGAAATGAACTCCAAGAAAATGAAACAAGAGGCTTTAGGTTATTTTTCGTTTCTCCTTTGTTGCTGTTTTTGATTTCTGTACCTTTTGTTTCATATATAAGTTTATCTGTTTTGGGGAGGGTAAAGGAGAGCCCAGAAATGGTATGAAAAAGGGTGTACAAATGCAGCAGTGACACTCACTAGAACCTATACTGAAAATAAACCATTCAACTTGTGGGGAAAAAAGGGGAGAAAATGAGGGAAGAGATGATACTGTTCAAAAACAAATAAACTCATTACCTGATTTATGTAAATGTAATCACTCTGTAAATCAGCTTCACAATCTATTTTTAAAGCTGTTCGTACTTTTATCTAAGCATAACCATTTCTTACACTGTTCTGTTGTATTTAGCAACTATTTCAGTACATCAACAATCCCCAAGGATTTCAGCTCCCATACACTAGTTAATAAAGATTGCACCCATTTAAATAAGTGGGAAAATGAAGGCTATCGTGTGTGTGTGTGTGTGTGTGTGTGTGTGTGTGTGTGTGTGTGTCTTGCTTTTACGGAGTGCCTAGATTTTCTGAGCTTACAGAGAGAGAGAGAGAGAGAGACAGAGAGAGAGAGAGAGAGAGAGAGAGAGAGAGAGAGAGAGAGAGAGAGTGTGTGTGTGTGTGTGTGTGTCTTGCTTTTACGGAGTGCCTAGATTTTCTGAGCTTACCTGTAATGTTAGCTACTCACAAGACTGAGCTCTGAGGATCTCACTTTGAAGTCAGCCTGAGCAGAAAAATCCATGAGACTTTTAACTCCAATAAACTACTCAGAAAAAGCTGGAAGTGGTGCTGTGGCTTAGTGGTGAAACACTAGCTTTGAGTAAAAGCAGCTCAGGGACAGTGCCCAGGACCTGAGTTCATGCCCCAGGGACAGGCACAGAAGGAAGGAAAGAAAGAAAGAATGAACGAAAGGAAGGAAGGAGAGAAAGAGAGGGAAAGAGGGAAGGAGGGAGGGAGGGAGAGAGCGGGGGAGAGGGAGAAAGGGAGAGAAAAAGGAGGGAGGGAGGGAAAGGAAAGAGAAGAGTCTAGATAAATGAAGTATGAAGTTACTCAAAGGCTATTACTGAATCCAGTAGTTTATACAATCAGTGCAGAGCAAGCACAACTACTGTCACATAGTGATACATATTACTTGATATTTAAAAGGGGACCTAAGGCTTGAAAACTGTGACAGCAAGCTGGTTCTGTACTTTTGTCTGTCTGGTTGGACATAATCAATAGGCCATTCATACAGCTCATGCTGTGATCTGAAACAGAGGTAAATTAACTAAACCATTAAGTGTAGGGATTTTCTACACAGTTGTGTTGGTTTAAATGATTTCCAATATAGCTAACTAAAGCGGATGTGGAAAAATACTTAGATTCATACAATGTGCATCATCCAGCAGTAATTTTAATTGTCTAGGACACAGGAGATAAGAAACTTCTTTCATAATATATCATTTGGGTTCAAATTAATATCAACAAAAGGTGAGAAGGGAATCTGTCCCTGAAGTTAACATGTATTTACTGTCAATCAGACAAACATTAGGCATTTACCATTGTTTTCAACTATAGGAAGTTGTAGAGGCTTCCATTCCACTAAAACTGAACTATACAAAGTGATGAGTATACTTCAACTGATTCTCAAAGCTGTACGTAAGCTGTACGTAAACTATACATCCTTTACTTCTAACTCTTCAAACTATGCGCTGTGAAAATTAGGTATTCACATGATGGGCTGAAACACTGTCAATGTCAAATAATGTTAGCAGGGCAAATGATCAACCCAGACCGTACCAATCTGTGAGTTTAGTTAGGGCAAATTTACCTTTTTAAGAAACATTAACAGAAGTGTTCATGTTTAGGGCAGCAATGTTTTGATGGTTGTGGGATATGTGTAGCTTAAAATCTTTTGTGGCTAAGAAAACAATTTTAGGCTAAGACAGTACCATGATTATTGGAATTGTAGTAAACTAGAATTTTAAAAAATGAATCCATTATCCAGGACATCCATCACCTTCTCCTAGAAATATCTTCCTGGACACCAAGGCTAAGAGAGAACCCTTCTGTGTTACTAATCTATATACCTCCAAAGCTCAATCAATGTATGCTTATAATTATAAGAAATGAAGAAAAGGATCAGTCTGAGTTTTTATTTTATTTTGATCAAGAAGTTTCTCCATAGTATTGGCTATGGTGGTTGTTTTGTTTTGGGGGGGGTGGTATTTTGATTTCTTTAAATAACTGTTCACTTTTCTTTGCAAGTACTATATGAAGACAGAGAATATCCAAGATTAACATTCAAAACAATTTAGCAAGAGTCCTTGCTCTAAAATAATGACTAACAAAGGGGCTGGCAGTATAGTTTCTATGGTGTACTCCCTCCTAGCAAGCTCAAGATCCTGAGTTCTAAGCCCTGTGCCACCAAGAGATTTTACTGCTGGATACCAGGAACTCATTTCTATAATTTAAAAATAAATATTATTTTATTTATTTTTGGGTCCGGTCGTGGGGCCTGAACTCTGGGCCTGGGTACTGTCCCTCAGCTCTTCAGCTCAAGGCTAGTACTCTTCCACTTGAGCCATGGCGCCACTTCCAGCTTTTTTCTTTTTGCTTATGTGGTGCTGAGGAATCGAACCCAGGGCCTCCTGCATGCAAGGCAAGCGCTCTACCACTGAGCCGCCTTCCCAGCCTCTAAAAATAAATTTAAAAAAAAAAGGGTGGCTAACATGAAAAATATGACCATGAACATCCCCCCCCCAAAAAAAATAGGGAAAAAAATAA
The DNA here is from genome assembly GCF_000151885.1 of Dipodomys ordii. Classification (NCBI taxonomy): domain Eukaryota; kingdom Metazoa; phylum Chordata; class Mammalia; order Rodentia; family Heteromyidae; genus Dipodomys; species Dipodomys ordii. Next base: position 13,191,788 of record NW_012267240.1, read on the forward strand.
AAGTAAAGTGATACTGCCTACCACATTTGTTTTCATTTTTACTAAACTGAACAAAAGAATATTCAATTTTAATATAGAACACCAAATTCAACAACAGATCAATACCAAGGGGGAAAGAAGCATTAGAAAATATTACATAGGGCTGGGAAGGTGGCTCAGCGGTAGAGCGCTTGCCTTGCAAGCCTGAGGCCCTGGGTTCGATTCCTCAGCACAATATAAGCAAAAAGAAAAAAAAGCCGGAAGTGGTGCTGTGGCTCAAGGGGTAGAGTGCTAGCCTTGAGCTGAAGAGCTGAGAGACAGCGCCCAGGCCCAGAGTTCAGGCCCCATGACCGGAAAAAAAAAAAAAAAAAGAAAATATTACATAATGACAGTGTTATAAGTCTGGATTAAAAGGTTTAGGCAGTAAAATGTCCGCAGATATGATGTCAACTGTAAGATCTAAAGGCTTGGAAAGCAAGGATGACCATACAAGAAGTCTGGCTCCTAAAACAAAAAAAAGTCCCTAAATCTAACCCTACACCAAATTATACTAAACACAGAATTACAAATTGTTACAATTAGGAATGACTGGAAAACTTAAGAACTTGAGATCACACCTTCATCTCCAATTGGAGAACTCCAAAAAAGAACAAAACTAATGACCTAGGCCACTGGCTCCCTTGGCTTGTCTTATCCAAAAAAAGGGAGTTCCTACGAGGTTCCAGGTGGATAATGACAAAAAGGAAGCTAGAAGTTATTTCCCTGTTCTTTCTGCTGTACTGTCCAAACTTCTCTCCTTAGTTCTTCAACCTCTTCCCATGCAGGAACCAACTTCTAGACCTCTAAATCTTTTCCTAGCAGCAATGTTAGCCTGGTGACTCAGCAATTCAACATTTATTGAGTCTATTAAGTACCTGAGTCAGAGATATTTGTGACTAAGATTAAATATGGAAAGGACTTTACCCTCAAGAATATTAAAGTAGGATATGTAAACAAGTACATACAAAAGAACATCATTAGTATAAAATGTTTAATATTTAGGTACACATAGTAGTAGACTTAAGGATAAGCATGATCTAGAATCCAACTCAGATAAGGAAAGAAAATGTCAGATATTCTATAGGGTCATTCTATTTTATATATACCATATATATATACATAGATACATACATATATATATATACACATATATGTTCACCTTCATAATACTTTATAAGAAACAGGTTTTCTTCTTCATTTTACTGATGGAGAAACCTGAGTCTTAGATTAAATAATAACCAACATCATATTGCTAAATGGAAAGGAGAACCTTCACCAGGCACTTGATTCCAGAGATGGGCTGCTAAACTATTAAGGTAATGATTGCCTTTTCAATCATCCTGAACACTATATATTTGTAACAAACTAGATAAAAATACAATGTTTAAAGAGATTTTGCCTTTTAATTCCTCAAATATATTATTTTTAATTTCTAAAATGTGTGAATACAGTCTTTACTGATATTTAAAATTGTTAGAAAGTTTAGAGCCTATCAATTGAAAGAAAGATTTTATATTTTAACTTTCCCTCAATTTAGTACTAAATATAAGAAAATAGGCTTTATTAATAACTTTTTTCTGCATTTGACTAGTATGGTCACTCAGAGTGATGCTACCCCACTTATGTAAGAAATTCTGGGTCTGAGTGTTAGATAAGATAGAAAAACCCCTCTGGTAAGCAGAAGGACTAAATACAGGTAAAACAGGAAGACCAAAGAGTGTGAGAAGGCCAACTTCAGCAACATACTTTAAGATCACAGGGTCAAGATGCAGAAGAAGAGATAACAAGGATGTACTACCCCAACTCACAAAACAAAAAGGATTATAAGAGTTTAACAAAAACATACCAAAATTGATCTAGGAAACTCAAATACTACCAATAGAAAAATTATAATCTGGAAGCCATGTTAAGGGGAACAGGCAGTCTAACCTATTGTTTTTAAATTTGTTTGACAATAATCACAGTGTATTTAACCTGTGTATAAATGTATAATGTATACTGGAGCTGGTCTTGGGGCTTGAACCAGGGCCCGGGTGTTGTCTCTGAACTTCTCTGCTCAAAGTTAGCACTCTACCACTTGAGCCACAGCTCCAACTTCTGGATATTTTAATAGCTAATTGAACACGAGAGTCTCATGAACTTACCTGCTTAGCTAGCTTTGAACATCAATCCTAATATCCAAAACCTCTTGAGTAACTAGAATTACTGGTATGAGCCACTTGTGCCCCAAGTATCTGACATCACGACTCAGGAACATTTCATAAAACACTTTAGTAACTGAGATATATTTTGATTTTTTGGGGGGGGTATAGGAGGGGGGTCAGTAGTAGGGCTTGAACTCAGAGCCTGGGCCTTGTCCTTGAACTCTCTTTGCCTCAAGGTTATACCACTCCACCACTATACCACTTTGACACACAGCTCTACTTCTGGTTTTTGAGTAGTTAATTGGAGTCTCATGGATTTTCCTGCCTGGGCTTGCTTCGAACCGCAATCCTCAGACCTCAGCCTCCTGAGTAGCTAGGATTACAGGTATGAACCATCAGCGCCCAGCTTATTTTGATAATTTTTATTTCCAAAGGTTCATTCCTTTCTTAGATGCTGGTCCTAACTAAACTGACCTTAAAACCTACTAATGGATTTATTTTGGGCAGTTTTGGGAAAGTATGATTTAAGTAAGAAGTATAAGTTAAAGAAGTAAACTGTGTAAGTACAATGAGATGAAAAATATTCAAATCCAAAGAGTCCAGTAAGTTTCAAATAGGAAAAGCAAAGACAATTTGTTAAAAATTAAGCACAACTAATTTGTTAAAAATGAAGATAAAGGAAGAATACTGTAAGCAGCTAGAGGAAAAATTCCAGGCTACATTAAGGTCAGTAAAGGTTAAAATGTTAGCTAAAGTGATATAAGGAAAGAAATGGAGGCCAGAAAGTGACATTTTTAATTCACAGACACAACTAAATCAACCTAGCATGCTGTATTTAGCAAACATAAACTTTATGAATAAATGCAAAATAAAAACATCTTGGGTGTAAGGTTAGTCACCAACATACCTACATTAAAAATGCTAGAGATCTTCTCATTATTAGCTCGGGAAATAAAAAGAGCAAAAACAGTAACATGGGCATATAAGAGGTAAAATGCCAGGCTCTGGTGGCTAATGCCTGTAATCCTTACTTAGAAGGCTGAGATCTGAGGATGGCAGTTCAAAGCCATTTCCAGGCAGGAAAGTCTATCCAATTAACTACCAGAAAACTGGAAGTAGAGCTGAGCTTTGGCTCAAAGTGGTAGAACATCAGCAAAAAAAATGCTCAGGACTGTGGCCAGGCCCTGAGTTCAAGCCCCATGATGGACAAAAAAAAGAGAGAGAGACAGAGACAGAGAGGGATTAATTGACTTTTACCCTTCTCTTAAAAACTTTAAAGAACTTATGGCTGTGTATGTGTGTGTGTGATTAGAGAATGACATTTTGTTTTGCTGGACTTATAAAACAGACAGGACAAAACAACACAAAGGACTTGGAATGGAGAATGCAGTACTACAGCTTCAGGGTCATACCTTTCAAAGGCATTGCATTAAAGTCTTCCCAGAGTACAAAAAGGCTAAGAATGCATGTAGTAATCTCTAAAAGGCTTTATTTTTTAAAAACTGCAAAAGCTAGGCACCAATGGCTCCTACTGTGCAGGCAATCCTACCTACTCAGGAGGTTGGGATGAGATTATTTTAAAGTCAGACCTGGCAGGAAAGTCTGTGAGACTTGCCAATCAACCACTAAAAACCAAGAAGTAGAGCTGAACTAGCCTTAAGCAAAAAAGCTCAGGGAAAGTACTAAGGCCCAATACTGGCCAAGAACAATAATAAATGGAATTCTAAAAACAACAACAACAACAACAAAGAAAGTAGAAACAGAAGAGGAACAGGATAACAATAAACAAAAGTATATGGAACAAAAAATAAGCAGCAAAATAGCAGACTTTAATATATAACCAGAAACCATAAGTCAAACCCTATCAATTGCACTAAAGATTTCAATTAAAATGGACCTAAAGATTCCAATTAAAGTTGTTCAGAGGATTCTGATTAAGAAAATTTCACAATGGGTTAAAAAAATTCAAGGCTCAGCGATATGCTCTTTAAAAGAGTTATGTTAAAACATTAAGGGGAAAAAGAGAATGGATGGAAATGGAGATCATGTTTATTTAAATTAACCACATAGACATTAAAGGACTAAACAAGATTGACAACTACCTTAGACTATGAAGATTTATACACACAAATACAAAATCCACATTTTCAAGTACAATTGGTACATTGACCAAAATAGATCTGAGATGGACTATTAAGAAAGTCTCAAAGCATGTTAAATAAAATGAAAAATTTACAGTGTATTTCCAATCACAAAAAGGAATTTTATCCAAACTATGTGTGTGCCTGTGTGTGTGTGCATGTATGAATCTAAGTTAATAAGTTTTTGAAATCTCATCTCAAAATGCTTAGTGTAGTGGTGTGTGCCAGTGATCCCAGTTACACAGGAAGCGCAAGGTAGGAGATCTTGGTTCAGGCCTAACACCACCAAAGAGTTCAAGATCCTACCTGAAAAATAAACAAAAAGCAAATAGGATAGAGAGTGTCACCAGCTCCTGATAGCCAATTTTTCACAGTCTGACCAATAGGATTTCCAGAAAAGGAAAAAATCCTAAGATAATTTTACTTTTCCCAGAAACAAAGGACCTACATCTTCAGATTGAAAAAGTCAAAAGGTCACATAAAAATAAATGGAAAAGACATGTAACAAGCTATATCTATACATGTGAGGATTACATTGTGAAGACAGCCCAGGCAAGAAAAGTCCTTGAAACTCTTATCTCCCATTAACCACCAAAAGGCCAGAAGTGGAACTGTGGTTCAAGTGATACAGTGCCAACCTTGAGTGAACAGGCTTAGTTCAAGCCCCAGTACTGGAATCAAATAAATTATAACTGAAAAAAAAAAAAAAAACAACAAACATGGAGTCAGAAAGTTCTAAGAACTAGTACAAAGAGGGGAAAAATAAAGGTTGATATAGGTCCTCTCAACAACTGGAAGTTGGAAGTCAAGGTAATGTCTTCAAGACTCTGGAAGAAAGGATTCCCAAATCATAATTTTATTGCTGGCCCAATTACAAGTCAAAAAAAATCACAAGGATATACCAATAAGTCTTCAGCATTTGGAATCTGCTACTAAAGAAAAACTAAAGAATGTACTTCAGAGAAGTTAATGTAGGGCTGGGAATGCGGCATACTGGTAGAGTGCTTGCCAAGCATGCATGAAGCCCTGAGTTTGATTTCTCAGTACCACATAAACAGAAAAAGCCTGAAGTGGTGCTGTGGTTTAAGTGGTAGAGTGCTAGCCTTGAGCAAAAGAAGCTCAGGGACAGTGCCCAGGACCTGAGTTCAAGTCCAGGACTGGCAAAAACAAAAAGTTAATGTAAAGCAAGATAGAAAATACCTAGAATGACAGCAAATACCGGCCTTACCAAGAAGCAGAAGGAAACATCTGGTTTGGAGCAGGATGGAGGACCAAAAATGTGGGAGGAGAGACAGACTACATGCTAGATGTCAGGTGAGATACACCAAGTATTCTTGATATTGTGATATATCTTAGCCAAATGTACAAAGAAAACTAAAACAATCTTGTCATTATTTATTCTCAGGGGAAAACATTCAAAAAAGTAAACATAATTAGAAGACAGTATGACTTCACCATAATGAAAATTTATAGTCACAACAATGAAAACACAGAGGGGCAGGCTGAACCAAAAACTTTACCATCCCAATAGGGATGATAAAGGTAATCGGATTTTCTCTTCTACTGGAGAAGTGATAATGCTTAAAATTTCCATATATGTACAGTATTCAGTAACATGGAAGTATATAGCACCAGCAAAAATAAAGAGTATAAGTATTTCAGTTTTTATTTGAGAAACACTGGTAGTTGAGCCCATGTGGATCATAACTAATCCTAACTACTCAAGAGGCTGAGAACTTAGGATGGTGACTGGAAGCCAGGCAGGAAAAGTCCTTGAGACTCTTATTGATATTCAATGAACTTCCCAAAAGCCAGAGTGGAAGTAGAGTTGTGGTTCAAGTGAGAGTGCTACCCTCCAGCAGAAAAGCTCAGGGACAGCACTCAGGCCCTGTATTCAAGCCAAAAACAAACAGCAACCACAACAAAAAACAAGAGGAGCAGGAGTAGGAAGAGGAGGAAGAGGAAAGAAAAGAAACAGTATACATGGGTTAGTTTTATATAAAATCTTATATAAAACAAACGAACAAAAATATTGTTAAGAGTTAACATTCAAAATAAACACATGTGCCAGGTACTGTAATATAATAGTGAATAAGACAAAGTTCATGCCTCAAGAAGTTATGTCTATTGAAAGAAAAAGATAATAAGAAAATAAATGTATAATATAATTACAAGTTAATGATAAACATTACCCAGAAAATCAGCTATGCTAGAGAATGAGGGGTAGGGAGGAAGAAAAGTACTTTTCTATAGTCAAGGAAGGCTTCTCTGAGGAATAAGCCAATAAAAACACCTGAATGAATTAACAGAGTGCACTTTACAAAAGTATAAAGAATGTTCTAGAAGACGGAACAGAAAGATAGTGTCAAATTTGTGTGCAACAGAGCCAAAGTCCATAAATAAGAGAATTAGTTAAAAGGAAAATATTAAAAGACAGGAGATCTGAGCAGTTAGAAATGAAAATAAGCTGAATATCATTTAAAAATATAAAATGAGCTGGACAGTACTTAAAAGAAGAATATTAAGTGGTCAAGATAGGAAATCACTGACAAAAAGAAAAACATCAAATTTCAATGTTATTGTTATATAGTTATAAAAGCAAACTATAAACAATGCTTATTTCATTTGTCCTCCTGAATAACGCAAGATAAATTTGAAGACTAGTGTCAGAACATAGAAAGATGAAACTTACAAAAGTTTAAAAAGTAATTAAAAAAATAAAAAAGAATGGAGCTAAGAATGTGGCTTAGTGGTACAGTGCTTGCCTAGCATGCAAGAAGCCCTGGGTTCGATTCCTCAGAACCACATAAACAGAAAAAGCCAGCCTGTAATCCTAGCTACCCAGGAGGCCGAGATCTGAGGATCATGGTTCAAAGCCAGCCTGGGTAGGAAAGTCTGTGAGACTCTTATCTCCAATAAGAAAACCACTAGAAAACCAGAAGTTGCGCTGTGGCTCAAGTGGTAGAGCGCTCGCCTTGAGCTGAACAGCTGAGGGGCAATGCCCAAGCCCAGAGTTCAAGCCCCACAACCAAAAAATAAATAAATAAATAAATAAAAAGAAAAGGCCGGAAGTGGCGCTGTAGCTCAGGTGGTGGAGTGCTAGCCTTGAGCAAAAGAAGTTCAGGCCCAGAGCTTAAGCCCAGAACTGGCAAAAAAAAAAAAAAGTCTAACTCCCATTTCCTGCATGGTAAGCAAAAATATTTCTCTACCATCTCCATTTAGCCAGACTTTCTCCTACAAATTAAGCTGCCCTCCCCAAAGGAATGTCAAACGACACCACACACCCCTATACAAGTATATATTTTATAAAAACACACATACAGAACTACAAATACATAAAATGACATTTGCAAAGGAACTCAGATTGTGAATTATTTCTTATAATTGTGTCAAAGTAAGCATCTTCTGGCTTAAAATTATACAAAATTGCAAGGACTAACAATGTTATGTTAAAATTGCTTTACTTACACAGTATGTGTTTTAATATACTTATCCCAGAAAAGTATGAGAAGATGTTTGGGGCTCTCTAAAATGCTACCCAACATGCACACACACATGAGCATACATATACAAAATACAAATTTTGAAAGGAAATAAGGTAAGGTTAGTTGTTCTTTTTTTTATTATTATTTATTTTTTGGGTCCGGTTGTGGGGCCTGAACTCTGGGCCTGGGCGCTGTCCCTCAGCTCTTCAGTTCAAGGCTGGCGCTCTACCACTTGAGCCACAGTGCCACTTCCGGCTTTTTTCTTTTTGCTTATGTGGTGCTGAGGAATACAGGGCCTCAGGCATGCAAGGCAAGCGCTCTACCACTGAGCCACCTTCCTAGCCCAGGTTAGTTGTTCTTTAACACCAGCTGCACATCAGAATCATCTTTTCACTGATGCCCAGGCAACCTACTCCATTCTGATCTAACAGGTCTGAAGTGAGGACTTGGGCATTGATTCCAACACACAATAAAAACCAGCTCTCCCAACTGAATGTGTATATTGTAGTTATGCAATCAGGAAGTGCTGAGACTAGTAATTAACTTGGTTAACAGAAAACAATACAGACTAAGAAATGAATCTGATCCCATTATTGTTCCACTTTTAAAATCCATCCAATGACCAAATTCTTCAATGGTTTTTATTGCTTGTTTTTTTGTTTTTGTTTTAACAGGCCCTCAGTGTTTTGGTTTCCTATATACCTCTCCAAACTTATTTCATTTAACTTTGCAATAAAGATATTGAATTGCCAAATGAAACTATTTTCAGCATCCTGAAATGTGCCAAACGATTTCATTCCTCTAAGCACACTAGTCCTTCTACTTAGAATCACATGGCCCAGCTAGCATGTCTCCGGAATGTCTCAGTATACCAACTCTGCAGCTTTCCAGGATCCACTTGAGAAAGATTAACCAATTCCTTCACTTAGACAAAAATCTGCTAAACAGCTCACCACACTGCATTTTTCTATGTCTGTCTAGTCTACCAACTCTTTGCCAGCTTTGAGAGCAATTAGGTTATTATTTATCTGTTACGAATCTTTATACATCTTCTGCTTAGTTCAAAACACTGGCTTATGGACTGCATAACTGCTACAAGAGTGAGAATAAAACAACAGAATAAGCACTAATTGAAATTTTCACAGGAAATGTAAAGAGCAATTCTAAGTAAAAATGGAAATCTCAGAAGTCAGAACAATTTTTGTGATTACAGAAAGCTGGCAGTGAATGTCTTACATCAGCTCTCTATCACCCTTTCAATCTTTTACTGCCTTCCGGACTGATTATGGAAGCCTCAAATGAGAAAGACAAACATTAATTAAAAAAATAAAAAAGGGAGAGGGAGAGTGAGGAACCTGGTGAAGTATAAAGAGAAAACCAAATACTTTGATAATTTTTTTTTTTTTTTGGTTGGTTGTGGGGCTTGAACTCTGGGCTTGGGCTTGGTCCTTGAGCAATTCAGCTCAAGGCTAGCACTCTACCACTTGAGCCACAACGCCACTTCTGGTTTTCTAGTGGTTTATTGGAGATGAGAGTCTCATGGATTTTTCTGCCCGGGCTGGCTTTGAACCATGATCCTCAGATCTCAACCTCCTGAGTAGCTAGGATTACAGGCGTGAGGCACCTGCATCCGGCTTCATTTTCTATTCTTTTTATTTTTTTGCCAGTCCTGTGCTTGAACTCAGGGCCTGGGCACTGTCTCTGAGCTTCTTTTGCTCAAGGCTAGCACTCTACCACTTGAGCCACAAGTGCCACTTCTGGCTTTTTCTGTGTATGTGGTACTGAGGAATCGAACCCAGGGCTTCATGCATGCTAGGCGAGCACTCAACCAACTGAGCCACATTCCCAGCCCCCATTTTCTATTCTTATATAATCAAATCATGTGTATTCCCCCTTGCCTGAAACAAAACGTGCTTTAAACTAACAATAAAGGGTTACAGGCGTGAGCCAACGGCGTCCGGCTCACTTTGATAATTTTTATTCCTTAAACACAAGTGATATTATAAACGCGATACTTTGAACTATGTCTCTTTGAATTTTTAACTCTGTATTAAAACTCCAACATAGTGAATTCATACAACAAGGATCTGAAAATACAAACTGCTGAAAAAGTAAAGGTCGTATTTACAGCGAAGATCCAAGAGACTTCAACTCTCCCTACTCCGAAATCACTGAAGTGACATTTGTCTGTGAGAACTGCGGATACATACACACTCGTTGCTGGGTGTGCAAGTACGTCTGAAAAAAGGTTGCTTTCATTCTCTTGTCAATCTACAGAACAAGAGAACTAAAGCCACTTACAGTTTCTTCACGCTTTAAGATGTGAACATCAGTGGTAGTAAACTGACACCATCGGGAGAAGCAAAGTAGCTTGCCAATTATGCCGGGCAAAAGAAAAAGTAGCCTGGACTGAAAAAAACTTGTGGCGATTACTAGAAAACCATTCCGTCCAGAGAAGCCCTCAACTCTTCCCGGCTTGATTTCCCGCAAACACATCAAAAACATCACCGGTTCTAACTCGTAACAGGTTTCACAAGCCCTTTGGACTGGCAGCTTCCACACGCCTCCCAACCTGTGTCTGGACTATCTGCGGACACGTAACACCTTACACGGCGTCCAAGGCTTTTTTTTTTTTTTTGAGCCTGAGGAAAAAAAAAAAAAAAAAGGAGGGTGTGGAGTGAGAATGAAGAGCTCCAGAAAACCAGGAGTCTGAAATGAATTCGTCTCCGAGTCCCCTCGGCAGGCGCCCGGCGCCAGGAGCCACACGCTTAAAGACAAGGCCAAGAAATCAAGAAGAGACGAGGGAGGGAAAAGAGAGGGGGAAAAAAAGGAGGGGGAGGTTGAAAGTTTTAGATTTTCGGGCACAAACTCTTCTGGGGCTGAACACAAGGGTAGGAGCTCGATCCGAGAGGGAAGCGGTCCTCCCGCAGCTCCCGCCCGGTGCCCTGGACGTTTCCTACTCTCCGTCGCCCCCCGGCCCCCAACTCCAGGAATACAGATCGGGTTCCCAGACACCGAGCGCCTTCTTCTCGGTTCCTAGCCCTTCTCCCCGAACTTCGGGGTCTCTGCCATCCGCTCCCCCCAGGTCTGACACGCTCCGCGGGGTGGGGAGGCGCCGGCCGGTGGTTCGAGTCCAGCCGGCGCGCGGAGCCG
>NW_012267240.1:13202948-13229196 GCF_000151885.1 Dipodomys ordii
CCGCCGGGGACCGCCACGCGGGGACGCTCGGACGGCCGAGGAGCCGCGGCCGGCCGCTCCGCCCGGCTCAGCTACCGCTGGGAAGGAAGGCGCCGTGCCGAGCGCCGACCGGATGGTCCTTTGTTCCGAGCCCGCTGAGCCCAACGCCGACCCGTAGTCCCCTCGATCTGAACCCACCTACCCATCAGAGCCTCCACCAGCCCCGGGCCCCGCCTCCGTTCCGCCTCCTCTCCGGATCCCAGCACCGCCCATCGCCGGAAGGACGCCGCGTGACGTCGGCGCGCTGACGTCAGCCCACGCCTTCGACGTGGCGTTCCCTCCCGCCGCACTTCCGGTGAGTCAGGCGTCCGGGGCGGGTCCCCTTCTCACCATCTCCCATTACCTTTCACCTGGGCGTCCGGGGCTCACGCCTGTAAATCCTAAGCTTACTCCGGAGGCTGAGAGCTGAGGATCAGGGTGTCAACCCAGCCAGGGAAGGAAAGTTCCTGAGACTCCACTCCAATTACCCACCAAACCACAAGTGATACCATGAACAGGTGACACTTTGAACTATGTATCTTGGAATTTTTAACTGTATTAAAAGTCCTACATAGTGAATTCATAAAATACGATACAGACGGCTGAAAAAGTGGAGCTGTGGTTCTAGTGGTAGAGGGCCAAGCTGGGACAGCACCTACACTCAGGCCCCAGGACTGGCACCAAAAAGTAATAATAAACGTTTGCAGGACAGTATCAGAACTGTTTCCTTCCCTGGCTTCTAAAACGGGAAGAGATCACAACTTTTGGTGCTGCAGCTGCTGTTTGCTGATCTCTTGTTTCGCTGAAGATGTTTTTCTTATTTGACCTCTTGGGTTTCTGCCATGATTCTTACTCTGGAAGGAATTGTTTGGGAGACCAGCCATACGATGAATGGCTGGTGAGTCCACCTTGAAATTAATACAATTTTAAAATAATAATTAAAGGTCTGGGAAGGTGGCTCAGTGGTAGAGCGCTTGCCTTGCATGCCTGAGGCCCTGGGTTCGATTCCCAGCACCACATAAGCAAAAAAAAAAAAAAAGCCGGAAGTGGCCCTGTGGCTCAAGTGGTACAGCGCTAGCCTTGAGCTGAAGAATTGAGGGACAGTGCCCAGGCCCAGAGTTCAGGCCCCACGACTGGACCCAAAAAAAAAATAATAATAATTAAAAAATTGAAAGCTAAAATTTTTAAAGAAAAAGCAATAAAATTGCTGATTAGCAGAATATAATTCAGTATTACTTTAAAATCCTTTTTAATGTACTTATTGCTCTGTTGGGGAAAAATTCCTCAGATCATGTTGTACCCATAATATATTCAATTAAATTTTGAGAGTTTTGTCAATAATTTAACCAAACTAGAGACTTCTGAAAATACACTTTTAAATGGAAGAGTTAAAAATTCTAATTATCTGATTTTGTGTGTGTGTGACTAACATATCCGTTGAAAACATTTAAAAACAATTTTCAGGGTAGCCTGTGATCTAAAGGAGGTAATATTCTCAGTAAGAACACTATTTGGAAATAAATTACATGCTAAATTCATGAAATGAGGGAACATGTCATTATAAAAGAAAAGACCTGATATTATCACTAGAGTTACAACTTGTTTATAAAGTATTATTTGCGAATAACGTTTTTCATTAAGATGGAATTCTCATAAAATCCGTGGTTTCACAAAATGCAAAAAAAAAGCTTAAAGTAAAACTACTTTTTATATTTCTTACAGCTGTTATAAACTAACTACAAATAATACTTGGAAGAACTTGCTGGGGCTGCAACTGAATTCAATTTATTATTCAGTTAACAAGATCAATTTGCGCATAGTTTGAAGTTCAAGTAACAGTGTGTTCTGCCAGAAAGCATGAATATTACTCTTTAAAAAGATTTTCAACCTTTAAGGTAATGTCCACTGTGATTTTAGTCTAGTTGATCATTTTCCAAATGGGCTGGTGTTGGTAGATTTCCCATCAGGAAATAATCTGCCATATGGTGTAAGATATCAATATGGTTTTATTCAGTAAATATATTTGAGAAACAAATGCTTTCTGGATGCTGTAGGGAATACAAAATTCAGTATATCGTTTCTTTTAGTGAGAACAATGTTGGTAAAATTCCAAGTTCTCTGGCACTGGTGGCTCAGGTCTGTAATCCTACTCAGGAGAAAGAGATCTGGAGGACAACAGTTGAGGCCAGCCCAGGCAAGCAGAAATGTTAGCTAGACTTTATCTCAAAAATAACCAGAAAAAAGTAACTCCAGACATAAGTGGTAGAATGCCAGTTTAACATGCTACAAGGATGGTTTCAAACCCTAGTGCTGTCACACAGAAACAAAAAAAATTTTTTTTTGACCAAGTTGTTTGATATTCAAAAAGAAGGCTCAAAAGATTCTGAAGGTCAAAGCATTTACTTAGTCAAATTGTCCTTAAATTATATGACTTGGATCATAACTTAATCGATGAGGATACGGCTTTACTTTAGGGCTCATTAAGAGCAGTCTTCTTTCGTTAGGTAAATTCACCTTGCAACAGGTGCCTCAAGGCATTCATTGTAAACACAGGCCGTGCGTTAGAGGCCTCGGATTCTTTCTTGCTCGGTGGCAGTCAGGGTGGCTTATAAATGACCGGTGTGAGCTCTGAAGTTTTGAAGCTGATCCAGTTTCTTAAAATTTTCAGGACCTCTCCTCTCCAGAAACTTTACTTCCCTGCCCTTTGTTACCACCCCGTTCTTGAGGGTGACACCTCACACACCCCTTCCCACAAACCCTCGTTAAACCCTCCCGGAATCTGCACTCCCGGTCCTGACCACAGAATTGGGGCCATTTCGGTTCCCCCACAGTATACTCGCTTTGTCCTCGGTCCAGCCAGGCCTCCGACACGTGGGAAATAGCAATGTCTAACACTTACCGAGAGCTGACACTCTTAAGCATGACACCTAATTCATTTATGACTTTAGAACTGGTACGAGGGAGAACTTACTAGTATCTCTCTTTGTTAGATGAAGAAAATGAGATGACAAGAACCAGAATTCGCACCCTAGCACCTACACTCAGAAATCAAGCTCTGCCCTCGGGTGTGGCTCGGCCAGCAGCCCCGCTAGACCCGCTGCAGGTGAAAGCGCTGCAGAAAGGACCCACCTTCCTGACGGGCAGCGACTTGCGGCTGAGGATTGGACGTCCCAAGGAGGAAGGGGTGGGCAGAACTCGTCCGGAAGTGACGCAAGCAGGAAGCGTCTGTCCGCGGAGGAGGCGTTGTCGGCGCGTATTTGGAAATGAGGACTTAAGCCTGGCGGCCGCGCTCATCTGATTTCTTCATTTGGCTCGTGGAGATCTTAACATCCAGTCACCAAGGCCTCTTCCTTGGTTCCCTCCGCAGCGTGACTGGCTTTACCTGACAAGGAACTGCCTGCGCCACTACGGTGGACAGAAGTCGTGGGTGGTGGGAGCGAGAAGGCGCTACTGTGGTGGCGAGGCCACCGAAACCGGGACCTGGCCCGACTCGGCGCTGTTTCCAGGGACCCGGGCCGCCGGCCTATTGTCAAGACGGCTGTCAACTCGCAAAGGAAAACCACTGTCTCCCAACAATTTTCTCTGAAAGAGAACCTCAACAGGAAAAAAAAAAACCATGTCTGTTTTTCCTAAGGTATCTTTGAGACCTGAAGTTGAAAACTACCTTAAAGAAATCTTTACGAATCAAGAGGTGGGTCAGATAATCGTATTTGATGACATTTTTGCATAGTTTTAAATAGTGTTCAATCTGAGAACAAGAGGGTGAATAAGATGAACGTTTTAGCACTTAGCTGTGGGGAAAAAATGTGTCGTCTTATGGATGGCACGGAGGTGGCGGCTAAGTCCACAAGACACGGACACACACACACACACACACACACACACACACACCTACCTGTTCGAACCCACATTCAGGAACGCATGTGAACAGGATATTGTAATTTGAGTGCCACAAGACACGGACGGACACACACACACACCACACACACACACACACACACACACACACATCTGTTCGAACCCACATTCAGGAACGCAGGTGAACAGGATATTGTAATTTGAGTGCCTCTGTAAATGGTTTCAGTTGTGCTAGATGCTTGGGAAGCCTTTAACTTTCAGTCCTTTGTGATAGCGGGCTGTTACCATTTTGAAAAAAACATATTCGTGCAAAGGAATTGCCATTCAAAGCAGTTTATGAATAGCATGCATCTTGATCAGTGTCATCATTCTCCTCCATGCCTCCCAACCCCACAACTTCCCAGTTTTCTTAATTCTGTGTGTTTTGTATTGAATTTTATGCTGCTCTCATTTTAACAGATGAGAAAACTCAAGGCACAAGGAAGCAAGCTATTAACCTAATTTCACATAGCTATAAAACTACTGTAATCTGAAGATAGACCATGTACAATAAAAAATATATATATTTAGAGTTAGAGCTAGCTGCTGGTGGCTCACACCTGTAATCCTAGATACGTAGTAGGCTGAAATCTGAGGATCAAGGTTCAAAGCCAGCACAGGCAGGAAAGTCCTTGAGACTCTTATCTCCAGTTAAGTACCAAGAAAGCTGTGGCTTAGTAGAGTACTAGCCTTGTGCCAAAAGCTCCAGGACAATGCCCAGGCCCTGAATTCAAGCCTCAGGACTGTTGCAAACACACACCTTAGGGTTAGAATCTCAAACACAGGATTTGCGTTTGTTTTTTGCAAAAACTATTGTCACTTAACTGATTTCCCCCTTTGAAAATTGAGAAAGGAATATTTAGCATTGACAAAACGAGAAAGAGTAAACATTAGCATTGTTGAGTAATAGGTGGACAATTGGTTTTTGAAGATCAAGGCCTTGTATAGTCAAAGCTTTGGAAGGCTTCATGGTTAAGTCTTCATTTCTGATAGGTATGTTTGTTATTCATCTTTTTTGAAGATATCTGTTACATTTAATAATATAAAATTGTTCTCCTCTTTGGGTGACTGTGAGTATATCAAATATTGGTAATCTTAAAGATTAGGAAAATGTGATACCCTAAAGATGATGTTAGAAGTGTAAGTGCTGAAAAAGTTGGTGTGTTTTAAATATGTAGAGTAAAATCCTGAATTTACCTAGCTAATTGCATTAGATGTTTTCATCATGTTATGCTTGAAGTTGAGACTGTTTTTCAAAGCTCTTGATTGATATCAAGCATTTAGTTGCTTATTACTACATTAAACTTGAACCCTGTGAAGTATATCATTACTAAACAAAACACTGAAATGAAATGGAGCTGTTACAAAAATGTTTTTTCATTAGATGGAAAAAATGTATATTTACATTCTGCTGAGTATGTAAGATTGAAATAGTGTTCTTTTTCAGATTGTATCTTTAAGCAAACAAGAAGCAGAAGAGAAGTTTGAAACTCTGTTAAATCACTTAGCCCACCCTCCATCATTCACAACTGTCAGAGTAAATACACATTTAGCTGCAGTTCAGCATGTGAAAAATCTGTTGCTTGATGAACTTCAGAAGGTTTGTACAAAGGTTTATACAATTGTATTTCTACAGTTTGTCATTGCTTCCTATTAAAATCCTATGAAAGCTACAATAATCAGACTTTATAGTTTGGAAACAGAATGTAAATTGTGCTAGGTTACATAATAATGTTAAAACTTGAACTTATAATTCTGATTTAGGATGAGTTTCCAAGCCTGTTTGCTTTATCATTAAAATATGGATGTTTATTCTGACTACCATTTCACAATTAGCTTGTAATGATGAAGGGAGTTGATTGTATAGTTGGAATACACCCAGACAAATGCCAACCAAATATCGGTAGGCTTCTATTTTTAATGGAACTAACACACGGGAAAGTATCAGTAATAAGGAAATGAGAACAATATAAGGAATGTAGGGGTTTTTTGTTTTAAGAAAATATTGTGAAATTACACTCATCTTCTGGAAGAGAAAACTTTTAAAATGATATTTTATTATTTCCATTAAAACTGCAAAAAGTACTTGAGTTGTTTAGATAATTTCTTTGCTTTCTAAAACTTTGTATTTTGTATGAAGTTTTCCTATAAAGTATTGTAAGATGGGCAAAGCAAGCTGGGCGTCCACCCAAGTGGTGCTGTGTAAGCTAAATAGTGTAGTTATTAAAGCTTGCTTAACAACTAATGGGAATCCACAGACTTATATCTACCTCATATGTAACCAAACTAAAACCAAGAGGCTTTAAGAATGGTTCTATAAATTTCAAGTTTCAAATAGATGATGCAGTTAGAACAACAAACTAATGTGGGAATTTAGCTCATTGGTGGAGCATTTGCCTAGCATGTGTGAGGACCTAGGCTTGATCCCTTATACTGAAAAATACAAAAAAAAACCCCAACAAAAATAGCTGTACTATGAGTGTAGAAACCAGAATTTATTACAATAATAAAGACTTGAAGATTTTGGCTTATTTGATATTAATCTTTTTTTTTTTTTTTTTGTCAGTTGTGTGGCTTGAACTCTGGGCTTGGGCGCTGTCCCTCAGCTCTTCAGCTCAAGGGGAGCACTCTACCACATGAGCCACAGCACCACTTCCAGTTTTCTAGTGGTTTATTGGAGATAAGAGTCTCATGGATTTTCCTGCCCGGGCTGGCTTTGAACTGTGATCCTCAGATCTCAGCCTCCTGAGTAGCTAGGATTATAGGAATGAGCCACCAGTGCCCAGCGATATTAATCTTTTTAAGAGTAATGTTAGACATATAATATAAGCAACTAAAATACTTTCAGTATTGTTTTTGGTTGGTCCTGGGACTTGAGCTCCAGGCCTGTGTACTATCTCTGAGTTCTTTTGCTCAAGGCTATTGCTCTACCACTTTGAATCACAGTGCCACTTCTGGTTTTCTGATAATTAATTGGAGTTAAGGATCTTACAGATCTTCTTGCCCTTGGCTGGCTTTGGACTGGGATGCTCAGATCTCAGCATAGTGAGATCTGAGATTAGAGGGGTTAGCCACCAGTGCCCAGCTGATTACTTTTTGAATAGCAATTTACATGTATTTTTTCCTTTATTTGCATACATGTTTTACTGTTCTTTACAACAGTTTTTTGTTTTGGCTGGTTATGATGGGGCTTGAACTCTGGGCCTGGGTGTTGTCTCTGAGCTTTTGTGCTCAAGGCTAGTGCTCTACCTCTTGAGCCACAGCTCTATTTCCAGCTTTTTTGGTAGGTAATTGAAGATAAAAGTTTTTGGGCATTCCTGCCTGGGCTGGCTTGAAACCATTATCTTCAGATCTCAGCCTCCTAAATAGCTAGGATTAGAGGTATGAGCTACCCCACCAGTGTCCAGCTTCATCATGACATTTCTATACAAAAAGTGTACTCAAATTATACTCACCCCTTAAATCTGTATTCATTTTTTCTTTCCTCTTCAACAGCTTTCATTGATCTGTTTTGTATATGCAAATTACTTTGATCCTCATTCACTCTCTTCATTGACCCTCTGCCCTCCCTCTTGATACTTGCCTTGGGTTACTTTTCTATGATTCATTTTTAGTTATTTTTAGAATAATTTATACAAATGGGTTTCTTCATTGTAACTCTTATGTTCATGTTACATAATTTTGTTATATTAACCTCATCTGTTGATTGCTCAACAGGTTTCAGTAAGTTTCCTTACACTGTCTTTATACATGGGCCTCAGAAGATGTATTTTACTTTGTTTTTAACAGAAAAAGTTTTGACTACAGTCAGAATTTGGAGAAATTTAAATTGTTTTCATTTCTAGGAGATTATTTCTAAATTTGGGTCTTCTGGAGTCCCAGTCTGATAGAAATAAAAACTAAAGATGTAGGACAGAGCAGGTTGTCACTTTTGTAATGTAACAGATTGGTCACAAAATTTAGGGTCACTGGCATTGGATAGGAAACTGATAGAGCAGTATCTTACTTTAGCAGGAAAGGACACTTAGTAATGCTTTATACTGAAAATTTTCTCTTCCACATTCCACACTTCATGTATATTCTAAAGAGATTTCTCTATTGGTATTAATAGGTTGTTTGCCTCAGATTTCTTTAGACCACATATTAGAATTAAATTTAAATTTCTCATGCTGATGAGGATAAGGAGAAAACTCAAGGCTTCGTTTTTCACAGTGGTAATGTAGTTAGCTTGATCTGTTTGTAGAACAGTTGATCAATCTTTTTTTTTTTTTTTTCTTTTGCCAGTTGTGGGGCCTGAACTCTGGGCCTGGGCACTGTCCCTCAGCTCTTCAGCTCAAGGCTAGCACTCTACCACTTGAGCCACAGCACCACTTCCGGCCTTTTCTGCTTCTGTGGTGCTGAGGAATCGAACCCAGGGCCTCATGCATGCAAGGCAAGCACTCTACCACTGAACCACCTTCTCAGTCCCAGTTGATCAATCTTTTAAAAACTTAAACACAGTCCAGCAATTCCAATCCAGCCAAAAATGTGTGCACACGTTCTTGAACATAAATAATCATAAAATTATTTTAAAATAGTCAAAAAGAAATATGTTCCAAATAACCTATCAATTAGTGACAAATCTAGAATAGTCCTATAGTGGGGTAATGCCCATCAATGCAAATAATTATTAATAAATGCTATAGCATGGAAAAAAAAAGGGAAGAAGACACAAAACAATATGTTGTATCATTCCATTTGTAATGTTGATGAAAAGCAAATAAATAGAAAAAAATTAATAGGTGATAATGATGTTAATTTGTATTGTTACAAAAGTATACGGTTTTGTGAAAGTTAGGTTTCTGTATGTCAATTTCTTATTCAGAGGCTTAAAAATGATGTCTGCATGTAATTCTATATTGGAAATATGTTTTCAGAGTAAGTCCCTTGAGGTAAACATAGTTTGTGTTTATAAAGCATGACAGCAAAATTGAATCTTATCTAGAACTCAAGATATCCAGAATTAGAAAACATCCAGATCTTTTTTATTTTTCCAGTATTCATGGGATAAAAATTGTTACAAACCAAACTTCCTTTCATGTATAGTGATACAAAAGAAAGACAACTCCACTATGTGGATTGCTTTTTAAAATCTGTGTTTCTTTTTAACAGCAGTTCAGTGAACTGAATATTCCTGTTATTGAACATCCAGACCTCCCGGACATCCTACTTATTCCTGTGATTGGACCTAGGTTTGTAACTATTTTATTATCAAGCTATATTTTTTGTCTTCTAAGCAGATATTTGTCACAGGATCAATTCTAACTGTTTAAGACAGTAAGTTTGTCCATTGTTCACAGATTTCATATTCTGGTGTGGGATATATTACAAAAGAGGACTAGATATGTATCCATTTACCTTGACAATAATTCATGTTAGGTATACTTTGTGAAATCATTGGGATTTTTTTTTCACTTTCTGAAAAGCTTCCTTTCATTTATTTTTCTTTTATTTTCTTAAAAAAATTTAAGTGCCAAGTTAAAACTTTTTTTGAACTACAAGAGAAGTACAAAGAAAAACATTTGCTATTTTTGTAGCTGAGCTGCTTTGTAAAGTTTTGTTCATGTTCAGTTATACCGTACATTATCCTACTCATATCTTAAGACACATACTTTGAAAATCAGAAATAGATTTTATATTGAGATGTTCTATTACAGAGGACATTTTAATATAAAAATATGCACATTGCTAAAGCTTAAAGAAATCAATTGATAGCAATGGAGTAGTGGTTTCTCCATCCTATAGAGTATTATGTGGCACTCAGGGTGGGAAATTAAGTGTACTATTAAGGTGTTCATGATTTGTTAAGTAGCTAAGATAAATTTCTATACTTAGAATAATTACAGAACCTTAGTAATAAAAAATTTAATGTATTTTTGTGCATCTACATATAAAGTGGCAGCTATTACATTGGCAAGTATTAACAATGGCTTACTGAGAATGTTGGGTTGGGGAAAGAGAATCGTAAAAGGAATTTTTTTTCTTACAATATTTCTGTTCTACTATAAATCCATATCATAATTTTTAATTAAAAATTGGTTTGGGGCTGGAGGTGTAGCTCAAGAAATAGTGGCCCCTGCCTAGCAAGCATGAGGCCCTGAACTCAAACCACAGTATTGCAGAAACAAAAAACTAAAATCCTAGCTGCTGAGGAGGCTAAGATCTGAGGACTGAAATCAACTTATGGAAAAAAAAAGAGATTCCATCTCAAACAGTAAAAGGTGAAATGGAGGTATGGCTTAAGTGGAAGAGCAGGGCAGGCAAGCCTGAGTTAAAAGCCTAGTACCAAAAAAATAAAAATAAAGAAAAAAGTGGCCAAGTATGAGTAACACAAATGTGTGAGACCAGGAAGGTCTAAAGTGAAACTGAGATGTTGAGCAAGATCTGGTAATTGGACATCATGGGTGGAACATGAGACATAATCAGTTAAGCCATGAATTGGGGAACAACACATCTGATGCTAATAGGAGGGCATTAGATACTGTGCTTAGGATGTTTTTCAGGACTGGTCACATTGGCCTCTTTCTTTACTCTTCTGAGTGTTCAAAGGACATCTAGATTTTAATAGAGCACTGAATGAATAGAATACAAGACCATGGACAAGAA
Organism: Dipodomys ordii; assembly: GCF_000151885.1. Lineage (NCBI taxonomy): Eukaryota > Metazoa > Chordata > Mammalia > Rodentia > Heteromyidae > Dipodomys > Dipodomys ordii. The sequence continues at coordinate 13,213,509 of NW_012267240.1, forward strand.
CTCAAAGGTTGAGCAGCCAAGGATGGAGAGTAGAGAAGACTTAGATTTATCTGTGCGCTGGTGGCTCATGCCTGTAATTCTAGCTATTCAGGAGACTGTGGCTCATAGCCAGCCTGTGGCTTCTGTGAGTCTCTGATCTCCAATTAAACAGCAAAAAGCCAGAAGTGGAATTGTGGCTTAGATAGAGCACCAGCCTTGAGCATAAAAGCTCAGGGACAGTGCCCAGGATCAGCACTAAAATAAAATTCCTTCTGGGTGCCTGTGACTCCTATAATTCTAGCTAATCAGGAGGCTGAGACCTAAGGATTGTGGTTCAAAGCATTCCCAGGCAGGAAGTCCATGAGACTCTTCTCTCCAAATAACCGCCAAGAACCCAAAAATGGAGCCGTAGCTCAAGTGTTAAGAGCTTTGGCCTTAAGCGAAAAAGCTCAGGGACAGGGCACAGACCCTGAGTTCAACCCCAGGACTAGCACCAAAAAAAAAAAAAAGAAAGAAATCTTAATTTAACACATTTATGATTTCTTGTGTATTTTTTTGTGTTAGTCATTGAAGAGTAAAAATCTGATTTTCCCTTGATGCCGTTAGGGAAATAGTAATACTTTTTAAGTGATTAAGCAGTTTCTATGCCACTCTCTTGCCTTCCACCAGATGGACCTCTTTCAATTTTAATTTTTCTCTGTGCCTTTCTTCCTTTTTTTTTAAAGTATTGTTATATATGTATCCCTCTTTTCAGCTTCCTCTTTTTTATTCAGAAAAATCAATTGTATATTGAAAGTTTGAAATGTTTATATGTATTGGAAAAGTGATTACTCTGTTAAATTTCTTTTTCCCTTTTACATTTCTAGAAAGGATATAAAAAAACAACAGTGTGAAGCTATTGTGGGAGCCCAGTGTGGCAATGCAGTGTTAAGGGGAGCCCACATCTATGTTCCAGGAATTGTGTCAGCTTCAAAATGTAAGTATAAGGCTTATTGGGTCCTCTAAAAGTCATGTGTGAAAGTGTTACCTTTTCACTCAAATGTATTTATCTCATGCTTTGTACTTAGTGTAGCCAAGATACCAGATGATGACTAACAAGTCATCTTGTCATCTTGTGCTGAGGAATCAAACCAAGGGACTCATGTATGCAAGGCAAGCACTACCACTGAGCCACATTCCCAGCCCTCCATTCTGAATTCCTGACTCTGCTACCTTAAAACCTTAGATCAGCTGTTAGAGTTGCATCCAAAAGCCACATTGAGATGAAGCTTGATACTTATTCATCTTGTTGATGACATATTACACATGCTTAGTAAGTTAGTCACTGTCTGGATGTGGCCAAGTCATTCAATGTGTAATAAGGAAACACTGATTTTGATCTGGTAGAAGTTTGTTCACTATTTTGGCCTCAGCTTGTGTGTGAGGTAAATACCTTGACTCACATAAGAATAGGCAAAGTGACAGGCTTGATCTGCTCCTTGTTTTTGTCTGGCCTATAACCTAAAAACTTTTGTTTTTGTTTGTTGGTTTTTTTTTTAACTTTTTTTTAAAACTTTTTTTAACATTTTTTTTAGGTGTACATTTTTTGAGTAATTCATTTGAAGGCAACATTTAGCTTTTTGAGTATTGAGCCAAGATATGAAGGCTTTTATGAATGTTAGATTTGGAGGAAATAATTATTCTTCTCTGTTCAGATGGAGATTTCCAATTACTCTATTGCTTTGTTTTCACCAAGAAGAGAAAGAAAATTTTCCCATTGGATGTTACAAAATATTTGAGAGCTGAGAGTTCTATCAATGATCATATTGAGATAATGAACAGTTTTAAACTGCTCCTATCCACCATTGATATACTTAGAGATGCCCATGGTAGTTTTGAGGACTTTCTCTATTCTGCAAAAGCATAGATTAGTGTAATCTGATTCTTTTCTTTCTCTAGTTATGAAAGTTGGCGATGTTGTTTCTGTATACTCTGATATTAAAGGGAAATGTAAGAAAGGAGCCAAAGAATTTGATGGAGAAAAAATATTTCTTGGAAATGGGATTTCAGAACTAAGCCGCAAAGAAATCTTTAATGGGCTACCTGAATTGAAGTATGTTACCAAGTGCTATGAGAAATAAGTATCCTTTTTGTGGTTACAGAAAATTAAAAGCAATATAAAAAAAATCTTACATTGTGTTATGTGCATACTAATATTGGTATAAAATCAGCTGAAAAAAAATTATTTGACTCATTTCTATCATTTTCAGAAAAGTCCTTTAGATCAAAATGGTTAAAAACCCTAAGTAATGACCTGGGAATATAGGTCAGTGGCTTTAGAATTTGTCTGTCATAAATGAAGACCTGTGTTTGATCCCCAGTATTGCCAAAAAGACCCCAAAATGTTCAAGTAAGCAACCAGTCGTGCTGTATTTACCAAATAATTTTACTTGGCCTTTTGAATTTTAATTATTGATAACTTTTTGTATGGATGAAGAAGGATATTGACCTTGGTAAAGAATCAGCTTTTTTGTTGTTGTTGTGGGGTTTGAATTTGGGGCCTAGGTTTTCTCCCTGAACTTTTGCACTCTAGTGCTCTACCACTTTGAGTACACAGCCATCTGGTTTTAAAGTCATGGACTTTATTGCCCTAGCTGGTTTTGAACTGCCATCCTCAGATCTCAGCTTCCTAAGTAGCTAGGATTACAGGTATGAGCTACTGGTGCCTGGTACCCAGCTTTTATAGATCTTTTAACACTCTGAATTTGTTTACAAAAAAAAAAAAGAAAATTGAAATTTGAAAATAAAGGGTCAGGCATAGTTGCTTACTCTTATAAACCCACCTACTTGGGAGACAAAGTTTTGAGGCTTGTGGTTCAAGGCTAAGCAGTGGAGGGTAAAGAGTTGGTGAAACCTCATAACAAGCAAGCTAGGCAAGGTGGATCAATCTGTGATCCCAGTTATGCAAGAAGTATAGATTAGAGGATGATTATGTGAGATAGTATATGAAAAAATAACTAAACCAAAAAGAACTGTCAGTGTAGCTTCAGTGGTGCTATATTTAGCATATGCAAGGCCATGAGTTCTAACTATGCTATCACTAAATTTTTTCCCTAATTTAAATACAAGTAAGTTTTCCAAGAGAGCTAGCATTCATGGATGTTTATGGGCAAAACTATAATTGTTCAAGCCAAATTAAAATTGGTTTTAAATCATCTCTTGTCTTCATCTCTTAGTCCTCCTTGGTAAATTAAATCATTCGATGAATTAGGCTCAGTTTTTGTTAGCCTGTTTCAGGAATGCTATAGAGAACTCTATTACTCCAAAGTTGACAGATGGAATAGATAAGCAAGAATTTGAAGCCATCCATTCAAAACTGGACTATAGCCTTGATTCCTGGGACCGTTTTTCATGTTGTTGCAATTCTCTGTGTAAGTGCAACATTCTTATGAAAAAGCAGGTTGTTGGCATTCCCTAGATCTAGAAAGCAGTACTTTCCAAATGCCAAGTGCTGTTTTATTCTCTTTGGAATGCTTTACGAGCATGAAGATTATGTACTACCTGCTGTCTTTATTTTCATTTTGTAGTAGGGAATTATTTTGATGGCCTTGGTTAATGGATGATCAGGGTATGCTCTTCCTTCAGTGTGTACTGAATAACGTTTTCTGAGCACTTCTGAATGTGGGAGTAGAAAGCAGCAGTTTTTTTCTAGTGTTGGTGTTCTCTGTATTTTTGTGCTCTCTGCTCTTTGATGGATACTGCCTATCTCTCTGAGGTATATGTGTATTTATCTTTTGAGTCACTTGCCATTGTTCTATTTTGTGTCCTTGTCCCCTCTGTACTCACCAGCTATACTGCCACTCTTCAGGTGAGACCAGGGGCAAAATGGTCATCCTGGGATTGTAGCAGTCCATGCCTCTGACTGTGGAAACAACAGGAAAGTGAACGTGAGAGTGTGTGTGCTTTTTTTTGTGTGTGTGTGTGCGCTTCACTAAATGGTTCTTGATTGGAAAAGCTAATAACTACAACCATAATTCAGTTGCAGAAAGATAAAAATAACTCATTCAAAAACCAGGTGTGGTTTGCTTTTTGATTTATTCAGATCTCTAAAGATCTCTTTTACATAAATGAAAAAGTTATTAGCTTTACCCTTTTTAACACTGAAAGAGCCACTTGTACTCTTGTACTCTATCTTCAGGTAAAAATTGAAAAATACCTCACAGTAGTATATTCCTAAAAATGTATACTTCGTGATTTATACAAACTAATAAAGGACTTCTCATTTTTCAGGGGTATAGGCATAAGAATGACAGAACCCATATATCTCAGCCCTTCATTTGACAATGTACTGCCTAGTTACTTATTTTTACAGGTAAGTATTTATGAGAGTAAAATATTCAGTGACGTTGCAACCTCAGTAAATTATTTGAAATTTAAGTATTTTTTAAAAAATTTCTAACATATTTTGTCATTTATTTGTGGTTTGACCTACTTTTGCTTGAACAGCAAGAGAAAGTTTTGTAAGCACTTTGTTGTTTTCCTTTTTCTATATCGATCTTTATAAACCTTTTGAGACATAGTCTTGAAATGTGTCCAGGCTGGCCTCTTTAATGCTTGGTCCTTGTGTCTACCTCCTGAGAGCTGCAATTACAAATCTATCACTACTGCAGCATTTTATGTTCTATTTTAAACTATACTCTTTTATGTCTGTCCAGAGGTGATTTAGTACATATTAAAATTACTGCTTTCCACTTCAGAATGTCAATCCCTAAATAGTAATTTTAATAATTATATATAGCTATATATATAATTATAACAATGATAATAAATGTTCCATTTGTAATGTTAAGTAAGATTCAGATGGTTTTACTACCATCAGATTTTTTTCAGGTGGTTACTGTGTTTTAGTAAATATTTACTTTGCCTTTGTTAGTTTGTTATGTTAGATCATTTGATTTTTTTAAAAAATAATTTGCTGCTTTAGTGATACCATTATTCCCAGTTTAAGATGAAGTTACTGAAGACTAGATCTGTTCAAGTTCTTGGCTAAAGTCACACTAATGCTCAATGGAGTCTGAACACAAACCCAAGCCTGGATGGATGTGCTGCTTCTCATCCTGGAAATAAACCAAAAGCTATTTTACAAATCCAAACATTTCTGGGTGAACAAACAGAAAATGATTGTTTATTACCATCTAATTGCACATTAGTGATGAAGTAGACACAAGGATATACAACTGAAAATATAATAGAGCTGTGTAAGCCACCCCCACCCACTTTTAGCCTTAAAACCATCTTAGTGGTAGCAATGACTTTATAAAATATAAATTGTGAAATGTTTCGTGATTCATAATGTCCACATTACCCTTAGAGTCATTTATCACTATTAATAAGACTTCTTTCCCTTCCTTCCTTTTTCTTTTCCTTGCCTCCCTGCTTTCTTTCCTTCTTTCCTCCCTCCCACCTCCCCCTTTCTCTTTATTGGCCCTGGCACTTAAGGCCTGCATACTGTCCTTGAGCTTTTGTTCTCAAAACTAGCTCTCTACCACTCAAGCCATAACTCCACTTCCAGCTTTTTGGTAGGTAATTGGAGACCAGAGTCTCCCTCCTTCCTTTCTCCTTTCCTTCCTTCTTTCCTCCCCCTGCCCCTTTCACTCTCTTTGTTTGCTGGTCCTTGCACTTGAACTAAGGGTCTAGGTGCTGTCCCTGAGCTTTTGTACTCAAGACTAGCTCTCTACCACTTAAGCCACAGTTCCACTTCAAGCTTTTTGGTAGTTGAGGATCAGAGTCTCATGGGCTTTCCTTCTGGAGCTGGCTTCAAGCTGTGATCCTCAGATCTCAGCCCCCTGAGTAATCAGGATTACAGGTGCCCAGCAGGAACATGAGACTTTAAAAAGCTTTTGTAGAGTTTAACCCATCATTTAGTGGAAGCTGTTTTATGTATTATGTACTGATGACCACTGATTGGCCAATAAGACATTAAAAATGATAATGTAGTAGCAGCTAATATTAAATGAATGACTTATTCCATAGTTATATTTAGGATTTCATATTTTTCTTATAGATTCCCAGTTTCAAAGATAAAGAAATGGAGACTTAGTAACATAAAATGCATAGCATATAATAGATATGCAATAATTTTCCAGTTATTGAATGATTTGCTTACTGTGTCAATAGAAATCAGCAAAACCAAAATTTGAACTCAGCTCTTTGACTTCAAATCTGTGTTCTTAACCCTATACCAAGTCTGAACGTGCCCAATCTTGTCCCTTTGCTTTTAAGTGTCAGCATCTAGGCTTTTATAGAAGCTAAGGAGCATAGCCATGACATCATCTCCATTATGGTTTCAGGTTTAATTTGAGCTAATGTAAGAGATACATAAGTTGCATGCTGGTGGTTCACACCTGTAATCTTAGCTACTCAGGAGACGGAGTGAGATCTAAGGAGGAAGATTCAAAGCCATCCTAAGCAGGAAAGTCCATGAGACCCATATCTCTAATTGACCACCAGAAAACTGAAGTTGATCTGTGGCTTAAAGTGGTAGAGTGCTAGCTTTGAGCAAAATAGCTCAAGGATAGCATCCAGGCCCTCAGTTCAAGCACCAGGACTGCCAAAAAAAAAAAAAAAAGAGAGAGACAGAGACAGAGGCCTTTCATGTACCTATACAGAGAGTCCTATTTCTCAGAAATTTTGTAGTTTCTTCACACCAGTAATTGGCCACTCTGGAGTAAGACGGTATGCACCAAATCACTCAGAGAACATTAAAGAATCTCTAGGGAATATTATTAGAGATTTCTTAAATAACGTTTTTTATTTGAGAATGATTTTAGAATTAGAGTTGAGTTTTAGAATTACAGGTTCTGAATAATAATATGAGTTCCCGTATGCCCTTTATTTCCCTACAGTGAAATCTTATAGTGTGATGAAACATTTGTCAATATTTAGAAACTAATTCTAGCTACTTGGAGGCTGAGGTGGGAGTATCACTTAAGCCTTTAAGAGCCTAGGTAACATACTGATACCTCATCTTATAAAAACAATAATGTCAGCCTGGCACATTTATTCATAACATTAGTATTTTACATATGCAGTATATAGACACTCAGATGTTGTGTATGTCACATTATACTTTACAAATTTTATTCACACTTCAAAAGTTTTTTCTTCATGCCCTTTTTCTTCCATGATCTAATCTAGAATCCCACACTGCATTTAATCCTTATGTCCCTTATTTTGCTCTGGCTTTGATAGTGATTCTTTTCTTTCCTTGTTTGTAAAGACCACCACGTTTTTAAAACATAAGGTATTTTGTAAAGTATCCCTCACCTGGACCTTGTCTGAAGTTCTCATAGTTAGCTCGACATTTCTGATTTTAGTTGAAGATACACAGATGAAATGCCTTTATGTTTACTTGAAGATTGTGCTTCAGTAGGTGTGGGGTGGGTATAAGGTATCTATTTTTCATTTGTATATTTTGGACTTCACAAGAGTATTGTTACTTATAATCGTGTTCCGAAACTACCACATAGGAAATGTCAGATAGGAAATGTCAGACTTTAGGATTTCTTTTCCCTAAGAACATAAGGAATATGTTTTTTGTGTTATATATTAGGCACTGTGGTAAGTAATTTTCAAGTATTATGAAATCTAATCTTGTTTATTTAGCTCAGTTCTGTATAGTGAATTCTCACTGTCTATAATTAACTTCAGTTTCTTCCCATCTTGCCTGAGTGAGACTCTTCTTATTTTATCTTCAATTGTATAATATAAAGTTAGCCTATTTTGGAAAGTAACATTTTCTCCGATGTGCTTCCACTATTGCTGTTAGCCAAATGTCTTTTTTTATTGCCTTGTTACATAAGAAACTTACCAGAATCTTTATATTGTATTACATTTGCCATTCTCTCATCAGGAGTTACTGATGCTTATGTTTTCGGTGTGGTACAGACATGTAAGCCTGAAGGAATTATATCTGTAGTCATACAAAATCCATGTGTCCTCATTGATGACTTTCATTTGCTCAATCGTTTTTTTTCTTATTGTGACTGTACTGGGGTCCGTTTAAGACACCCTCTCAGTTTGTTTGTTTGTTTGTTTGTTTTTGTGGGCCATGGGACTTCAACTAGGCCTGGGCACTGTCCCTCAGCTCTTCAGCTCAAGGCAAGCACTCTACCTACCACTTGAGCCACAGCACCACTTCCAGCTTTTTCTGCTTATAAGGTGCTGAAGAATTCAACTCAGGGCCTCATGCATGTGAGGCAAGCACTCTACCACTGAGCCACCTTCCCAGTCCCCTTCACAGTTCTTTACATTGGTTATTCTCAAGATAGCCCCCCTACAGTTTGATCCTCCAATGTTTGTTCTTTGCTTGGTTGCTTGGATGAGTAGGATGTGCCACCACACCCAGTCATCATCAGTTGAGATAGTCTCACAAACTTAGGTACCTAAGTTGGTCTTGAGCTACCCTATTGCTAGGATTATAGGCTTAAGCCACTGTGTCTGACTCATTTTGATCACCTTGTAGAGATGTTTTATTTTTTCCACAAAATGTATAATTATGCTTTTTCCTCTATGTCGCCAGTAATCTGTAGGAGAAACTTTAAAAATTATCAAAATATTCTGCTCATTAAAATTTCCTCTGAGCTTTAGCATCTGTTGGTGATCTTTGCCTGAGGTAGTCATTATTGTTTAAAATTAAAAAAATCCTCCTTTTCCAGTGTGAGCAGGAAACTCTGAGAGACTCTTATCTCCAATTAAGCAACAAAAAAGAAAACTGGAAGTAGAGTTATGACTCAAGTAGTAGAGCATTAGCCTTGAGCAAAAAAGCTTAGGGTCAGTGCCCAGACCCTGAGTTCAAGCTACAGGACTGGCACTTCCACTCCCCGCTTCCCCCCCACCCCCCCAAAAAAAGCTCCCTATTCTCAACATTTCTCACTCAACATTTTAATATAAAATCCTTCTTTTCCTCTCTGCTTATTAACAATTCAGATTCAAAAATTTGTTCTTAGTCAAATACATTGCTGCATTATTTTTTGCCAGTCCTGGGCCTTGAACTCAGGGTATGGGTGTTGTCCCTGAAGCTTCTTTTGCTTAAGTTTAGCACTATACCACTTGAGTCGCAGTGCCACTTCTGGCTTTTTCTGTTTATATAGTACTGAGGAATTGAAGCCAGGGCTTTATGATGCTAGGCAAGCACTCTACCCCTAAGCCACCTTCCCAGCCCTCATTGCTGTATTATTTTAATGCTAACATTGTCCTAAATTTGACCTTCTAGGAGTCTATTTTCAATTTCAGTTTTTCTGTTTATGTAGGGTGGTGGTGCTCAGTAAGAAACCCAGGGCTCATACAGCCCAGCCCCTCCATGTTTGTTTCAATCTGGATTGTATGGATCAATATTATGTATAACTGTAATAACAATCTTGGAAAGTTTGTTAGAGTGAAAATTCATTAATACAGTTGAGTTGACACTAAGATTTTTATATCTTCTAAGAAGTTTCCAAAAGATTTGAATCCCTATGATAGGAGAAGCATACTTGAGTTACAAATTTTGTTATTATAATACTTTATAATTCTATATGATAGAAGTGCTAATTTATGTAAATGTGTATTATGTAAATTTCCTTAGGTCCTTATTGTATTAAATGTGTAGGTAGGATGCCTTATTAATTAGAGATTTCTGTTCCGTTTCTATTATCTATAATCTGTTCACTTAAAAATGCCAAGTTGGATGCTTTTACTTAGTGGGTTATTAGTGATGGACTGAATCTAAGGTATCTGACGGGCTGTGAGAGTATTGATTCCAGCCAAGACTAGAAGAAAGATCTTATTTCCCCAACAGCTTGATGGATTTATTTCCTCTTACAAATAAGGAAACTAGGGTTGCTAATCTAACTGGTTTTGAGAACTAGATCTTCCCTCTCTCCAAGTCACATAAACTTATCTAGAGACCTGTTTGTTTGTTTTTTCATGTAACTGTCCTAATAACTATTGTCTTGAACCAGCATATAAGATAATATTCTTTATTAGATGTATAATTGGAAGAGATATTTTCCCAGTCTGTGGGCTGTCTTTTTTATTTAATTACTATGCCCTTTGCTATACAGAAACTTTTTAGTTTGAGGTATCCCTTCTGACAAGGGCCTAATATCCAAAATATACAAGGAGCTTATGAAACTAACCCCTCTCCCCCCAAAAAACAGTCAATAAATGTTCAAAGGAATTAGAGACTTTTTAGAAGAAGAGCACAATGACAAACAAAACAAAAACCACATGAGGAAATGCTCAACATCCCTGGTCATAAAGGAAACACAAATCTAACCAACATTGAGAGTCCATCTCACCCCAGTAAGATTGGCCAGCATTGACAATTTGAACATTAATGCTGGTGAGGATATGGGGAGAAAAGAACACTATTACACTATGATAGGAATGTACAACGATGCTGAAAGGTGGTAAACTAGTACTAGTTTCTAAAAAAAAAACACATAGATCTAGCCTGTTGTCCAGCCGTACTACGTCTAGGCATCTACATTACAAGTTAGGATACAGTTAAGACACTAGCATATCCATGTTCAATGCTGCACCATTCACGATAGCCAAGTATGAAAACAGCCCAGATGCCCTATCATGGATGAGTGGATCAAGAAAATGGTGCTACCACATATAGAATGTGGTTTTATTCATCCATTAGAAAGAATAAGATGTCATTTGCCAGGAAAAGGATAGATCTAGAACAAAACATGTTAAATGAAGTAAGCCAGGCACAGAGTGAGAGATGGCATGTTTTCTCTCATGTGGAAGCTATATTTAAAATACAGCTGTGCAAGATAACATGTACGGGGCTCTATGCATTTACACTCTGACTAAAGGAGGGTACACTTGGGAGAAGAACCCAAAGGCACAACTCTGAGGAACGTGTGTGTATGTGTGTGTGTGTGTTTATAAAAAACTGACTGAGTCCAGGAGGCTTTGAATTTGACACTTTTTGTCTCAGCCTTCTGAGTGCAGAGATGACAGCTGTGTGCCACCACATCTAATTTCAAAGGTTATTTTACATTCTGATTCTAAAATAAAAATGATTTAAAATTATTAATAATTGTTGAGGTGATTTTCTTACAGAATTTGCCATCTGCTGTAGTAACTCATGTCCTGAATCCTCAACCTGGAGAGAAGATCCTAGATATGTGTGCAGCACCTGGAGGCAAAACAACTCATATTGCGTCACTAATGCATGATCAGGTGAGGCTCTAAACATGTAGCATATTTCATTGGTTAGGATGGAACACAGACATTCATCATCCAATTTACATCAATTCCATCTAAAATGAAGATGATTTGTGTCAGCTGCTAGGGTAGGTTCAGTAGACAGTTACTTGTGAAGACTGCCATACAGAACTATTTACTCGCAAAGCTAACTTCAAAACACTTAAGAGCTTTTCCTGTTCTTTATCATTCAAATTTGTACTTGGTACTATAAAACTACAAAGTAATCTGACAATACATTAGCACTGTTGAAATAAACATATAATGCAATGTAATATGTATGTGTAGAATGTGTATATCTTTAGGATTATATAAACCTTATGATCCTGCTTTATTGTCACAAAATAATGGAGCAAACTGACTTTATATATAACTTTAGCATATGTACCTAGGTATATATGCAAAGGTGTTTTCTGTTTTTAGAAATTTTTAAGTTAAAAAAAAATAAATGAGCTAGGCAGTGGTGGTTCACCTGTAAGCCTAGCTACTCAGGAGGTTGAGATCTAAGGATTGTGGTTCGAAGCCAGCCAAGGGCAAGGAAGTCTTACAGACTTCCAATAAACTACTCCCAAAAAGCCAAAAGTGGAACTGGGGCTAAAGGGCTAGAGCACTAGGCTTGAGCACTGAGAGGCTCAGGGTCAGGGCCCTGAGTTCTAGCCTCAGGATTGGCAAAAAAAAAAAAAAAAGTGTCAGTACCAGGGCTTGAATTAGTAGGAGCCAGTATATTTTGCTGGGCTTTTTCCATTTCACTCACAGCTGGCACTCTACCACTTGTGTTACACCTACAACTGGAGCTATGCCTCCAGTCTGGCATTTTTGTTGATTAGTTGGAGCTTTTGTGCCCCAGCTTGTTTCAAATTGTAATCCTCAGTTCTCAGCCTCCTGAGCAGCTAGAATTTCAGGCATGAGTCATCACCTCCCAACTAAAATATTTTCTTTTATTATAGGTAGGCATTATCAAAAGTTATTCAAGGCACTATTCAGAAGTCATTGTAGCTTTGTAATTACTCTTCAACTAAAGAATAACAATGTTTAAATCCTAGTGAAAGTAGATATATTAAGAGGAGAAATTCATAGTGCCAGGAGCAAGGAGGATAATTTTTAGAACACATCTTTGTGTAGGTGAGATAGGCTAGGAATTACTACTCAAGTGGCTTTTGGTAGTGGGTGGAGATTTTTATGAGTAGATCCATTTTTGATCAATATGATAATTGTAAGACTTTAAAAGGACTTATAATATTTTTGAAAAATAGAAATACAGTATAAATTGTGTTATTACCAGATTTCTGGTGAAAACTTAACACTAAACATTATTAACCCTATAGTAATTTATGAAATATTCGGTGTTCTAAACAGAGACGATAAAAAATTTATATACATAAAAATAGGTGGTGGTGTTTTTTGTTTTGTTCACATTACTGAGGTTTGAACTCATGCCTTGGTGTTTATTTGGCTAGTGTTCTGTCTCTGATCCATACCTCCAGCCATATTTCTGCTGGTTAATTGAAAAAAAATGAGTGTTGAGAATTATTTTGCCTGGTCTGCTGGCCTCAAATGTTGATTCTCTAGATAATCAGCCTCCTGAGCAGCTAGGATTAAAGTTGTGAGAACCTCTGGTACCTGACTTAAATATTTTATTTTAAGGTGGTGGGGTTGAATGCAAGACCTTGCATTCAACTGGGGTCCTGTATTGAGTCACATGTCTAGATACTTTATTTGTTGTAGTAAAAAAGGTCTTTCTGAAGAGAGTCTGAATATTACCAGTATAGCCCTTTATACTTTGTTTTGTAATGCTATGAAAGAAATGCAAGACTCAGGTGCAAACAGCTTTATTAGGCTCAGAGGTTTGTGGCATTCACTTAATTTCTATTAGCCTGGCTCATGTATCTGGTCACCTGTAGTTTAGCAGGACGGTTCTGGAAAGTTTGAGTGGTCTTACTCAATGGGTTTGAATGGTTTTCAGTTATTTAAAGTGACCTTAGCTGAGGTAGCTAGGATGTGCTGCCTTTCTCTTTTCCCCATAGGTCCTGAGTTAAACCCAGAAAAGTCAGTCATTGATGAATAGTAATGGCAGAAAGGAAAAACAAGCAAATCACCTAGTATTCAAGTGATTTTAATGTTTTTGTGGTAAATTTACTGTCATCCTGATGGCAACAAGTGCAGTGAGCCTTAGTCTGCATGGCAGTGTGAAGGAAGTGTGCATGCAGTGAAGAACGATCCACAGGGATCTTTTTCTGGCATTAAATATCACCATGATATTACATGAATTTTATATGAATAAATTGAAAATATCAAAATGATCAGTTTTACAAATAATGTTCACTTCCATCTAAAGATACTTTAGTTATAGAATAGAATTAATGCTCTTGCAGAGATGATTAGGTCACATCAGATTGGTGATTTTTTTTTTTTTTTTGGTTTTAGGGCTTGAACTCAAGATCTGTGCGCTGTCCCTGGGCTTTTTTTGCTCAAGGCTCTACGAGATCAGCCACAGCTCTACTTCTGGCTTTTTGGTGATTAATTGGAGATAATAATCTCATAGACATTTCTGCCAAGGCTGCCTTTGACCCATAGTCCTCAGATCTCAGACTCATGGGTAGCTAGCATTACAGGTATGAGCCACCAGTTCCTGGCTCAAACAGGTGATTCTTAATGTTTACCTTCAATGGATGCTTTTAAATTCCTTGAGAAGATTGAGAACTCTATTTTCAGTTTTTATTAGTGTTGGCTAAAATTAAGGAGCTACCACTACAAAGGTTCTTCATAGAATACGACTGTGAATATCTTGCAGAGAGTGAACCATGCAGAGGGAGGAAGGTGGAAAGAGAGGGTGATTGTGGAGATGAAGATAAATGAACTACATTATGTTCATATAGAATAGAATAATGAAAATAGAATAATGAAACCCATTAATATTGTTAAAAATATGAAGAGTAATGGAACCAATTAAAATTGTTCAAAAAAAAAGGTGGGGGGAGGAATGAGAAAATGACAGGAGGCCAGTATTTTCAAAGTACTTCTAACCTTTTTGTACAGTTAATATATGCTAGTAAACATAGCTAGCTGTAAGATTAATTGACAAGAGTGTGCATTTTTTATGAAAGATTCAAGCATTTGGCATAAATTGAATTTTTGTTTGTTGGGTTGTCTTTGTCGTGCTGTACGCTCTAGACAACACAATACACATGTGTTTATTAAATTTAGCTTTAGAAGTAGGACTAGGAGGAAAGTAGAGATTCTAATTTTTAAGGTTTTTTTTTTTCAGTTGTTTGTGACTGTTTTGGATTTATACTTTCTTTTTCTTTTTAGGGAGAAGTAATAGCCCTGGATAAAATATCCAATAAAGTAGAAAAAATAAAACAGAATGCTTTATTGTTAGGACTGAATTCCATCAAGGCATTTTGTTTTGATGGAACAAAGGCACTTAAACTTGATATGACTAAAGATCCATCAGGTGAGTTAAATTTTGTTTTTTTGTTGTTTTTATTTTTTATTGTAAAGATGCTATACAGAGGGTTACAGTTACATGAGTAAGGTAATGAGTACACTTCCTATTGAGCATTTTTACCCCCTCCATTGTTTTCCCCCTACCATCCCTTCCCTCCCTACCTTCCCCAAGGTTCTTTTTTTTCTTTTTTTTGATTGTGATTAAGTGATTACATAATTTCCCGAATTTCACAGTATTATGGAATAATGATGCTCATTTAAAGTCACAAGTTCATTCTAACTTTCCTGGAGCAAATTGTCTATCACAGTCTATAACATATAACGGTGTACACATATACACCATACATGTGATCAGCAGCATGGGGATATTTAGTAGTGGCTCGACCAGATGAGTGGGAGTTCTTCGTTTCTTGAGTCCTGTTAGTTTTGTCGTATCACCTAACATTTTGGATTTAGCATACACTTATCAGGGAGACCATGTACCGTTTGTCTCTTCGCTCTTGGCTTACCTCGCTCAACATGATTCCTTCTAGCTCCATCCGTTTCCCTGCAAATGACATTATTTTGTCATTTCTAATGGCTGCATAATATTCCATTGTGTATAGATACCACAATTTTTGGATCCATTCATCTGTGGTGGGGCATCTGGGTTGTTTCCATATCCTAGCTATTGTGAACAGTGCTGCAATAAACACGGAGGTACACGTGTCCTTGTATATTGGTTCCTGTTGTTCAGGGTAGATGCCTAGAAGTGGTATGACTGGGTCATAAGGGAGGTCAATCTTTACCTTTCTGAGGACCCTCCAGACTGCTTTCCAAAGTGGTTGTATAAGTGTACATTCCCACCAGCAGTGTAATAGGGTTCCTCTTTCTCCACATCCCCTCTAGCATTTGTCGTTGGCTGATTTGTGGATGTGGGACATTTCTGACTGGGGTAAGGTGGTATCTCAGGGTTGTCTTTATTTGCATTTCCTTCACCACCAGGGATGATGAACATTTCCTCATGTGTTTCTTTGCCATT
>NW_012267240.1:13230614-13303435 GCF_000151885.1 Dipodomys ordii
TTTTTTTATGTGTTTCTGGATTCTGTTAGCTAGAATCTTGTTAAGGATTTTTGCATCTGTGTTCATCAAGGAAATTGGCCTGTAATTCTCCGTTTTGGTTGGGTCTTTGCCTGGTTTGGGGATGAGTGTGATACTGGCTTCGTAGAATGAATTTGGGATAGCTCCCTCCTTCTCTGTTTCTCTGAAGAGCTTGAGGAGTATGGGTATTAGTTCTTGTTTAAAGGTCTTATAGAATTCTGCTGTGAATCCATCTAATCCTGGGCTTTTTTTTGTTGGAAGACTTTTGATAGCTTCCTGTATCTCATTATAGGATATTGGCTTATTTAATTGGTTTACTTCTTCTTTGCTCAGTTTAGGCAACTTGTATTTCTCTAAAAATGCACCCATTTCTGCCAGGTTTTCTTCCTTTAGAGAGTATAACTTCTGAAAGTAGTCTGTTAGAATTGTTTGGATATCTTGGGTACATGTTGTGATTTTTCCCGTGGCATCCCTAATCCTGTTAATATGGATTTCCTCTCTTTTTTTAATAAATCTTGCCAACGGGCCATCAATTTTGTTTATTTTTTCAAAGAACCAGCTTTTTGTTTGGTTTATTTTGGCTATAATTTTCTGATTTTCGAATTAGTTAATCTCTGCTCTTAATTTGGTTATCTGGCTTCGTCTGGTAACTTTAGGTTCCATTTTTTCTTGTTTTTCTAGCTGTTTTAATGCAATATGAGAGTATTTACTTGGTCGGTCTCCATTCTCTTGATGTGGGCACTGAGGGCAATAAATTTGCCCCTCAGGACTGCTTTTGCTGTGTCCCACAAGTTTCTTTGTGAGGTATTTTCATTTTTATTGAGTTGTAGGAAATGTTTTATTTCTTCTCTGATCTCTTCCGTTACCCAGGCATTGCTAAGGATTGTGCTGTTCAATTTCCATGTATTAGAGAAATTTCTGCGGTATGCTTTGTTATTGAGAACTAGCTTGATTCCACTGTGGTCATATAGGATACAGGGGATTATGTCGATCCCTTTCTTTTTGCTTAAGTTCCTTTCATGAACTATGATATGGTCTATTTTGGAGAAAGTTCCATGAGCTGCTGAGAAGAATGTGTACTGTGTTGTTTTAGCATGAAATACTCGGTAGATGTCAGTTAATTCCGCTTAAGTATGGCCTCAATTGGTAGCTTCTTTGCCAATCCTCTGGTTGGTAGACCTGTCCTTTGGTGAGAGTGGTGTGTTAAAGTCTCCTAGTATTATCGTATTGGGATCTATTTTATTCTGTAGGTTTGAGAGCATTTATTTAACATATCTGGGTGCACCAATATTTGGGGCATATAAGTTGATGATGGTAATATCCTCCTCTTGGATTGTTCCCTGTATTAATATGTAGTGTCCGTCCTTGTCTTTCTGTACTGATTTTAATGAAAAGTTTATTTTGTCAGATATCAGGATAGCTACACCTGCTTTCTTACTGGGGGCATTTGATTGGTAGATCCTTTTCCAACCCTTTAATCTGAATTTGTTTGTATGTATGTTTGGCTGAGAGGTTGGATCTCTTGAAGGCAACAGATGGATGGGTCTTGTTTTCTGATCCAGTCTGCAGTTCGTTTTCTTTTGATTGGCGAATTAAGCCCATTAATATTAAGAGAAGGCATAGAGAGATGTATTGTTGTCCCTGTCATTCCATTTTCCTAAGTTTTTCTTCTTTCCTTTCCTCCTGTGCTTGCTCAGTTAGACTTTGGTTAACGCCTGTGTGGGGCAGGTCCCAGTTCCTGGTTGCTTTCTTCAGGTTGTGTCCCCTCCTCTTAGAATTCTTTGTAATGCTGGCTTAATGTTTATGTATTCATTTAGTTTTTCTTTGCTATTAAAAGTTTTCAGTTCTCCATCGAATGTGAATGCTAGCTTTGCCGGGTATATCAGTCTGGGTTGGCAGTTATTGGCTCTCAGGGCTCGTATGGTGCTTTCCCAGGCCTTTCTTGCGTTCATTGTTTGTGTGGAGAGATCTGCAGTAATTCTAATTTTTTTCCCGTTGTAGTATAGCTCCTTCTTCATTTTTGCTGCATGCAGGATGTTTCCTTATTATTCAGATCTATCATTTTTACTATAATGTGTCTAGAAGTGTTTCTCCTGGGATCTTGCTTGTTGGGTGTTCTATATGCTTCTGTTATGTAGGTAAGATGTTCTTTTTTGAGGTGGGGAAAATTTTCACCGATTATCTTGTTGAATAGGTGCTGCATTCCCTTGCTCTGAAATTCCTCACTTTCGTCCACTCCGATTATATGAAGGTTAAATTTCTTGGCATTATCTGCTTGCTCTTTTTTTTTGGGGGGGGGGTCTGGTTATGGAGCCTGAACTCTGGGCCTGGGCACTGTCCCTCAGCTCTTCAGCTCAAGGCTAGCTCTCTACCACTTGAGCCACAGCGCCACTTCCGACTTTTTTCTTTTTGCTTATGTGGTGCTGAGGAATTGAACCCAGGGCCTCAGGCATGCAAGGCAAGTGCTCTACTACTGAGCCACCTTCCCAGCCCCTATCTGCTTGCTCTTGAATTTCTCTTTGGCTTAATTTGAGTGATTTTTCCATATCTGTCACTTTTTGGTCCAGTTGGTGTATTCTGTCTTCTGTATCTGACACTCTACCTTCCATTTCATTCACTCTGTTGACAGTGGCTTCTATTGTGGTTTGCATGGGGGAAATGGATTCCTTTATGGATTCGATGTTGGTTCTCAAAGTACTGATCTCACTTCTTAATGAGGTGAGATCAGTATGTATTACCTCTAATTTGGCATTTATCTCACTTCTTACTGAGGTTTGTGCAGCTTCTATTTTTGCATGCATCTCTTGTTTGATATCAACTATCTCTTTTGATAGTTCATCCTTGTGCTCTTTCAATTTCTGATCAATTTCTCGCTTTATTTCTTGAGTCATTGCCTCCAGCAACCCTTGGATGTAGCTTTTGTCTTCCATTCCTGCTTTACTCCCACTGGGGCTCTCCCCTGCGTGGCTGCTGGCTATTGAGGATAGCTTGCTATGCTGGGTGGTGGTAAACCTTGTAATTTTTCTCTTTGATTTTCGCATGGGGGTTCTGAGACTGATCTTCAATTTTGTCTGTCTTTGCTTGGTTGCTGATTCTGTATTGGTAGAGAGAGTCTGTGCCTGATCTGGGTTCTGTTGGGAGTCAATTTCCAGCTGCTGGTCTGACCTACTTAGGATTCTCGGCTCTCTGCTGTAGATCACTGGCAATTCCCGCCTTTGGAAGGGTTGAGCAGCCTAGACTGCTCGTGTTTGCTCCTACGGGTGCTCTTGGCAAGATCAGATGCTCTGGATGCACTCTCCCAGATGCTGGAGTCTGTTATGGGCTCCTGATGTTTTTTTGTTTGTTTGTTTTGGGCTGGTTGTGGGCTAGAACTCTAGGTTTGGGTGCTGTCCCTCAGCTCTTCGGCTCAAGGCTGGCACCCTACCATTTCAGCCACAGCACACTTCTGACCCTTTTTGCTTTTGTGATGCTGAGGAATCAGATCCAGGGCCTCATGCATCCAAGACTATCACTCTACTGCTGAGCCGCCTTATCAGCCTGAGCTCCTGCCTACTATCAGGTGCTGGTGGCCTGTGTTGCCCAATTCCCAGCCTAGAGTATATGGGTGGAATTTTGGTGGGGTTTGGGCTTCTCTTGTCCTGAGCCTCCAGGTCTTTTATTGTCACAGGTGTGCTTCCCAGGGGGTGCAGTTCCCTGTTTTTCTCCCCTCTTTCTGAAGCGTATGCTCAGCTTTTGACTTCAGTTGGGAGGAGTTGGTTGTGTTGTTCAGGCACCGGATCCCCAGGCCTGGTTCCGGCCCCCGCCTGGAGCGCGCCAGTTGGGCCTGTGCTGCTGTGTATACCACCTAGGTTATGCAGCCTGGGGTACACAGTTCAAATTTCTTCTACTGTTGGTTGTCTTGACCCAGGAGCGCTGTTCCTGGCTTGGGCATTTAAGCTCCCTTCCAGGGGCACTCTTGCTCTGGCCTGGCCAGCAGAGTGTGCTCCATGGCTGGTGGAGCTCTCTAACAGTTCCCAGTTTTAGTGGGTCCTGTGGTCCGGGTGTTGGGGTAGGGAGTGTGGGTCAGGGTCTGGGGATTCCCTCCAGCTCTGGTCTCCATTGAGGGATACACTGTCCCCTGTGGGGTACTCACCCTGAGCTAGTTGTTTCTGTGTGGTGTAGGTCGTCAGTTGCTGTTGCAATCCGAGTTCAGTTGGGGTGGTTTGGGGCTGGGCTGGGCAGTGGTGGCTCTGTGTGATTCTCTTCTGTCTCTGCCTCTGTCGAAGCTGTCAGGTCCACAGTGTCCACGCTCAGGCGGCTTCTGCGCGGGTGATCTGCAGGCAGCCCCCTGTGTCTCTGGGACCCCGGCGGCCCCCGTCGGACGGTCGCATTCGGCGGGTCTGACACCGGTACCTCAGGCGGCTCCTGCGCGGGTTGTCTGCAGACAGCTCCCTTCCATGCGCTGCAGGTGCTGGGCGGCTTTGGTGGGATGGAGCCTCTCTGCTTGGATGGACAGTGAGGGGTGGGAGTGGGATCTTTGTGGAGACTCCCGGCTGGTAGGTTTCTCTGTTTGTGGCGATCAGCGGGTCTGCAAACCGGTACCTCAGGCGGCTTCTGTGTGGGTGATCTGCAAGTAGCCCCCTGTGTCTCTGGGGCTCCAGCAGCCCCCACTGGGCCGGCTTCTGTGTGGGTGATCTGCAAGCAGCCCCCTGTGTCTCTGGGGCTCCAGCAGCCCCCGCTGGGCCGGCTTCTGTGTGGGTGATCTGCAAGCAGCCCCCTGTGTCTCTGGGGCTCCAGCAGCCCCCGCTGGGCCAGCTGGCCTTGGCTTGGCGTGCTGCTGGCGGCCAGTGAAGGTTGGGGGAGGGGTCTTCGCTCTTCTCTGTTCTGAAATTCTTCTTTTCCTTTCTTTTTTGTTATTTTCCACCTCCTGTTTTTCTCTGAGTGTTTGTCTTTTTGTTGTTGTCAATCTCTTGGGGATATTAAGCGTTGGAACTCAAACTCTTTTTGGTTGGGGAGAGCTGTGGCGTTTCCCTACTGCCCCATCGCCATCTTGGTCTAAATTTTGTTTTGTGTTTTATTTTTAATTGAAAAGTTAATAGCACATATTCATATAGAATGTTTTGGTTTAAACATAGATATAGAGTGATCAAAACAAGCTAATTAACATCCACCATTTGTTTTGTGTGATAAAACATTTGAAATTTACACTCAGTAATTTTGAAACATAATGTACATCATTACTAGCTTCATTCATCTGTATAATAGATCTCAAACACTTCACACTTTTTGTCTAGCTGCCTGTATATATTTTTCTTTTTTTCTTTTTTTTTGTCGGTCATGGGGCTTGAACTCTGGGCTTGGGTGCTGTCCCTTAGCTCTTCCGCTTGAGCCACAGGGCCACTTGTGGTTTTCTAGTGGTTTATTGGAGTTAAGAGTCTCACAGACTTTCTTGCCCTGGCTGGCTTTGAATCTCAATCCTCAAATCTCATCCTCCTGGGTAGCTAGGATTACAGGCATGAGCCACAGGTGCCCAGCTTATATTTCTTTTAGTAGTACTGGGATTTGAACTTGGGCACTTGTGGTTGGTAGGCAGGTGCTTTACCAGTTGAGTCATGCCTTCACCCATTTTTAATACTGGTTGTTTTGGAGATAGTGTCTCATTTCCAGCCTAAGCATGTGCCTGGATTGTCATCTTCTTAGGTGAGATGACAGATCACCGTACCCACTTTCTTCCATTGAAATGGAGTCTCATGGACTTTTCTTTCAGTTTAGTCTGGAGCTCAGTCATCCTGATCTCAGCCTCCCATGTAGCTAGGATAATAGTTGAGTGCCATGGCATTCAATTTCTTTCATTGAGGTGGAGACTCACAAGCATCTGCCTGGGCTGGCTGGCCTCAGACCATGAGGGTCCTGTCTCATCCTCTCAAGTACTAGGAGTGCAGCTGGCATTCAAACTGAAATTTCTTTTTGAACAATATCTCCAGTTGCTTCTTTCCCTTCCATACCTCCTCTCTGGTAACCACTATTATAATTGGTTAGATTCTAAATATAAGTGATATGAAATATTGGTCTTTTTTGGCTCTTGGCTTATTTCACTTAGTTTAAGGTCTTTCAAGTTCACTCATGCATTTGCAAGTAACAGAATTTCTTTTTGTTTTAAAGCTGACCAACATTTTGTTTTATTGATGGCCGAAGGAGACATGATTCTGTAACATGTCTATAGTGAATAATGTAATGAACATGAGAGTGCGCAATCTCTTCAACATATCAATTTTACTTCCTTTGCAAATATCCACACCAGTGAAATTGCTGAATCCCCTTGTGACAGTTTCATTCTTTGTTGAAAAGCTCTACCATTTTCCATAACCTCTGTCCTAATGTACATTCTTACCACGAGGATTCCTTTTCAATGCTCTCATTAAGTTTTCTTTTGGTGTTTTGATAATAGCCATCCTAACAGGTGTCAGGTTTTATATCCTAGGTTTTTTGTTTTTGTAGTCCTGGGGCTTGAACTCAGGGCTTGGGCACTGACACTGAACTTTAGCACTTTACCACATGAGCCACAGCACCATTTCTGGCTCTTTATGTTTATGTGACACTGAGGAATCAAACCCAAAACTTCATGCATGCTAGGCAAGTTCTTTACCATTAAGCCACATACCAGCCCTATGTCCTATCATTGCTTTGAGTTTCTGAATAACTAATGATGTAAAGCCTTTTTTCTCACCATGTACCTGCTGGCCATTCCTTCTTTTGAAAAACTGCTAGTTCAAGCCCTTTGGGCATGTTTTAATTTGTTTTCTTACCATTGATTTGTTTGAGCTCCTATGTTTTTAGATATTGATCCCTTGAGATGTATGGCTTGTGAATATAGTCTTCCTTTGTGTAATTTTCTTTTCTCTTTGATTGTTTCCTGGGTTTTTCAAAAGCTTTTTAGTTATAATCACATTTATCTATTTCTCCTTTTGTTGCTTATACTTTTAGAGTGATATGTAAAAAATAATATCCCAAGCCAATATTTTCAACTTCTCTCCTCTTGTTGGATTTAAAATTTTTGAGCTCTTTAATCCATTTTGAGTTTACTTTTGTATATGGTGTGAAATATGGATGATATTTCATTTTCTATATATGGATATTCAGTTTATCTAGTGCTACTTATTGGATACACTGTCCTTTCCCCATTGTTCATTCTTGACACCTTTTTGAAAATCACTTATATTTAAGAGAATGGATTTTTTTTTTTGGTCAGTCCTGGGTCTTGAACTCTGGGCCTGGGTGCTATCCCTGAGCTCTTCAGCTCAGGCTAGTGCTCTACCACTTTAGCCAGAGCGCCTCTTTCAGTTTTCTGAGTGGTTTACTGGAGATAAGAGTTTCTTGGATGTTTCTGCCCGAGCTGGTTTTGAACCTCTATCCTCAGATCTCTGCCTCCTGGGTAGCTAGGATTACAGGCATGAGCCACCAGCACCTGGCTGTGAATGGATTTGTTTTTGGACTCTTTTCTGTTCCATTGGTCATGTTGTCTGCTTTTATGCCAATATCATGTTTTGATTAGTAGCTTTGTAATATATTTTGAAATATGTGATGCTCCAGCTTTATTATTCTTGCATAAGATAGATTTTGGCTATTTATTGATTTCTGTGTTCTATAATAACTTTAGGATTTTTTTTCCTATTTTTACATTGAGAGACAGGTATGGTGGTACAGTCTTGTAATCCCTGCACTTGGAGACAGAGGCAGGGGGATTGGCTATATTAACAAGGCTCTGTCTCAAAAAAAAAAAAATGGAAGTGTTTTTCTGTTGTTGTTTTATTTTTGTGCTGGTCCTGGTGCTTGAACTCAGGGCCTGACCTCTCCTTGAGCTTTGTTGCTCAAGGCTAGCACTCTACTACTTGAGCCACAGCTCTACTTTCAGCTTTTTGGTGGTTAATAAGAGTCATAAAATTTCCTTCCTGAGCTGCCTTTGAGCCATGATTCTCAGATCGTCAGCCTCCTGTGTGGGGATTTATGGGCATAAACCACAGGTGCCCAACTTGGAAAATGTTTTTAATATATGAAAACATTATTGAATGTTGCACATTGACTTTATATCCTGTAGCTGTCTTTGTTTTATCAGTCTAGTAGTTTTTTGGTGGTGCATTGTAGGTTTTTCAGATATAAGATTATGTCATTAGCAAACAGTTCATTTTACTTCTTTTCCTGCTAGGTGCAGTTTACTTCTTTTTGTTGCCTACTTATTCCATCTATGATTTTACCCTCTTGTAAGGAAATGCTGAGTGGGCATCATTGTTTTGCTATTGATCTCAGAGAAAAAAACATAACTTTTCATTGCCTTTATTGTATTAAGGTATATTCTTTACCTAATTTGTTGAGTTTTTAGTAATGAAATGATATTGACTTTTTTCTAATGCTTTTTTCTTACAAGTTTGCTACGTTCTATGTGTAATTTCAGTAGCTAAATCTTGATGATTTGACCCCCTTTAATATTATATAACCTCTCTTTTTTTTTATAGTTTCTCTGGCTAAAAGGCAGTTTTATATAATATATGTGTAATCCCTTGCTTTCTTTTGGTTTTCATTTGCATGGAATATTTCCTTAAAGGTGAAGGAATGTTTGAAGGCAGCATAGTTAGGTATTTTTGACTATTCTATTACAGATCTTTGCTTTTGCTGTCTTTTGGTGCTTGAATTATTCACTTATTGTAATGTCCGTTAGTGTGCAAGATAGTACTTCTTCTGTCTTTGTAATCAGGTGTCTGTCTCTAGTGGTGGGCGTTCGTTACTGTTTTTAAAATCTCTTTTCGATTTTGGTTATCATTGAGCTTGCACAAACATTTAACAACACGTTTAAGCTGTTAGATAAACTGCATTAAAAACTCAAGATCTCTTCCTTTTGGTTTGTTTGTATTGGCATAGTTTTTGTCTTATATGTCATTTAGCTAAATATGGTAACTATTATTATCAATAGTATTGTCATTTAACCTTCAAATTGAAGGTGCTATTTCCATACCATTATTATATATAATAGTAGAACATTTTGTATCTGACTATGTACATACATTTATTGATGGGCCTTATGATTGTATGTTTTTGTGTTACTTAGCATATTTTTTCCCCTTCCTGAAAACTCGTTTTTGTAAGGAGGAAACCTGCCACACGGTTCTGGCAGAAAAGATTTTATGGGGGTGGGGAGGCAGAGCAAACTGCTGGCCTGAAAGAGATGGAGGCCCTTGGAGACAGAGGGAAAGGAAATGAGTAAGAGGAAGGGGGGGGTAGAAGAGAGTTAGAGAGAAAGGAGGGAGGGGGAAAGAGAAAGAGAGAGGAAGGGAGGGAGGCAGGGACTCCCATTGAGCTGGATTGTATAGGAAAAGGCTGGAGGCAGGACCCCTGCTGATGTAGAAGTGATCTCAGAGTCTGAGGAACCTCTCCTTGTCTGAGGAAGGCGTGCCCAGGGTGGTTCAGGAAATGACCTCAGCGTAAGAGGAAGTGACCTGAGAGGCTGGGGTCCTTTGCTGTCTTACAGTCAGGTGATTACTGGTTTCTGGCCAGTGAAGAGGAAGGGGCTGTTCTCCTGGCAGACCTAACACTTTTAGCATTCTTTTTTTTTTTTTTTTTTTGCCGATCTGGTCGTGGGGCCTGAACTCTGGGTCCTGGGCGCTGTCCTTCAGCTCTTCAGCTCAAGGCTAGCACTCTACCACTTGAGCCACAGCGCCACTTCTGGCTTTTTTCTTTTTGCTTATGTGGTGCTGAGGAATCAAACCCATGGCTTCATGCATGCAAGGCAAGTGCTCTACCACTGAACCACCTTCCCAGCCCCACTTTTAGCATTCTTATAAAGTATCTCTGATCGGTTATAAGCTGTCAGCTTTTGTTTGGAAAAACTTTAGAATTTCATTTTTGAAAGACAACTTTGCTAATTAAATATGCCTTGTTTTTGTTGTTTTGTTCAGCCTTTGATTATATCATCAGTCTTTTCTGGAAGATAAGGTTCCAGGGGAAGGGGAGAAGCCTGTTAGCCTTCTTGGAGCCAGTGTTATGTGATATGATTCTTTTCTCTTGTTCAGAATGCTCTGTCTTTTATTTTTGCTATTTTATTATGTCTTTGGGTTGAATCTAACACTAAAGATCTTTAATGTTGTACCTGAATGTTCTTATTTTTTCCTAGATTTGGGACGTTTTATTTTTATTATTATCATAGCTGTTGTTGTCATTGCCAATCATGGGGCTTGAACTCAGAGCCTGGGCACTGACCTTGAACTTGTTTTGCTCAAGAGTAGTGCTTTATTATTTAAGCCACAGCTCCATTTCCAGCTCTTTTGGTAATTTATTGGAGAGAAGAGTCAGGGACTTTCCTTCCCAGGCTGACTTTGAACCTGGCTGAGATCTCAGCCTCCTAAGTAGCTAGGATTACAGATATGAACCACCAGCACCTAGCTGTATCATTATATTTAAATTTTATTTTGTGGTATTTTTTTCTCTTTTCCTTCTTGAAGTTTTAAAATTGGAAAATGTAGTTCTTTAAAGTTTTCCCATATGTCCTGTAAACTTCCTTGGTTCCTCCTCTTTTTTTTTTTTCCTTTCTCTAACTATATAGCCTTTCTTTCTCTTCCTTCCTTCCTTCCTTCCTTCCTTCCTTCCTTCCTTCCTTTTCTTTCTTTCTCTCTCTCTCTCTTTCTTTCTTTTTTCCTTTCTTTCTTTTTTCCTTCCTTCGTTCATTCATTCTTTGTTGTTGCTGTTTTGTTGGGGGGTTTTATATTGCTCAGACTAGTTTTCAATTCCTGGAACTCATGGAGCTGAGCATGCATAAGCCTCTCCAGCGCATGTACCCATTACTACCACACCTGCCAACTGTACATTTCCAATAATTCTTTGAGGCCAAATATTCAGTCTTTTGCTTGAAAGGTGACATGCTATCATTTTTCTTTCTATTATATTTTTCATGTCCAAAATTTCTACTGAAACCATTAGAAAATCGTTATTTTCCTTGTTTCATTGTTTCTCTAATTCTCTTTTAATTCACTGAATTTCCTTAAAACAATTTAAATTCTTTGCCAGGCAGTTCATACATCTTCATTTCTTAAGGACAGGTTATAATGGCTTAATTTTGTTTCTTTGTGCCATGTTTCTCTAGTTTTTCCTTTTGAAAATTGTGCTGGACCTGGGGTCTTGAACTTAGGGCCTGGGCAATGGCCCTCAGCTTTTGTGTATAAGGCTAGTGGCTCTACCACTTGAGCCACAGATGAGTTGGAGTTCAGAGTCTCATAGACTTTCCTGTCCTGGCTGGCTTTGAACCATAATCTTTAGATGTAAGCCTCCTGAGTAGCTAGGATGGCTTCTAGTTGTTCTCATTGCTATGCACTGGTGGTTGTATATTTGAAGATGTAAGTACTTACTAGTCTTTGCAGATTGGCTTTATCAAGAAAGTCCTTCACAGTCAGCTCATGTAGCAAATCTGGGAAACCCATGTGATATGATCTATGAACCATCTTGTTCGACTTGTTGGACAGTGTTGTCTAATACTTTGGGTAGGCAGGCCTGGAGATTGGTTTCCTGAGGAACCTAAAGTCTGGTTCCTCTGGAGTGGACCTTTCGATTGGGTCTGCAGTAGTAGGCACACAGACACACACACCCCACCCCACCCCCACAGCCCCCACTCCCACCACCCCACTTTGTTTAGTATGGGTCCATAGGAGCTGACTGCATACTGAAGTGTATCGTTAGCTTAGTCTGCAGACTACAGCCTGGTCCTGAGAGAGTTCTGATGCCTGAATCCAGTGGAATGGACTTAGAGCTTGAGTCCACTGGATTTTCCTGGCAATGGGTCAAGAGTTTACTCTTAGTCTGCAGTAGCAGGTGTGGAGCTTGAATCTGAGTTGGTTGTCTTGGAGCCTCACTCTAAAGGGGCAGTCTTTCACCAGGAGGTAGGTCTGGACCCTAGATCTGCTGAAATGGATTTCATCCTTGGGTCCTTTAGTAATAGGCTTGTGGCTAGGACAGAATGGATCTTGGGTTTGTGGAGCACCTAAGAAAATAGATGTCTGACCTTTACCTAGAGTGGTAGGTGCAAGCACAGGGCTGTGGGGGCTGCCTGGAGCCCAGCTCCTTAGGGTTCTCCCTGGAAGCTGACCGTGCAAGTTCTACTTTGGTGGCTAGGTCAGTGAGTGCTGGCCTGACTGAATGGCATCACACATTTCTCTGGGACTTGTCATTTTTCTTTTACACTCAGGTCTTCAGATTTTATCATCTGTGCTCATCTATCTTTATAAGCAGTTTCATTTTTAAATTTTAGCTTACCTCTGCCTGGGTTTTCTAGTAGATTTTCCCTCACATTATTACTCTTTCAATTTCTCAGTTTTCTTTTAAAACATAATTTGTGTTCATGAGACATTGTCATCATATCTCCTTTTGATTTTTAAGTGATTTTCTTTACCTCAATTTTTAAGCATATTTTTATTGGATACTTTAAAATTCTTATCTATAATTTGTCATCTAGACCATTTTTTGTTTATATGATTGCTTCTTACACCATGTTTCTGATTTTTTTTTCATTTCTCAATATGTTTTGAAAAGTAGACATTTAAAATGACAAGTTGTAACACATATTGGTATTAATTTACCCCCATCCAAACTTTTGTTTAAAATTTTAGTGAGGTACATTTCAACTTCTGACCATTTCTGCTGTTATTCCTTCAAACCCTTGGGCTTGTGTACCGCAGAGCTCTCTAGGTCTCTTTCTCTAATCTTTGTGTTTCAGTTGATATCACAAACTTATACTCTGCTAACTGTAGGTTAATTGATCTTTTTTTGTTTTGTTTTGTTTTTAACAGTGCTGTGGGGTATAATTTGATCTCCAATCTGATCCAAAGACTTTGGATCCCTTTGTATTGGTAATCCTTGAGGCTAGCACCTGAGGCTATATAAGCCTCTTCCCAGTCCCTTCCCCGCCCCCCTTCCTAAGGCTCTTCTCATTACATCACTCATTCCTTGATTCTTTGGTAGTTTGCTGCCTTGTGTGTTGGTTAGCTGTTGCTCTCTTGGAGCTCCTGGCCTCCTGTTAATTGCTTTCTGCTCTCTTTCATTTACGAGAGTGTCTTGAGTTTTAAACTTTCCAGTAAGGTTAGTTCATTTAGAGAGGTTTTCAGAACTGTTCATTCTGTTTTCTCCTTGGATAAAGCTCTGATCATCTGCTCCAGAGCTGGGGGCAATACAGTGGCCTGTTTCTCTAAGAGTAACACTGTTGACTCAGGAGCCTCATGGGACTGGATAGCAGCAGCCTGTGGGAGTTTTGACCCACCTCCCCTAGTTTTGAACCTCTTCACCATGAGTGACTTGATGCTTGAGCAAAATGGTTTTAGTTCAGCCTGCTCTGCTTAGGGTACAACTTTCCACCTGCCATAGGGTCTGAGTGAAGAGAGAGAGAGAGCTGCTCTTACGTGGAAGACAGCCTGTGTGCAGAATGGAGATAGGCCAGATGAGAAAAGCTTACAACACTACACATGCTACCAAGCCACCACATTCCTTGCATTCTTTGACCTGGAGCTTTAGGAGATAGGAGAGACACTTATCTCCCAACTTCAAATAGAAAGGAGTGTGTCAGAGCTCCAATGCCATAGGTTATCACTATTCCTAGGTGATGTATTCAGAAGACATTTCAAAATAGTTATTACTAAATTACACACCTCCCTGAAGTAAAATTTTTTTGTAGTTGCAAGAGTATATATTTTGTGGAAAAGCTGTGGTGTGCGTGGTGTGTGTGTGCGTGTGTGCATGCATGTGTGTGTGCGTGCGTGTGTGTGTGTGTGTGTGTGTCTGGTCCTGGGGCTTGAACTCAGGGCCTTGTGCTTTTTCAGATAAGGCTGATGCTCTACTATTTGAGCCACATCTCCATTTCTGGCTTTTTGTTAGTTAATTGGAGATTTAAGAGATCTATAGGCTTTTCTGCCTGGATTGGCTTCTGTGATCCTCAGGTGTTAGCCTACGTGAGTGGCTCAGGCATGAGCCACAAGTGCCCAGCAAAAAAGCATTTAATAGACAAAAATGCGAGTTTAAACAGTATAAATACTTCTTAGAAATCTATACTCTTTCTAGTTTTGAATAAGAGACTATTCGCCTGTCTAAATTCACTGGTTCCCTCGGTGGTGTCCTTGATGAAAGTAGTCATGCTGATCTGGAGTGGTGAGGTTAGCCACTGCGCTGCCCTCTGCAGGGCTGCCTTGTGTGGTTGGGCTGTGCACAAGTGAGTGGGGTGAGAACCTGGCTGCCTTGTCATGGTTAATACAGACCTCAGGCAAAAAGGAATTTTGCAGGCTTATAGATTTCTTGGCCATTAAGGAAACTAGTGACAGCTGCTTTAGACAACTTCTTTTGATCACAGGATTTAAAACAAAAAGACCCAAACTGCAAAGTTTCTAATATAAAGCATTTAATGTAAATTTACACTAACAAGGAACAATTTAGTGTAAATAAGCAATATGAGGAACCAGGTAAATAGAGGTTGTAAAGCAAAAGGGCAGCAGTGTGGCAGCCTACAGGTGACAACTGCAGGGAGCAACCCTTCCTCTATCACTAGAGAAACAGAGTAATCATTCACCATGGCCAAAACACTGTTTGCATCTGGGCTCGGAAACTACCAGGAATGGCATACTGCCTAGCTGTGGATTGATCCTGCAGACTTTCAGAGCAGGGTACTTGCGGGAGTTGTAGTATCCCTGTAGATGGCTCTGTCTAGTCCATACTAATACTTAAAGGTAATGGCTGCAGAGCACTAATAACAGGGAAACAAGCTATTGCTAGGAAGACAGCAAATAATCTGTAAGGAGAAAGTGCTGTTTTATCCTTCCTGCTTTCTATCCTTCTTTCCTCTCCCATTATTCCTACTGGTGGTTTTTGAAGCCAACAAAGAAAAGATTGTTTTGCTGAGTTCACACCCCAGCATTATTACAGAGAATATGCAAGGATAAATTTATAGTTTATAGTTCAGAAAAAAAATAGGCTAATACCTAGCAACTTCAGGGCAGAACAAAACCCCTTGAAGTAAGTCAGGTGTGTACAAAGAATTTTGAGTATGATAAAAGCATTCCAACTCCAGAGGAGAGAGAATTGATCAATAAATAGCTTTGAGGTTATTATTTGTTTTGCTTTCTTGGGTTTTGTGTTTTGTTTACAAAACTTGAATTTCCAGATGATTAGAGGTTAATGTCAAGAGTTAGAACTGTAAAACTAACTAGAAGCAGATGTAGATGAACATTACGTGGTATCATAGGAGAGCATTTTAAAGAATGAATGCAAAGATGGAACTCAACAATGACGAAACCGTTCATATTTTACATTAATGTAGGTGTGTTAAAATGTAATACTGTGGAAAATATTTGTAAAATATAGGGAAGATTAATATCTTCGTGTACACAGGGTTTTTCTGCTTACTAAAAGTCTGGAAAGGAAAAAGCATATAAAGGATGTGTGGGCACAAAAAAACACATGTTGTATCTTATGGTGCATGCCTATAATCCTAGCTATTTGGGAGGCAGAGGTGTAGTAGATTGAAATTGAATGTATCTTTAGCCAAAGCAAAGGATATTACTAAACTAGAAAGACAGCCAAGAGACTGGGAAAAGATTTTTACCAGCAATACATCAGACAAAGGCCTAAATATCCAATACATACAAGGAGCTCAAGAAACTAACCCTTCCCAAGCCTAATAAACCAATCTAAATAGGCAAGGGAGCTAAGGAGAGACTTCTTAGAAGAAGAGGTGTAATTATGACAAAGAAATGCATGAGGAAATGCTCAACATGCCTGGCCACAAAGGAAATGCAAATCAAAACAACTGTGAAAGTCCTAACTTACCCCAGTTAGATTAGCCAACCTTGTGAATTCAAACAACAAACGTTGGCAGGTATGTCGGGGAAAAGGAACCTTACTGCACTTTTGGTGGTAATACAGCAGTCTGGAGATTCCCCCAAAAACTAAACATAGATCTTCCCTATGACCCAGCCATACCACTCCTGGGTGTCCACCTTCAACATCATGAGCCAGGGTATGATAAGGACACCTGGGCTGAGATGTGGCTTAGTGGTAGAGTGCTTGCCTATCATGTATGAAGCCCTGGGTTCAATTCCTCAGTACCACATAAACTGTAAGTGGTGTCGTGGCTCAAATGATAGCGTGGCTATGAGCAAAAGAAGCTCAGGGACAGTGCCCAGGTCCTGAATTCAAGCCCCAGGACTGGCCAAGAAAAAAAAAAATCACCTGCACATCCATGTTCATTGCTGCATTATTCACAATAGCCAAGATGTGGAAACAGCCCAGATGCCCGACAATAGATGAGTGTATTAAAAAATTGTGATACCTAGCTGGCCACACCAGTGCCTTATGTCTGTAATACTAGCTACTCAGAAGGCTGAGATCTGAGGATCGCATTTCAAAGCCAGCATGGGCAGAAAAGCTCATGAGACTCTTAAATAAACCACTCAGAAAAAATTGGATTTGGCACTGTGGCTCAAGTGGTAGGGCGCCCAGGTCTGAGTTCAAGCCCCAGGATGGGTGGCGTGGAGGTAGGGGGGAATGTGGTACCTATACACAATGGAATTTTATACAGCTATTAGAACAAAATAATGTCATTTGCAGTGAAATGGATGGAACTAGAACAAATCATATTAAGTGAGGTTAGCCAAGCTCAAAGAGAACTCTCTGATATATGGAAATTAGATTTAAAATACACTGGTATATGATAAATTATAAAGGATTCTAGATGCAGTGAGACCAAAGTACTCCTAGGAGAGAAACACAAAAGCACAATGCCTGTGTGACTCTTTATATAAAATTATATATATATATACATAATATATATGTGTGTGTATATCAAAACGGCCTCTAAGATGGAAACGAGATCTCTTTTTTTCTTTTACTTATTTTTGTTTAATTTTTATTTTTTGATGACTCTTCTTTATGGTGTGTTCATGTGTATATATTTGGGAGGGTGGGGCATCAGGTAGAGAACTCAAGGGAAAAAAGGTGAAAAAGTGCATCAGGGGAGTTCACTGGACCCTGATGAAATGAATTATACAATTTGGGGGTAGAGATGGCAGGGAGGAACTGGGAGAGAGTAAGGGAACAAAAGAAACTGTACAAAAGAAAATGTACTCGTTACTTGACTCACGTACATCACCTGCTGTACATCATCTTTATAATAATAAAGTAAACTTTAAAAAAAAGACAGCCAGAGCAAAAGTTAGTGTATGACTGTCTCTGAAAAATGAACCAAAAGCCAAAAAAGGGGCATGATTTAAGTGCTGGAGTGCTTATCTTGCTAACAAGTGCAAAGGCCTAAGGTAAATCTCCCAGACCATAAAAATAGTAAAAGAAGATAATATATATAACCAATTAAATAATACCAGTTTTGATTAAGAATTTTTGGAAAATAGTATGCTAGTGGTAATGAAAGTATGGATTGGGATCTTTCTTAGAGAGATTTTACCAGTATGTGTCAAAATGCTTACAATTAATCTCTTTGAAAAGAATGTTAGTAGGTAAGATTTTTAAATTGCTAGCCATTGCTTGTGTCTTAAGGATTTTTCTGTGTTATACCAAGTATTACAGAAAAATGTTTATATTTATTTTTATAGGTGCACCTCCATTCTTACCAGAATCATTTGACCGAATTCTCCTTGATGCACCCTGCAGTGGAATGGGACAGAGGCCTAATATGGCTTGTACTTGGACTTTGAAAGAAGTGACATCATATCAACCACTGCAGCGGAAACTCTTTACTGTGGTAAGTAATTACCTTTTGCTGTGAGCAAAGTTGACCTTTGCTAGTTCTATGTTCATATTCCACTGAAAGCAGCATTTATAATAGGTTTATAACAGTGTTTATAACACAGGGGTCCCAAGGTGGAATCAATCCAAGAATCCATTGACAAATAAGTGGATAAGCAGAATATAGTTATGTCCAGACATGAATATTCAGTCTTAAAAAAATACATTATTGCTACAGTATATAAACTTTGAAGACATGATGCTAAATACAGTTATCTAGAGAAGTTTTATGAATCCACATAAAATAGGTAACTAGAGTAGGTAAATTAATAAAGACAAAATTAGATCACAGGAAAAGATAGAAGAACAGGGAGGTAATATTTAGTAGTTTCTGAGTGAGATGACGAAAGGTTGCTAGAAATAATAATCGCTGTCATTGAATTGTACAGATAAAGTGATAAAATAGTAAATTTTGTGTTATGCATATTTCATTACACACAAAAATAAGACTGAGACTATCTGAGGATTTTGTTTTAGTCTTATAGGACATAGATAGTTTAATTATGTAGCCCAGTTTGGCCTTGAACTCGAAATCCTCCTGTCTCAGCCTCCTGAATATCAGAATTATAGGCCTGTGCCATTATACCTGGTCCTGGTTTTAAATGTAAGGTACTTTCTTCTATGTTAAATCACTCTTTAAATAATACAAGCAACAGTAGAACTTTTTCACAAGACATTTAACAAATTCCAAATATTGTGCTCTGTCTTCAAAAAGTGAGTTGTTCATGTACAGTTTCTAATTTTTTAAAAATAATTTTATGCTTAACTTACTTTTTTTTGATGTTGTTGATCATAGGGCTTGAACTCAGAGACTAGCTTTTGCGCTCAAGGCCAGCACTTTTCCACTTTGAGTTCCAGTGCCACTTCTGGTTTTTGGGTGGTTAATTGGAGATTAGAGTCTCATGGACTTTCCTGCTTATGCTGGCTTTGAACCATGAGCATCTAGGATTATAGCTATAATCCTAGATTTGGCTCTAATTATGGCTATAATTACTTTATAAGTTTTGGGAGACATTTTAGGTACTATACTAGGAGTAGGAAGTCTAATAATAGAGGCAAAAATATTAAAAATGGGAAGTGATAGTTTCTAATGCAAATGTAGGAGGACACTTGACAAATTTACTCAATCTCCAGTATATTTCAGAAGTTTAGGTAGAACATTTGAGGATTTCTGTCAGTCTTGAACAATAACTGTATTTTAGAATTTGTATAGCACTCCTAGCACAGGAGGATCACAAGTTGAAGCCAGTCTGAACTATATAAGACCTTATCTAGAAAACAAAAAGTTTTTGTGCTTTTATTCTAGAGTTTCTATTTTAACTAGGGAGAGATATAAACTAGTGTATTACAAGGCAGTAGTACTATGAAGTAAGTTAAAGCAGAGAAAAGGGATTATTAAGAGTTCTGGTTTAGACAACTTAGGATTGTCCATGAGGTAGTTGGGAGTGCATTACTGAAATGGTGACATCCATTCAAGGAGAGGATTGTGAAGGAGCAAGCAATGCAGAGCAGTGGGACCTCATCCCAAGCTGGTACAATATCCTGAGGGGGCTTAAGCCTTGCATGTTCCAAGAGCTGAGGGGGCCCGAGTTGCTAAAGTAGAATGAGCAAAGGGAGAGAGGTGTTGAGAGGGGGCAGAGTAACACAACTTATCTATGTAGAGCCTTGAAGTCTTTTCCAAGGACTTAGGCTTTGATTCTTTTTGTGAAGGAGGGCCTTTAAAGGATACAAAGCTGAGAAGTAACACTATTAATCTGACTGCCATAATCAGACTAGATGATGGGAGGCCTGGGAAATAAGCAGGTAGATTTAACGGTTGTAGTAATTGAGGTAAAAACAAAAACCCAAAAAACAAAAAAAAACCCAAAGTGGCCTGGGCCACAGAAGCAGTAGAAGGAATGAGAAATATCCAGAGCCAGTAGTGCTGACAGGTGGATGAGGGGAGTGTGACAGATACAGAAGTAAAAGGATATTCTAAGGTTTGGGCATCTGGAAGGATAGGAAGACTATTACATTAGTTGTGGAGGAAAGACAAGTGTTGTTTTTTGGACATTTCAGTTGTCATAGTAGAAATGTTAAGAAGGCATCTGATTCAGAAAGGGAATTTGGTCTAAAACTAAGTTTTGTGAGTTTCCAGTATAAAGGATAATATCTAAAGGCATAGAACTTAAAGGTAGTATTAGAGTCTTGGTCTAATGAAATCATCTAGTCTGGAATGTGAACTAATTGCACTCTCATGAGTAAATCATTATTTTATTTCTCCAAATACTTGAAAGGTCTTTTCAGATATTTTTTTTAGTCTTGAGGCATGCATGGTCTTGATCATATCTTTCTTTAGGCAGTTCAGCTGCTGAAACCAGGTGGTGTGCTGGTTTATAGCACATGCACTATAACGCTGGCAGAAAATGAAGAGCAAGTTGCCTGGGCCCTTAAAACATACCCATGCCTTCAGCTTCAACCCCAGGTAAGACTAGCTCTGTTCTTTCTAATTTGGTAAATCACAAACTGAATTGTCATACATATAGGGTGCTACTTGAAGAAATCTGTAAAACTTCTGAAAGACTAACAAATTTCTCTGATTAGCTACATTTTAAACTGCCCATAAGAAGTTTGTTCACATGACAAGGTTTCCCCCTTTGCATTTTTCATTATGTGAAAATGGCAGAGCTTGTTATATATTCTGCCTTTGTGTTTATTCTGTATCTACCTATCTTACATGTTACTTAGTACTTTGTTTCTTAAAAAGTCCTTCTCTACCCTGTTTATTTTTCTGATAAGGAAAAAGTGAGTATCTATCTCAGACCTTAAAAACTGGGATATCAAAAGAGCAAGAACAAAATATGGTTCAGAGCTATTACTTACATAAAATATGTAACATTTAAAAAGCTTTCTTTTAATTTTTTTTACATAGTACTAGTTATGTTTATTGTTAGATTATGTTCAAATCTGTAATTAAGTTCACATTCAGAAATGTTTAACATTTAACTTGGACTCACGTACAATATTAGTAGGAAACTTGAATATGTAAATTAATCCAGAAATAGCATCTAAACTCAGAAATTAAGACAACTACATTGTAATGAAAGACTTCAGAATTCACATGGAATTTGTACATAAAAGAAATGGAGGGGCTGGGAAGGTGGCTCAGTGGTAGAGCGCTTGCCTTGCATGCCTGAGGCCCTGGGTTCGATTCCTTAGCACCACATAAGCAAAAAGAAAAAAGCTGGAAGTGGCACTGTGGCTCAAGTGGTAGAGTGCTAGCCTTGAGCTGAAGAGCTGAGGGACAGTGCCCAGGCCCAGAGTTCAGGCCCCACCACAGGACCCCTCCCCCCCACACACACAAAAAAAGAAAGAAATGGAATGTTTCCCCTTCAGTCTCATGGTATATGTTAAAATCCTGTCTTCATTAATAACTGAAGTTATCTGTGTAATGGTGACTTAAACTAGGATTATAGATCTTCTACTGTAGTAATATATAAGAATCCCTGAAATATTTGATTGTATACTCCTCTAAGCTAATTGATGCATCCTTAATTAATATACCCATTTATAATATTCTTAACATTCTGTTTACCACTATGTACCAGGCAGGGTACCACCACCTTTATTTAAGATTCAGAATTGAGAATTTTATCTTTTACATAGGAAGAAATGGAGTAAAATGAAATTGCTGTTTAAGCTCACAAGCTAAAAATGTGTGAATTTGTTTTAATTCATTTGTTTCTTACTCCAAAGTTTAGGCCTTTTGTAATATCACACTCAGGGCATAATCAGGTGACTACATATTCCTGTTTTCCCACTGCCCAAATAATGCTGTGTACATTCCACAAAAGTAAAAGGTATTTTTCTGATATAATAGGAACACCCCAATTTGTGTTTTGAGTTAGATGTGCCCAGCCCCTTACTGATACCATTATTCACTTTCTCCCAACAGGAACCACAGGTAGGAGGAGAAGGAATGGTGGGAGCCGGCCTGTCACTAGAACAACTGAGACATCTGCAGCGATTTGATCCATCTGTTGTGCCATTACAGGACATTGACATTGATTCCCTCAGAGATGCCAAAACAGAGGACATGATCCGACTTGCAAATAAGGATTGTATAGGCTTTTTCATTGCAAAATTTGTAAAATGTAGAAGTACATTAGAGAAGAATCCTCAGAAGTGAAAATTCCATACTTACTTGTTCTTAAATGAAAGTATTTTCAGACCAACTAAATGTAACGGTTGCTAATGAAACAAAATTTCTAGAAATTTCACTAGGGGTCAGAGAGAGAGAGAGAGAGAGAGTGTGTGTGTATGTGTGGCCAGTGGTGGGGGCTGCTTTTGCTAAGAAATTGTATCCTTGGTTTATAAACTTTTTTTCCAGTATGGGCACTAGATTTAAAGGAGCTGCCTATGGATGTCCAAAACATTTTCAGCTGGTATATTGTTTTGGTTTACAAAGTCTTTTAGTATACCAAGTCTTCAATATATTAGTCTTTTTAAACAATTGTTTGTCTTAATAATAAAATTAGTAGTCATTGTGGTTACAGAAAAATGTTTTGTTTCCAAGTTCCTAAAAACTTTCTAAAATTCCAGGAAATGGGAATTCTATCATTTACCATGGCAATAATTGAGATGTAAGTACTTTGTTAATTGATTCTGCTTATAAATTGGTACAGCCTTCTTTATTTTTGTGTTGTGAAATGAGTACAGTCTCTCCCATAACTGTGTTCAGGAGCTAGATATTTATATCAATTTACAAAAAACGTTTAAAGTCAGAAATTAATAGGACATTGTGTAAATGGTGATGGGTCATTCTTGCTTTTTGTTTCTGATACTGTATAGCTTGATTAATAACCAGGATTGGGGCTTCTTAGCAATACTTCCTGTGACATTATAGAACTATACCAGTCCTTGAAAACTTCAGTTCTACTGGCATAGCCCTCTTTTAAATGAAGTTAAACCTCTTTTAAAAGTTTTAACTTAAAAAATGAGTATTACTTTGTAGATAAAAATATGTGAATGAGAATATTCCTTTTATCTTTTGTCGGAGGATGTGTTATCCAAGTTACTTGAATGTACCTGGTGAGAATGAGAAAAACAGCCATGTTACCAAAGAACTGGTCTATCTTTCCCTGCCGGTCCACAGCATGTTCTCCTAGTGAACAGAAATCATAGAACATCACCTTCAGACATCTATGTCTGTGATAGAGTAAGACAATAATAACTATCTCCTCAAATCTGAACTCAGAGGAAATCAGAGTATCGTTCAGGTTACAAAAGTGACCATATAGTCCCCTTGTGATGGCCAGTGTACATGTCAGCCTTTAAAAAACAGATTATGACCTTAGCTTTCATTCTAAATGCTTTTTAGATAAGGTATATTAAAATATCTAGAACCCAGGCATAGTTGAAAGTCTGTTTCATGTCTTAAACATATCAGTGTGTTTTGTTAGCTTTCATTCTATAATCACCCAAAAGTTACTGGATATTGGGTAAATGTAATAGGCAATTGGAAAACAATTACCTAGTAGTTTTTCTTTACCTCATAGGTTTCCATTAGGAATTTTTCATAGATAATTATTCCTAATGATAAAAAGGTTCCTGGGATAAGGTAAGATGGTCTGTTGCTTGACAGACTCTCTTGAGTACCATCTGTATCCTCCTAGTACTCCAGTCTGTTTCTCTTATGGCTCTCAACAAGCTGGAATCCATTTTACTAATTATCCCTCCTCAGCACCACACTTGGGGAACATCGTGGATCTAGGATCACTTCTCAGAGCAAATACTCAATATGTATTTCTTAAATGAGAGAAAAATTTCACATTTTCTAGTTTCAAATACACAACTCCTTACATCCTTCATTCTGCCCTGTGTCTCGATGTCATGTCCTTAGCATACCACCTCCAAATTTACATGTATTTTAAGAAATTCTCTAAAGTCTGTTTTCTTCTTGTACTTTCTGCAAAATCTAGTGTGCTAAGTTGGGATCAAATTATACAAAAGCAGCCTAGCAACAAATGTGTGCAATTTTTTTTTTTCTCTTTTGCTAGGTCGTGGGGTTTGAATTCTGGGCCTGGGCACTGTCCCTGAACTCTGTAGCTCAAGGCAAGTGCTCTACCACTTAAGCCACAGTACGACTTCTGGTTTTCTGGTGGTTAATTGGAGATGAGTCTTCTGGACTTTCCTGCCCTGGCTGGCTTTGAATGTGATCCTCAGATCTCAGCCTCCTGAGCAGCTAGGGTTACAGGCATGAGCCACCACCAATGCCTAGCACAATGTATATTTTTGACTAACATCAATAAAAACAATGCCAGCAAAACTGAAGAAAAATATTTGCATATTTGAAACTGGACAAAGAACATGGATAAAATTTTTCTTTTAGTGTGTTTCTTCAGTTCAGAAATTAATTAGAACATAAAATGTTCTTGAGGGACATAAAAATATAAGAAAAAAGTCATGGAAATAGGGAGTACAGATGATTCTATAAAAACCAAAGGTATTTAAACCCCCAACAGTGAGTTAATTTTACTTCAAAGCTCTGTCACATTTTAAATAGAAATATAAAGTACCAATATTTAAAAGTACACTTTGGCAGAAATGAAACTTACCCAGAACCATCAAGTTACTTTTCTAATAATGTGACTGTAATAAAATCACTATTTTGAAAACTACTAGAAGCACATCAGTAAGCAAAAGGTTAAATTTCTCATTAGATCTTAATTTTAAAAATAAAGACTAAGCTTCCAAATATGAATAAAACGCTGTGCCTCTTAACTCAAAGTGAGGGAGATTATTCTGCTGTATCTTGTTAAAATCTTTTCCTTACCTTGAGCTGTTTCTTTTAATACAGATAGATGGAGTACTAAAGGAATATGGAGTCATAGTCATTGCCCTAGAGAAGATGCTCCACTCCACAAAGGTAAGTGGTGGTCAATGGGTTACACATTCTCAACTACAAGAACCATTCCTAAAATGGCAATTAATACTACTAATAAACAGTGCAGAAGCCAGCTCTTTATTTGTTTTATATGAATGACTTAAAACCAGGCTTTTTAAACAGTTCAGTGTAGCTGACAGTGATGGTTTAACAGGAATGCATAGCAGACCATGTTAAAAATGTGGCATTGTTCCACAGTACAACACATCTAAGACATCCTACATGTAGCAGCACCTTTTGGTAACAGTAACTTAATGAGCAGTAGAGAAAGGAAAAACTGAAATGAGTATGACAAAAACCATAAAACTATTAAGTACATTTCCAGCATTTCCTAGGTTGACTACAAAAGTCATGATTCTACAACGGAGTAGGCTAAGATCAAGCCTTTGCTGTGTGAAAAGACTAGTTTTACATTCCTTGAGTCAGTAAATCATCCTAGGGATGATTTCATTTATAGATTCACTGCAGACTGTTTACACATACCCCCACAGTTACAGCTTTCACATAGGAAGGTATTAAATGAAATCCTTCAGTGTAGTTGATTTGTGCTACCCTACTGTAAAGTGAGAAACTGAGAATCAGGACCTAAATTTAAAAGATGGGCTCCTAATTAACACTATTCTTTGAAAGGGCTTAGTGAGGGCAGCAAGTTAGGTAAATAGCAGTTAATACTAAAAGAATTCAGTTAGGATGAAATAACATGTAGGTAAGGATTAGATTGGCGGTCATCTTGATACAATGGAAGCTT
Source organism: Dipodomys ordii (assembly GCF_000151885.1). Taxonomy (NCBI): domain Eukaryota; kingdom Metazoa; phylum Chordata; class Mammalia; order Rodentia; family Heteromyidae; genus Dipodomys; species Dipodomys ordii. The sequence continues at coordinate 13,256,099 of NW_012267240.1, forward strand.
ATCATAAATAATATATAAAAAAACTTTAAATGGAATATGGTTTCCCAATGATCCTATGACTTTTTTTTTTTTTTTTTTTGTCATGGGGCTTGAACTCAGGGCCTAGGCACTGCCCCTGAGCTCTTTTGCTCAAGGCTTGTACTCTACCACTTGAGCCACAGTGCCACTTCCAGTTTTCTGGTGGTTAACTAGCGATAAGAATTGCAACAGACTTTCCTACTCAGGCTGATTTGAACCACGATCTTCAGATCTCAGCCTCCTGAGTAGCTATGGTTACAGGCATGAGTCACTGGGGTCTGGCTTCTGTAAATTCTTAGAAATAGTACAGAGCTAATTAACAGGTTGATTAAATCACTACGAAGTTACTCATTTTAAAAACTTGTTTTCTTGGACATAATGGAAATAATTGTAAAACAGTTTTACTTATAAACTTGCAAGAATATTTGGCAAGAACCTGGAATAATGGGGAAGCAAAACAAAAGATAGGTTATCATAACTGCTGACATTTAATACATATATCTGAAGTTAGGTATTTTCTGGGACATGCACACTTAATACTGTCTTACCTATCCAGTCATAACTGGACACTTAGACATAGAAAAGAAAATTTAGCCTCAATACAGCAAAATTGCAAGCTTCCAGCAGTGTAATCAAGAATGGAGATAGTGTCTTCTAGGTTCTCCTTTATAGGTGTCTCAAATAGGAAAGTATTCTTAACGTTTACTTCAAGTCACCCCTTTTTGCCCTGATAACTTCTGAAAAGCAGAAACTTTGGTTATAAGAAGCACTTATGGGTTCTGACAGACAGGGAAGTTGTTCACATTGGTGGTGGGGTGGAACAGGAGGTGACTGGGAGATAAACAACAGGAACAATAGGCAAGGTTAGAAGATGAAATGGGAGAAGTTATAAAAATTTATTTTCCTATGAAATAATTCCACAAGCTGTGTAAACAGTTCTTACTAAAACAGATACTCTAACACACAAAGATTGTACATTTCCAGTGAAACACTCACAGTACAAGATGCCTGCATTTTTACTCTCTACGAGCAAACACAAGGAGCCGGCAGATGAATGCTTTTCCTAGTTACCTTTGGCAGCAAGCTTTCCTCACAGTCCCCGGCTCTGAAAGGGTTATTAAAGCCACATAGAGCACAATACAAAGCTAGGTGGGCAGAATTCCAGACATCAGTCACTAGTTTCTTCATCCGTCATCAGCATTCTACTTCACCTGAGTTACTCACACACACTCTTGCATCCAGACACACACGTGCACACAGCGGGTTCCGGCTTGTATACTCCAGTGCAGTGACTATCACAGACACTAGCTACTAAGAATGTGTTTGTCACAATCAGTGTGGACTCTATAAAGTAGAACAATCTCTGGAGTTTGGTTATATTTACCATAATTTATGGTTAAAATTATAAGGATAACATTCGAAATCAAACCTGTTCAAGTCAAGCAATCACACGTATTTACAGTATGTACAGACATTAGAATGGGGTAAGTAGATGTTTAGACAATGTTAATACAAATTTCCTGAATGTGGACATTTCTCGTCCCTGTAATTCATAAAGCAAATCTGCTGACTTGGCATTAAGACCCTAAAATAGTGTGATCAAACTGATATATATATTATATATAATTATATAGAATAAGGTGTTTGCAGAAATAACATTTACAAACTGTCTATACAGTACACAGTACTAGTACATAGAAAATAGATTCTAACTTTATGATCCCCTTGTGTAAGGCAAGACTGAATCTGTCCCCAAATTTAGTCAGCCAGAGGTACAAGCAAGAAACAGTGGTCCATGAATGAATGGATATGCCAGTCAGGTTTCTGGGTATTAAAATGTGATGAAACAAGAAATTTCCACTTTTTTTTTCTGGTTACATTTCTTAATACCATTAACATCGTCTGGTTGGCAGCTATCCAAGACCACAGTAACTGCATCTGTACCAAGCCAATTGGTATAGCACTTACAAAAGAAAAGAATGTATATTAATACTCTTATTTCATGCTATTGCCACTTATGCAACAGCAATAGAAAATATACAAGACAGATCATATATGATTGTAATTAAGACCCCAAAGGTTTTGAGGCTGCTGTTATACAAGACTCGGGGAGAAAGGAAAAACACAAAAGGGTAAGAAGTCATTGGCGGATGTAAACATCCCTGTTCCACTCCCCAGCATCGTTCCGCTTTTTGGATATTACGTCTCCATCCCTGTCATAGTAGCGATCCTTGGATTTGTGACGGCTCCGTTGTTTGTTGCACTCATTGTGGTCCTGCTCTCGATCCACGTCCCTTGAACGATGCCGAGGCTCCCTGTGTCTGTGGTCACTGCTTCCATGGGTCTCATCCTTGTGGTTATGGTCACGGTGTGAAGCATAGTGGTCCACATGTTCATGGGAATAATCTTCCTTTGGCTCCACATAGGCAGAGTCTCGACTCTCCTGTGTTTCAGAGTCAAATGTCTCCTGCCTGGAGAGGCCTCGACTTGTGCCACTGCGATGGTTGTGGTGTGGGGCTGAGGAAGAACGGTGCTGGGATTTCTTGACAGGTTCCAGGGAGGGTTCTTCTTCCACTTGGGAAGTAGAACGTGCAGGAGCAGAACGATCCATCCTCTGATCACCTTGAGAACCCTGGCAGCAAGTGGAATACACATGCATGTTGACTAAGGTCAGTGTATAAAGAACTAAGAGGTGGGATTTGACTTCGAACAGCCTGCTATCTTAAAGATCATGCAGTTGGTGAGGTATAAAAGTCTGTTTACAGCCTGTTTGATTTAGTGTTTTGTTTTTCCAGAGCTGAGGATTGAACTCAGGACCTTTGACTTACCAGGCAAGTGCTTTTCCACTAAGCTAAATCCCCAGCCCCATCAGTGTTTTTTTGTTTTTTTTTTAACAGCTACACAACTCACACCAAAGTTGGTTTTATTTTGGAGAGCATTAGATAGTCTGAGTTTTGACCCCAGTGAATCGCCTCAGGTTTTTCCGCCCCCCGCCCCCCGCCCCATGGAGAGCATGAAAAAGAACTGTACTTACCTGTGAGTTAGAGGCTCGGGTGGGGCTAATAGGCAGAGTTGAAGTGGCTAAAGTACGGCTAAGGAGAGGGTTGGGGAGGCTGCAGCTGGGAGGGTGGGTAGCCTTCCAGTAGGCCTCTAGATAGTCTGCAAGGTGCTCACAAGCATCCTCAAGCTGGTTCTCATCCAAGATCACGTCAAATGACTCCTGCTGAGGCAAACATTACAGACAGCATACTTATACCAGTCAGAACTGAGTTCCCATTGTACTGCCCCAATCTCATATGAGAAAGGAGGAGCTGGTAAGCTGTAGCTCTGTGTATTTGCTCCTGTTATGTGTGGTGCTGAGTCCTTTTGCAGACCATCTTGGTTGTTAATTTATCACTGAATGGTTAACCACACAGTACAGGGGGTAATAGAGTGCGAAGGATATGATATTGTAGAAAAGTTACCAATAAGTGATACTATGGCTAAGGATAAAAATCTAAACAGTTTGCTGGGTGGCTCATGCCTGTAATCAGCTACTCAGGAGGCAGAGATTTGAAGATTGCTGTTTCAAGCGAGCCCTAGAAAGAAAGTCCATGAGACTTTTACTTCCAATTAACAACTCAAAAAAGCCAGAAGTGGTATAGTGATAGCCTGGAGCAGAAAAGCTCAGGGACAGTACCCTGGTTCTGCACCAAAAAAAATTTTGGGAGAAGCATCTTGATACAACGACGGCAAAAAGCCTAATTTAAATGATTGAGGAAAGACTAGCACATAAAATGTAGCTGAAAATATTAACATTATGACCTGGTCAAAATTTTATGCCCCTCTTAGTTTTTAAAATAAGTAAACCAAATTTAAAAATCACTATAATAGCTATACCAGAAAACACCAGAAGATATCTGTAGTCTCAAGATATAATATGTGAAGTATAGATTAGTGTCAATGTGTTCAGAGCTAAAGATCTGATTAACTTATAGTTTAAAAACTGTTTTACATGGGGGTGGGAAGGTGGCTCAGTGGTAGAGTGCTTGCCTTGCATGCTTGAGGCCCGGGGTTCGATTCCTCAGCACCACATAAGCAAAAAGAAAAAAGCCAGAAGTGGCGCTGTGGCTCAAGTGGTAGAGCGCTAGCCTTGAGCTGAAGAGCGGCCCGGGGTTCGATTCCTCAGCACCACATAAGCAAAAAGAAAAAAGCCAGAAGTGGCGCTGTGGCTCAAGTGGTAGAGCGCTAGCCTTGAGCTGAAGAGCTGAGGAACAGCACCCAGGCCCAGAGTTCAGGCCCCACGACTGGACCCAAAAAAAACCCAAAAACTGTTTTACATGATCTCAAATCAGTTTCTCAGACAGGTGCTGGGAACAGACAACTTGCTCCCTGTAGTCAGAAGTGAATGAATATTCCAACCCTAAAGATTTACAATTTACATATATTTGGACCCACAATCTCATATTAAAGCACAAGGATATATACAGGCTGCTTGAAGGAGATGATCACTGGCTGGTACATACTTAGCACACATCGTGGAAAAGTCAAGTTTTACTTTTTACAGTATCACTATAAGACTATTCTCTCTCCTGAGAGGCATTTAACTATTTCATTTTTTATTCTGATCTCTTCAAGCAGATCTACTCTAGGGAGAGAACTTACTGGAGGACACTGAGCCAGTTTATCAGCTGCCACCATCTGGACATTTAAGTGTTTAGCTTGAGATTTCCCTCGAGATTTTATTAATCTTTGCAAGACCTGTAAAAGAACAGAAGAGTATCTATACTCAGGTAAAGTACAAGATACATTACTAATTCCTGAATTGGGGAGCTTTTTTGTCAGTCATGGGACTTGAACTCTGGGCTTAGGCGTTGGTGCTGAGCTCTTCAGCTCAAGGCTAGCACTCTACACTTCAGCCACAGTGCCTCTGGTGGTTATTTGGAGATAAGAGTCTCATGAACTTTCCTGCCAGGGCTGGCTTTGAACCTCTATCCTCAGATCTCAGCATCCTCAATAGGTAGGATTACAGGTGTGAGCCACTGGCACACTGGGCTGTTGGGAAGCTTTTTTTTTTTTTTTTTAAATAGCTCAAGTCGTTTATGGTAGATTGTTATAAATATCAAAAGACTATACACAAAGTTGACATAGTAACAAGTCTGTTGCAAGCTTTAAACACTAGCAGAGAACTTAGCTAGGCTAACAGTTTTCAATCTTGTTATCTCATGACTTCAATATTTCCAACATGATCATACTGGGAACTTAATCCATTCAAAAATTGTGTTACATATTAACATCAAAGACTATTCTCTTTTTCAGTTTGCTACAGTGGTCTGTTTTGGCTGAAGTAAACAAAACCAATACGCCTATCTGTTGCTGAGAACTATTTTAATTGCATCTTTTCAGATAATTGTGCATATTCTTTCTTACTACACTCAAATTCACCAAATGGTGTTTCCTTAACTCATCAAGTTCTGTGGTTTTATATTGGAATTGGAATCGATTTGTAAGTTTATTCAAATGATAACAGCTGATTCTTTTAAATCTGCAAATGTTGGCATGTTTCATTATTTAGTATCAACAATGGTATTTTCAGTATTAGCAAAAGGAAGATATTTTCCTTGATTTGTTCTTTGAGATACAAATGAAAGTAGCTGTTATTCAGTGTGTAGTTTTGCATGCTGCAGCTGACCTTTATATAATGCAACAAAGGATACATAGCTATGTTATTAAACGTGCTTTTAAAAATGTATTTTTAACTACAAGAGCATGATGATAGAGTAACTGCTAGTGTGTTTGGTTCCACACTCTTAAGTTATGCTTAGAGTCATATACTTGGACATTGTAACCAGTACAAAAAGGGCAGATAGCTTAGTATTATCACAAATAATTGTACTTCCTTTAACCTCTAAAAGTACCTGAGCACCCTCAGGTATGGATGGATTACATTTTAAGAATAGCTGCTCTGAGCCTTGAAAAGTAACCATGTTCTGCTGCTTAGACGAATTTCTTTCTTCCAACGCTATACCCTTTTAAGACCTGGCAATGATTGGATAGCAGACCAGACAATAGTAAACCCTACTTACCTTAGGAGAAGAAATCTTCACATATACAATAATAGGGGCCAAAGAGGTTTTACTGAGTTGTGCTGGATGATTGATAGTGTCTGCATCGAGGACAACCAGTTGTAGTGTTCTTGCAAGTTCAAAAATCCTCTCAATTTCACTCTGAACTTCAGCTATGAAAGGTCAAGCATAGTTCAGTTACTCAGTTATTTAAAGTGTTTTTAAATCTAAAATTCTTCAGCAGAAGAATTGTCAATGTAGAAAATGCAATTGATGAACAATATTTCTTCACACCTTCAGAATTTAAAGAATTGCTCCTGACTACCTCTAAAATTTGTTTCTGGCATCATGCTCTTGAAGGGTTTGGGGGATAGGGTTAGCCCCATGACAGACAAAATTACAAGAGGAAAACAGTAAGTGCCATTATAAGATGTTTTGTGAATCTTCTGCTCAGATATTCTGTGAAAGGCTGTGCAAAAAAAATCAGATAAAGACCTTACAAGGGTGTAATGAAAAGTGTGTTGCCTTGTGTTACCATCTTGGTTATGAGGGGACCCTGCAAGGTCTCCCTAGTCTGGTGTTTCCAGGAAAAGTCTTCCCTTTCTTCAGGAAACGCTCCAAATACAGTTAGGTACATTCTATTAATGTAGTACTAAGCAATGGCCATCATAAAACCCCCTGTATCTGACAGTTCGGAGTACTAGACTGGTGGAGCTGTCTGCATGGTTTTCTCTAAAGGTCAACTTTCCTTTACTTGCTTATAATCTTGCTGTGTCAAACTCCTAGAATTCTCTTTTCAGTGACACCAAGACTCTCCATGTTTTGATGGTGAAGTTTTTTTTTATAAAATGTTGTATGAGATAGATCTCTTGTCTCTTTTTATGAAATGTGGTTTGTATGTTTATATCATTCATTATTTTCCCATTGTCATGCAGACTGAAGTATAAACAGAGTAGCTATAACAAACATGTCCAAAAGCACACTTCCCTTTTCCAGAGGAATGCTCATGTAATATCCATGTTTAAGAAAAAGCAGTTTCTGTAAGAACAGCACTACTCAAATCCAAGTCAAATTTTATACAAAACTTAACAATGAAGCATATGAAAGTCTATTTGAATGCTCAAGAAGATGGGACGGCTCGCCAGAGATTCTGAAACAAAGGCTCTCCAATTTTCTTTTCTTTGTCCTGGAGTTTGAACCTAGGGCCTTGCACTTGTGAGGCAAGTGCTATACCACTGAGCTACATCTATATCCTAATCCCTCATAGTTTTTGTTTTGATGGTACTAGGGTTTGTGTTTAGAGCTTCTTTGCCTGGGTTTTTTGTTTTTGGAGACAGCTGTTAGCCACATTCAACATGAATGAGCAACTAACTTTAAAATTTTACTTTAATAATTTAAATAGCCAGAAGCTAACATATTAAGGTAGTTTAGCTCTATAAAGGATAGTATGTACCTTGCATTTCCCACTGCCATCATGGAGAACAATTCCATAGGCTCCATTAGGCCAGCAAATTTCTCTTTACACCAGGTATTTGCTGGATATATGATTTTTTTTAATTGTGAAAATACTGTACAGAGGGGTTACAATTACATGGGCAAGATAATGAGTACATTTATCAAGCATCGTTGCCTCTTCCTTTGTTTCCCCTTCCCATCACCCCCCACCAAAGTGGTAAAGTTTGTTTTTCGACATAATGACCTGTATATCTTATTGTTGCAATGGATCCACCTGTATCCCTATTTAAATTATTTTTTTTGATATATGATTTTTTTAAGACAGGGTCTCATTTTGTAGCCTTAGCCACTCTCAAAACTTATTCTCCTCTTGCCTTAACTTGTAAAGTGCTAGATGTGTTTCATCATGCCCAGCTTGGAGATTATTTTAGCGAATAATATCATTCTAGAAGAACCAAGTCAAGGACTGATAGCATGGCTCAAATGTAGATTGCCTTCCAAGCAAACATGAGGTTCTTGAGTTGAAAGTCCATATTTCAAAAGAAAAATTACTTTAAAAATCACTAATGATTTACTCCATAAAATAAGTCCTTTTATTTACCTGAATGAATTTAAGAAAACTGAATTCAAGCTGCTTGTAGTAATAGCTTTAAAATAACCTACTACCAATGAAACAGTCCTGGCTAAAAGAAAATAATAAAAAACCCATCAAACTCAATTTCTATCAAGTTTCTGCACTTACCAGTTTAAGAACCACAGACTATACCAATATGTTGCAATTAGCAAAACTTCTGAGAAATTAAGAGATGTAATAGACCAGAACTACAATGTTTAGACCTTACTTGAATCCTGATATCATTTTTATATTCATAATACACTAATGAATCTACTTGGTAAAACAGGTGTGAGATAATTATGTGGGTAGATGAAAGGAGACCATAAGGAAAAAAGCACTGTCCTTGGCTAGTTTGTTTGGCTTTGAAACCACCTGAGACAAATGTTACCAATATGGTAACTATCACATGAATCATTGTGTTAATCTCCCATTAACTTCCCCAAACCCTCCATTCTCAGTTTATTCCTTGGGTCTGCTGGTTCAGCACACTGTCAGCTATTGATCAATCATAGATTCATAGGTTTATGTACATTGGTAAGTATTAGTCCATGTCTTTCCCATGAAACAAAAATTCTGAGAATAAGGTTTATGTCCACTTCTGCATCTCTAGCATTTGTAAAATGCCTAGTACCTCCTAGGGAGATAATTGTGAATGAACTCCTAAAGCTACATAGTTCTCTAAAGCTCCAAACTAAGAGTTTTTTTCTTGCCTGTCTTTAAATTCTACACTTCAGCCAAGGTGAAGCATAATCTACTGTAATCATTATGACTGCCTTAAACCCTTATTTGTCTGAGTTAAACTTCATCATGCTTCCAAGTCTCACACCAGCTCGTTGGAAGCCTTCCCCGGTGGCCTGCATCTCCTGCAATATTTGCTCATCAGCTCAGTAGAAGACCACTTTCTCAGTCATCTTGTATCCCAGTGGCTCTTATCAGTACTGAAAACTGTGGGTAGGAAGGGCTTCACCTAATTCATCTTATTTCCAGGCTTTACATGCGATTTGGTATCTAGCATATATGCTCAATAAAATATATCAATAGTTGTAGGGAGTCTTAGCAACCAATCTCACTGATTCAGTTCATGAGTCTAAATAAATGATTTGATTTTGGTAATCACTTGAATCTGTGACATAATTATTTTGTAGCAATTCCTTTGAAAATAGTGTGAGAATACAGTTGTAAGTTAATGTTTTCCCCTCACATTTCTAAACCTATATTACTTAAATCTCATCAGTAAGGGAATGATGATAAAACAGTTTTTTATGTACCATACTTATTACTACATAACCACAATTTAGAGTAAACTAAAACTTATGTTGTTAAAAGCCAGCCACTCAAGGAACAAACTAACCTCATGTATCTCACACAACAAAACCTACTTTATAAAACCCCAAACCGAACAATCCAGTAATATAACAAGATTTTAGAGAGATGAAATAGCTGCTGTGAAAGGTTCTAAATTAGATCCACCAGCACATTAATAAGCAGTTTTCAACCACCACGCTGTAAACACAGTAATCAAAATCCCTATAGTTTTTTAAAGTACTGAGATCAACAACAAACAGCCAAAACACGTTATTCTGAATAACATTTTGTTCAGATATTCAGCCGACATAAATGAAAACAAACTGGAACCAAAACGTCAATGCTAACAGCATGTGGAGTTTTTAACTTGAAACTCTCATAACCAGTCTTTCCATATTTATGAAATCATTAAGATTGTAGATGTCTCTTTTTCTGGTACCTAGAATTATCTAGTTAGATTGCTCACTGACATTTTTCATACAGCTTAAACTCACCAATGTAGCAGACTTCTATTGCACACTTACCCAAGCTTGACCTTGTATTGGATCTCTCAATTATTGCATGCTTACTGGGATTGTTTAATACTGATCGTTTGGCAAGGGAGATGTCCGCAGTGACCCTTGTGATAGATATCCTGTTGGAGAAAAATAACAGACTATCAAGTCTAATTCAAAAGGGAAAGAAGCACATGTCCTCAGATTACCAGGTAATATGTATATATTTTCAAACCAGCTATTAGAATACTTAATTACTTGTTTTCTTTGCACCTGCTTTGCTTAGCATTTATTGGTTAATTATAAAGTACTACATATATATTAAGCACTTTATTTAAATTGTCTCAAAATCTTACAATAGAATTTTATTATCCCGTTTGTGCTAATAAAAAATGTACCATGGGTAGATTATTTACCTAAAGTACTACATATATATTAAGCACTTTATTTAAATTGTCTCAAAATCTTACAATAGAATTTTATTATCCCGTTTGTGCTAATAAAAAATGTACCATGGGTAGATTATTTACCAAAACTATGTACTGAGTAATGGCAAAACTGAGATTTGAACTAGATTTTTTTTTTTTTTGGGTTCGGTCGTGGGGCCTGAACTCTGGGCCTGGGCACTGTCCCTCAACATTTCAGCTCAAGGCTAGCGCTCTACCACTTGAGCCACAGCGCCACTTCCGGCTTTTTTCTTTTTGCTTATGTGGTGTTGAGGAATCTAACCCAGGGCCTCAGGCATGCAAGGCAAGTGCTCTACCACTGAGCCACCTTCCCAGCCCCTGAACTAGATTCTTAAACCAAGATTCTTTAGCCTTGTGGCTTAGTTCACTGCTGTGACAAGCATCAATCAGAACAAGGCACCCTAGGTCTTCTTTTGGTGAGCTATAAGTCCAGTGGTAGCGAGGAATAAAAATTCATGAAGGATGAAAAATTTTGATGATTTTTATGAAGAGAAGATAGAGGGTATTGAAAGCTAAATGGCTGCTATATGAAAGTAGAACAAATTTATATGTAAGAAATCAGAATAAGAAAGCACTTTTAGAAGTAAAATATGACACTGACCATCAAAATTTGAGGGTTACAGAGCACAGTTAAAGACATCTCCAAAAGAGTTAACCAAACAAAACAGATGAAAAGCAGCAGAAAGCTAATAAAAGAATCAAATAGGAGATAAATTCCAAAGAACAGAAGTTCAGGAAGAGAGAAAAAAGTAAACAGCAGGGAAAACTAAAGGATGAACTTCAGAATTATCTAAATTGTCAAACTGAGATTATCTAATTCAGTGACAAAAAGATCCACAGCAAGACCTGTTATACATTTCATAACACAGTAAAGAACAAACACCTCCAGAGAAGAACAAGTCTTGAAGGATCAAAAATTGGAATGCTTTGTACTTCACATTAATTATAGTGGGAGTTGGAATGCGATGGAGAAAAAAAGGCCTTCAAATATCAGAAGGAAAGCTATCCAGCTAAATTCGATACTGTTTAAACCATCAGTTAAACGAGACATTTTGACATTCAGCGTCTTGGGACAGTCTTCTTTCTAGAAGAGGTATTCAAGATATATTTAAAATTTTTTTTTCTTTTGGCTAAAGTATCAGAAGAAATCTTGACAAAGTTCAAAGTTCTAGGCAAGAGGTATATGAACTCTAAAAGAAGTTGATAGCAGTGGCCAAGAATAATGATGAAGGGGGGCATCCCAGAACATTGCCTGGTAGGGAGAGAGTCTAGAATGCTCCCAAAGAGGCTCAAAAACATGGATAATTTTTGACTTATAGTGAGATGAGTCATTAATTTTACTTTTCTGTATTTAGAGATTTTCATTTTCTATACATTCGGCATTAGTCTCCATTATCCCTCAGCTGTGTAAATATTCACAGGATGCAAACATGCATTTATCTAAAAATTTGTCAACATTAACTTTTGGGATACCGGAGGATGAGACAGGTACCAGTATGAGTGTGAGTGTTTGGGAAAAGGCGAAATTTGGCTTGAAAGGTCAGTATTTTTCATGGTAGCAAGTTAGAAGATAATATGTACCACTGAAAACTCCAGCAGCAAATTAAGCACTATAGAGTTAACTAGGAAATATATATTTAAAAAATGTAGCTGAAATAGTTGAAAGTGACCGCTGTCTGTACAGGGCATTTTCCTTCTTTCTGGTTTATATTGCCATGTGTTTATACCAACTCATGGAGAATTGTCCTAAGATTCCCAAAATTCGTCTTTGCTGTCCTTTTGTGTTCAATCCTCCCTCCAGGGCACCTGCAGAGCTTATAGGTGTTCTGTACCGTCTGCCTTTTCTATAATGTCATACAAATGGAGTCATATGCACATAGGCTTTTGGGGTAAAATTCTCTTGAAAAACTTTATGAGACAGGTTTAAGATTCATGTCATAAATACCAATAGTTTTTATTATATGACTATAATTTTTTTATTTTTAACCTATTTGTACTTTGATGACAATCTGATTTTGTATTTATAAAACAATCATCAGGGCTGGAGAGGTAGCTGATAGAACAGTACTTTCCTAGCATATGTGAAGCCCTGGGTTTGATTCAGAATGAGAGGGAGGGGGTAGAGGAGAAAGCGAGCCCATAAGTTTAAAAAAAAAGAAAAAAAAAAGATTGTTTCATTATTAGTTCACAGTTCACTCATAAATGAGATTAGGCTAAATGAAGGAGCATCTGAGGCCTACTAGTGATTATTTTATTTCTTTTGTTTATGCGGGTGGATGGGTAGGTAGGGAGAAGTCCTCTGGGAAGCTCCAGCTGAAGTCAGCTAATACGATTCCCTACTGTTGATCCAGCATAGCTGTGGAGGGAGCCATTGTTTCAGTGCAGGAGTGCACACTATATGTCACATTCTTCAAGATGCTATCATGCCACACACCTGTACTTCCATCTGCCCAGAAACTGAGGGAAAGGATCCCTTAAGCACAGGAATTTGCGTCCAGCCTGTGCAGTATACAGAGACCCTATCTCAGCCTTCACAGTATCTCAGAATTGCCATATTAGCTTTTAAAGTTATAGACATCCATTCATGCTCTGTAGATTTGGTCTCATTTAGTCAAGGGTGGCATATGGGCCTTTGAATTTTTCTTAATATGCTTCAGATGATTTGAATATCCAGGCAGGGTAGGACAGCACCAGTTTTGAACATATTACATCTAAGCAAAAAAAAAAAAAAGTGATGTTTCCCAGAATTTCTGAATTCCAATATGATTTTCCTCACAGAAAATCCTGGCAACAGTGTATATAGCATCTCTTGAATTGCAGACACCACAGTGCTAGAGCTAACCTTTTCAAAATCCCTGGGAAAGAAAACAATTTATCCCATTGGGTAGCTTTCCTTCTGGTTTACAAGTTGCTAGTGCATTACCCGTCATTCTGAAGAGTGAGTTTTTCCATGACACAGCTGGTCAAGGCCAATCCAGTTTTAACTAGGCTGCTCTTGCACACAAAGAAGTTGATGGTCAATAATTTCTTTTTCCACCTGACATATTTAAGCTGTTAAAAAAATGGAATAGTGGTCTAACAACTCTCTAAGGGTTCCACAGTGAATTTAACTGAGTTTCAGAACAGAATAATAATTTCTTGATTGTCTACATCTTTATCATCAGCATTTCAGTTTCTTCCTTGTGGGTTTAGAAACATTTTTAATATATTTACTTAATGGGTTATTAAGAATTTTCTTTTCTGTTTTAGAATATCATGTATACCCACATGCCTGAAGTTCCTGATGACTTTTCACCCTTTGTTGCTGTTTTGTTTTGCCCAATTTAATTATAGTTACTCTGGATATGTTGCCATGGTTATGAAATAAAGAAGTTTCTATGTCTTTTGAAATTTTACTTTATGGTCTCTTACTTCCTTTGCGAAGCTTTAACTGGTGATCACAGCCCTAGATTGTTGAGCACCAGCTCTGTGACTCCAGAGGAGCTAAGACGTGTCCATTAATTACTAATGCCACATATAAATGACATTGGACCACAAATAATAGATTGATCTAACAGTCAGGTATTTGTTTCCTCAAGGAAATCAGTCTGGATGGCTGATACCCCAGAATATAAGTCTGACTGAAATCTCTTTCCCAAATTCAAAACAAGCTCAGGTTTAACTCAAGATGGTAAGTCAATAAATTCCATCCCATTTCTCCATCTTTGGCATTGACAAAACGACAGTGGGTTAGCATTTATGGACAGCATATGTCTATTCTAACTGAGGATTGGATGCTCATTTCCAATCTGTCACAAATGACAGAGCCAAGACTAACGGGAAATTTGGTAGATTAGGTATGCCTTTTATCCTTGGCTAGTGCCTGGCATTCTTAGATCAATCCAGACTATATTTCTTGGTGCAAATTCAAAGGTATTTCATAAAGTTATGGGACATAAAAAGAATTTAAGTAGGAGAATTTGTTTAGGCAGATTGTAAATACTCAATCTTTTTGTACCTTGAAACAGTTTGTCTTATTTATTCATTGGCTTATTTTTGCTATGGTTGTTTTCCTGGGGATTGCCCTTCCATGCATGCTAGCTTACTTGTTGAGCTAGATCTTGCTTTTCCCTCAGGCTGGCCTCAAAACTCCATCCTCCCTATCTTTGACTCCCAAGTAACTGGGATTACAGCCATGAGCCAACATTCCCAGCCTCTTTCACTTCCTGGTCATTTACTAAGAGTATTTGTTCTGTAGTAAACATTTTCCTCCTGCTTTTGCCTCCTCTATTGAAAGTCAGTATAAATTAGAAATCATTGTATAGGAATGGTCTAGAAAATACTATATTTTAAATCTTAAAACTCACTGAAACCCACAGATAAAAGCTATTATACTAATGCTGTAGAACAAAGAAAGAGATCACGAAGGAGAAACACCACTAAACGTGTATATTCCCAGGTCTTCTATAATGTGTTCTTAGTTTAAATCTAAGGTTTCTATTTTGGACTCATGTTTTTGGTATTCAGGAGTTGAATTAACTTTTACTATTGCCAACCATTAGTTCTTTAAGGATGATTTTCACTGGACTATAAGTAAGCTTCATAAAGTCAAGATCGTTGCCATTTTTAGCTCCTCACAATGCTTAACACTTAGGATATATGCGCAATAAGGATTTGCTGGGGCAAGCTGAGGAAGAAGAAGATGAGACAGGGAAAGTATTCAGTCAATGTTCATGGACAAGTTACTCTACAGGTGACCTCTGGTTTTGCTACCAGTCACATTCTGTGCGTAGGTGCTTAACTACCTCGGGCTGGCTTGCCTCACACCTAATTCTGTGTCATACCTTGATACAGTTGGTGAGACCATTTACAAATCTTTTTTGGATGGGGACATTTTAAATTAGTGTTGTTCACTCCCCATATTACCTACATTTTGGGCATCTATGTGTCATACTGCATGTTTCATTTATATTCTGCTTCTATATGTTTCAACTTAAAGCTCTTCAGATGAGGGACAGTTACTTCAATACCTGCCTTTCTCTAGCAAAGAGGCATTAATTCTATCTCGTTTGTATTTAAACATTCAGAGTACAACAGTTCACAGTGCATTTAAAAAAACAAAACCCTGCATGGGTGCTGGTGGCTCACACCTGTAATCCTAACTACTCAGGAAACTGAGATCTGAAGATCAAGGTTCGAAGCCAGCCTGGACAAGAACGTCTGTGAGACTCCTTTGCAGTTAATCAGAGAAAAAGCCCAAAGTAGTACTGTGGCTCAAGTGGTAGGGTACTAGCCTTGAGCAAAAGGAGCCCAGAGACAACACCCAGGCTCCCCTTCCTCCCCCCCCCAAAAAGAGCCAGGTGTTGGTGACTCAAACCTGTAAATCTTCTAAGGATTGTGGTTCAAAGCTAGCCTGGGTAGAAAAGGCCATGAGACTCTTATCTCCAAGAAACTACTTAGAAAAAGCCAGAAGTGGGCTTGTGGCTCAAGTGGTAGGTGCTAGCCTTGCAAAAGAGGCTCAGGGACAGAGCCCAGGCCCTGAGTTCAAAACCCCACGGACTGGCAAAAACAAAAAGTGGGGGGAGTAACCCCTGCCTTCATGGGGTTTATATTCTAGTTAGAGAAAAATAAACAAAATAAATAATGTGAAAGAGCGCTATACTAGAAAAAGTAAGGGAAAGAGGACGCGTATTTTGGCATAGGCAAGTGCAATGTGCAGAGGCACTTATGTGGACAGGTATCTGGCTCTGTAGCCCTCCCTGGTGGTAAGAAGTATTGGTGAAAAATGTAACTGGATAGACCAAAGAGCATAGAAAAGAGGGCAATTGCACTATACACCACCCATTCAATGAGTTTTGCTATTTTGCCTAAAAAATGAAATAAGATAGTTGGAAGGGTCAGATTCGTATATGGTTTCTTTTTGTTGTTGGTGGTGGTCATGGGGTTGAACTCTGGGCCTGGGCATTGTCCCTGAGCTCTTCAGCTCAAGGCTATCATCCTACCACTTGCATCACAGAGCCACTTCCCGTTTTCTGGTGATTAATTGGAGATAAGAGTGTCACTGGACTTGCCAGCCAGGGCTGGCTTCGGACCATGAACCTCAGATCTCAGCCTCCCTACTAGCTAGGATTAGACATGATCCACTGGTGCCCAGCTGTAGTTAGTTTCTATTAAAACAGTAAGTACTGATGAGAAAGAATAGAGGATGTTGATGGCCACGTCTGGATGGTATGAATGGGAAGGAGTTGGGGAGTAGGATATGGTTGGCTGTTACAAAGAACATCCTAAAGGAAAATGCAGATCAGATAAGCAAGTAGATGGGAATGGGTGTACTGGTGGGAACCCAGGAACACTCTAGTTTCCTCTATTTTCTTAGTGAGACAGGAATGAAGATTTATTGTGCATGGTGAGATAAAGAGTTGAGTAAAGGTCTAAGCAGTGAGAGGAGAGGGTAGTAAAGTCATTTGGAAGAGTGGGAAGTTGAATGGAAGAAGGTATAGTTCTGACATCTGAGAAGCAGCAAGGGCCAGATGGGTCACAAATTGAGAGTGAGACTAGTTAGCAGTGCCAGGCCAAGTTCAGTTTATGGTCCCAGGTACAAGAATTACACCTTGTGTGCAAAGCGGATCTCACAAATACTACTGTATTGAATTGAACTGATTGAGACCCATTTCTTGTCTATATTCAGACATCAGAAGATGTTTTGTGTCCCACCACAGTGTAGTCACTCTTTTTTTTTTTTTTGGTCAGTTGTGAGGTTTGAACTCGGCCTGGGTGCTGTCCCTGCGCTCTTTAGCTCATACTGCTTGAGCCACAGCTCCACTTGTGTTTTTTTTCCTAGTGGTTTATTGGCGATAAGAGTCTCACGGATGTTCCTGCCTGGGTTGGCTTTGAACCTCGATCCTCAGTTCTCAGACAACTGAGTAGCTAGGATTACAGGCGTGAGCCACAGGCACCCAGCCCAGTGTGGTCACTTTTTTTGGGGGGGGGTCCAGTCGTGGGGCCTGAACTCTGGGCCTGAGTGCTGTCCCTCAGCTCTTCAGCTCAAGGCTAGCGCTCTACCACTTGAGCCACAGCACCACTTCCGGCTTTTTTCTTTTTGCTTATGTGGTGCTGAGGAATCGAACCCAGGGCCTCAGACATGCAAGGCAAGCACTCTACCACTGAACCAACTTCCCAGCCCCAGTGTGGTCACTTTTAAATACACAAAAATCAATCTTTTGAAATACTCACCGCCCTTCAAATCTGTGTTTTAGAAAATCAAACAGTGCTTTCTGCATCATATCTGTGACCTGCAATTAGGCAAACAATAAAATAAAATGATAAAAGTATTACTAAGTATGATAAAATTATTCCTACTATGATAAGCCAATTCTGCTTGAAAACCTGACTTTGTCTTTGGAAAACACCGCATGTGATATTATATGTTCTGTTTCTTAGTTCTGATGAAATAACAATTAAAAAGAATGTTCCCAAGATTTATAGTGGCTTAATGATAACAAGTGCTTTCATGGTCACTCTTTTTAATACTATTTCCTGAACTTAGTAATTGCAGCCAACAGAACTCTCCTAAGCAACATTTAAGAAAACAAAACTGTGCAAAATGCTAAGCAACATTATCACAGGTTGGAGAGAGCACAGAAAGCAACGTGTTTTGCTTCTGTGAGCTCTTTAGTTTCTAATTGAAGAGCTCAGAATAGGATATAGAGCCACAAGGCACTTCAGCATGAAAAGATCAAGTGCATTACAGAGAGCAGTCACTTACCTCATACCCCTTCAGAGAAGGGCCCACGAGGACCACTGGCCTCATGGAAGGTACTACATCATAAGGAGGAGTGTGCTCTGTCTGCAAAGAGAGGAGATACTTTTAGATATTTCCGTAGACATCAGGTACTGAAATATTCTGTGTATAACAAAGTACTCCTTGTTGCAGTCTGTTAGAGTAGGCACTGGCTTTGCAGACATTAAAATGATTTTCTACTTGCCTCAATTCTAAATAAACCCAATTAAAGATTAGTGGGTTTATTTTTCTAATGTTATCAAGTTCCTGAGTGGCCTATGATTTTCTTGTTCTTCCCAAGAAATGCTTTTGTTGTGTTAGTTTCAAAAGCAGGAAGTGCTGCTTTTGAAAAAAAAATAGTTGGTACAACAAACAAAACATGCCTCATGCAGGATAGCTTTAGGCTCACTGAAAATTAATATTGTCAGATGCATTTGAATTTTCTGCAGAATTGAGCAGCTCTAACATAGTTACTTAGCAGCTTAGACATTTGTCTTACCTGCACAAAACCTGAATCTCAAAACTCTGACTTTCACTGTCAAATATTTTAAAATTCCAGTTAAATTGTGAGCATTTAAATGGCTTGTATTGTCCCAAATAACAATAATCACTGTTCACAGCAGTGAATAATACTTCTGGATTTGGGGCATTTGATTTCTATATAATGGCCAAAGATAAGGCTTATGTGTCTTGGAAGGAAGGTAATAAATGTGTTAATAACATATTCAACATGCTTTAGGAACGTCAAAATGTTCATTGTCAACTTGCATATATCATATGCTTTTCAAACTTGGTTTAGGTAGAATTTCTGTTATGTATCTAATTTATGTTTTTGTACAATAGTTTTTTTTGTTTCCCTTTTGGAAGAACAGTGGAAGAGATAAATTGTCAATGCTTTTCCACTTAGTTGCTTAAAGGAATTTCTTTTAAAAAAAAGTAATACTAATTTGTTTCATTATATTAAAACTGGCTCTTTTAAAGTTATAGAAAACAGTAAATTGACACAGCAGTAACCTTTTTGTTAACCTTTTTGTTAATGCAGAAAAGAAAAGCAATAGATAAGGCTTTTGCCACTAGGATAAGGAAATTATTTGCTTTTAGCTTTATAGGAATCTGGATTAAGCAGTATATGAAAGAAAAAGTATCTTAAAGAATTACATGCACCAAAAGAAAAATGTTCTTTAAACTACTTTTAAGAATTTCATGAACTGATGTATTTTTTGTATCACCCTTTCACTCAAAATCATTATTGCTTAACATTTGCCAATTGAAAACTTTCTGGCTTTATTTCAGTTTAAATTTGCAGTGTACCCATGGGGAGGGGGAGGTTTAAAAAGCATTTCAAATTCAAAAGCTTCCATATGAGATTTTATTAGTAGTTGTAGACTGAATGATAAGAGCGGAGAAAAATATTAACGATGATTGTGCTGTCACATTGATTGCATAAAATTTTACTTAGCACTCAGAATTATTTTAATAGACACAATAAAGGTAAAATACAATTTTGAACCAAAGAAAAAGCAAGACAAACATACAGTGACAGCACAAATGCCACACAAGCACCACCTAAAAGCAATCTAAAACACAGAAAACAAATCTCATGGATTGTCAGGTTGATTCTGTCCCTCCCTCTCCCCCGCCCCAGACTCTACACTGAAGCTTACTACATCATTGAGAACATAAGAGAATGAATACCAGTGCCGACGGCATCATAAGCATATTTACCAAATCAGTATATTTTATCATTCATTTTATATCACCTGGGATTATATTGAAAATGTTTGGAAACTAAGTCCTTATAACTATACAGTATAAGAACAACTTTCACCATTATAATTAGGAATATAAATGGCGTGCATTTTAGTAACAGCTAACAAATTTTATTTCAAGTGTTAAAGTCCTAAGTGGCCCAGTTATTTCATAGCTTTTTTTGGTTCCTTTGATCTGTCCCTGACATCTAACAATGGTTTACCCATGCTGGAATCAATCGACTTCTTAGTCAATAAGGATAGCTACAGAAATTACCTTATTTGATGGAATAGTGATATTTTTATGCCCTATCAAACTTGACAATTTTATTTACTCCTTTCTTAAAAACCCTATTTTGTGATAATTATTTCGAAGTTTAGAAATGTACGAGAAAGCAAATTTCAAAATAATATCTTGGTTTTAGGTGATGTTGCTAGTCTCTGAAATCTAGATCATCTGAGCAGTGCTGATATTATAAATGTCCACACTATGGACACTGTTATTTGGCTGCAACTTTTAGCTATGATGTAGAAATAGGACCAGAGCTTAACACATCAATCCAGGTGTTGGTAAGCTTTATCTGGAATACTGAGGGCTTCTCTTCTTAATCCTAATTTAAAAAATAGTGTTAATATCTGACATTAATAACCTTAGAGCTCCACTGCAGAGCAAAAGTCTCGGGGAGAGAGTAGGTTTTACTTCATATGTGTGTGTCTGTGTCAGAATCTACCCATGGTATAGGACTTGATGACATTTGGGAAATAATGAGTTTAAAAGACAGCATAATAGCTGTGGAAAGTGGTATGTAAAAGCTGGGGGAAAGAGAAATCGAAGGGGGAGTGAATGTTCCTTTAAAAAATAATTCTTTGTAGCTACAAAATACATTAAGAGGAAACAGACTATCTGTTAAAGAGGAAATCCAGGGAGTTTCCAGTCAGGGGGTAGGTATCATCAGTATGTAGCATCTTGGTTGGCCAATGGCAAAGGCGCTATACATGGCCACCAGCCCCATTGTCCAACAGGTGAGATGCTGAGATCTGACTGATGGAGATAGCAAGAACATTGGGAAGAGTATTTATATATGACAATAGGAAAAACTCACAGTAAACCGCCAAAACAAGCCTGCAGTTTTCCATTGGTCCTGTTCATCTGCAGATTTTGCACCTAGTGGATTAGAAGTTTAAATACTGACTAAATTAAAACTTGAATAACCTTTTTTTTTTAAGAACAAGCTATGTATCTGGATATCATAAATCAGACTCTAGTAACTGCTTTATTATGCTTGATTATAAATTAAATTTCTGGAAAAAAGCAAGAGACAAAGACAGTATAAGCATGCACAGTTGAGGTGCATTATATGGAATTGTCAGTGTTGGACATCCTTGAATGTTTAAATAAATTCCCTTAGTGGTAGATATTATTCCATCAAAAAGGATAAGTACTGTAATGATGTTTTAATAGGTCATTCACTAAATTTAGTTGCTTTGAAATGCATGGACTCAATTCATGGCTGATAGGTTGTTTCTTAGGACAGAAATTATTTAATAAAACTGGGAATTAATGCTAATGATGCCAGTGGCAGGATAAACACAGCTTATGTCAATGTAAACTTACCGATTTCTGCTTCTGCTTAGCTACAGCAGCATGGAAAAGAAACAAAGAATAACAGAGCATGCATGTTATTGGCTTGTCAAAAGACGCAGACAGTCAACAGGACTAGAAATGTGACGCAGTGCAGTTGAGCAGGTGGACAATGGGAGCTGGGAAGTTCATGTTACCTTCTTAAAGAAGGGCATTCTTTTCTCTTTGGAGTGGGGTGACGTTACACTGTTTGCACTGGGTTTAGGGGAGCGGTGGTTTGCTGGAATATCATTTTCTTCTGCATCTAAGCCAGTAGCATCTATGTCTATAGCTATATACAGACAAACAATTCAAAAAACATCAGGTGGGCAGGAAAGGAAAGACAGGTTATAAAAATAAAATGAAAGCAAATAAACTAACCACTGTAAACCATCTATTGTGAGTTCTCAACACAGTACACAAAGTAAAATTTTAAAGTTCAGAATTTTAAGAATTCAATGTAATCAAATCTAATAAAATCGAAAGATTCCCTCACCAGAACAGTTTGCTTGAGCAAACAGTTGTGTGCTAGAAATCATGAATATTTTAGGGAAACACTTTTAATTTGTAATTTCAGATATAATACTCTCCATTTTAATGGTATAAAAGTATAGTACAGAATATACTTGGCTTCACTTGGTACAATATCTCAACAATAAACAGACAGCTGAATTGGGATTGTTGGACACAGTGTCTCAGATTTCTTATTTTACTGATTAATAAGAGTCATGTGAAAAGCTTCACTGAAATTACAACAGACATTTAAGAGAAAGAATTAAGAATTCAACCCATGCAGTGCAGAGAAGTCATATAAGCAGGCCCATCATTTATCAGATTGGGTTCCAGGATGAGCAGGAATGAAAGGATTTCAAGATGTATGCATTCTCAGATCTCACTGAAGGCCAATTAGAAAACACTGGATCTAATGATATTCGAAAGAATCCAATCTCATAAAACCAAATGAAAAACCTCTGGTGATTCATAAAGCCACTGGATATTAGATAAGAGACCAAGTGGATGGGTATAAAGACCCATGAGAATGTGCCTCTGGTTTCCTCATCTGTCAACAAGCCATTTCAAGTTTGTTGCTCAGCATGCTTCCACTTGAAAATTTTCTACCTGAAAATGTAAGTCCTTAATAGTGGTAAATTATTTTTAAAAAATGATGTAAAATCTCACTTTGGAATTTATACATTATTCCACCTGGAATCACTCAGATTTTATCAACTGTAGAGTTGGAAGTACTTTTAAGATCACCCTCCACCCTTGAATTTTATTTTTTATGTATTCATTTAAGATTTAAAAGCTGAACTCACAGGTTTTAAGGGACTTTTTCTTGGCAAAACCTCAGTAGCAACAGGACTCAGAACATAGGTCTTGTGTAGTAGAGACTTCACACTTGTTTCTATATGGTGCTGCCCTCCAGTGAGGTCCCTTCTTAATTTGGATAGACTCTTTCATTCCCTACTGCCTTCCTCAACTATGGTCATGGCCTCAGTGTCTGGATGCAGAAGAACATAATACAGTGAAGCCTGCTAGAAGATTACTTCGGATATCTGAGATTAGGTCAAGGAGAAGAAAATTTAGTCCAGAAAAGCATTTTAAAAATGCTAACATAACTGCAGTACATTCACATTTAAGGAACAAATTGCCATTTGGAATAACAGCTAGTCTAGTATTGCAACAAAGCTACCATTTTCTGTATTGGTAGCTGAATTCATCTCAGCCTCTTCTATCCTTTTCAAAGGACCAGCGATCATCTGATAGGCATCACATTATTGTTCAGTGTTGCAGTTATTACAGATATTAGATGACTCAGCCTTTTGAAAATTCAGATCTTGTATTTCCTTTTTGTTTCTTATTTTTTTGTTTGATTAGATTGAAAGCCTGTGATAGAGTGAATACCTGGCATTGTTTACCCAGTGTTACAAAGACCAGCTTTGCTTGCATAATAGAGGAGGTCTGATTTTCTACAAAATGAAGGTAATAATAGATTGAATGAATTCCAGGTATTTAGACAGGCTTTACCTAGTAAATGTACCTTCTCTTTGTCTATGCATACATACTGGTGAGCTATAACATTTAGTGTGTAGTATGCATCATAAAATATGCCCATGCATTTGAACCTAAAAGGCTTTTTAAACCACATAATAGCTCATATAGGGAAGTTTACTTATGGGCTTATTACATGACATAATTAACCTAAAAGGACTTAGAGAAAAAAATTCCCGAAGTTTACTACATTGAATTTCAATAATGAACTATGTCATTAACACTTTCCTAGACATGAAGGAAAGGAGCTGACTCATTATTTCCAAATTTTTCTAACAAGTGTTAACCAATATCAAAATGTGTTTCCCTTCTGGTGGTAAATACTCAAATACTTTATCCTCTTCATGTATTATGCAGTTTGAGAAGGCAACACTCAAGGCAAAGGATCCTCGGAGCTTTTCTGAAAGCAAAGCTCAATCCAGTTGGGTATCAAGAGTTGACAGGATCCTAGGTTGGTACCAAGTTTGTAGACTGGATTGTATGATTTGTCCATTGACTCTGATCTGCTATGGAAATTAGACTGATTTGATTTAGTAAGAACAGTGGGAATCCTTGAGAGTGGAAATACATAAATGTTCAGCTCTAACACTGCCCAGATGTTTGGTTACTAATAACCTGAGTTTGGGATTTAAATTTCTACCTTTTTATTATTTTTCAGTAGAACTGGGAACTGAACTCAGGCCTTCCTTGCTGAGCAAGTCCTCTATTATTTGAGCCATGCCCCAGACCTTTTGTTGTATAGTTTTGTTTTTGCTTGTTAATTATGGTTTTATCTTGAGACTATGTGGTCCAGGCTGGCCTTGAACTCAAGATGATCCTGCTTCTGTCTCTACAGTCCTGGGATCATAGCTATCTATATGTTGCCATTCCTAGCACGGTTCTATTCCACATTCGTTCTTTTATTGAGAGATGTTACTTATTCTGAATTTCTTATTTATTCTGTACTTTGGCAACAATACTATTTACTCAGGAAAAAATACTTGTATCCATTTGAAAATATTTTTTTCTCATCCTATCACACTAGCATATTTGTTTGTTTATATAGCTAATCATGGAACATTTCTTGAAATTTAAATGTTGGCTTAATCTTACAACTTATGTTTAGTTGAACAGAGTTCAGGTATGAAGTATATACAAGTGTGTAGATGTGGATATATGTATTGTACAAATTTCTACTACCCTGTTACACAGGTTTTGAAGTGGAAATTACTCCTTGGTCTAGCAGCAGGTAGGGAGAATTATAGATAAGGCTTTGGAAAGCAAAAAAGATAAAAATTGTGATTGTAGCCAATCCACACTAGATAAATGTGCAGCAGAAACTTATGAAGCTTTCCTTTAGATCACTTGAGCTATTAATATGGAAATTATTAGAGTACAATGTCCTTATTGTAAGTTTGCCAGCCCCATCAGTCATTATATCAAATTATTTATTTTAGTAAATATCAGTATATTAAATTCTCTATGCAGTTCTATTTTCAGTAATGATGAACATATGACCACAAAATGATATTTTATATCTATTAAACATATCTGGGGGTTGGGAAGGTAGCTCAGTGGTAGAGCGCTTGCCTTGCATGCCTGAGGCCCTGAGTTCGATTCCTTAGCACCACATAAGCAAAAAGAAAAAAGCCGGAAGTGGCGCTGTGGCTCAAGTGGGAGAGCACTAGCCTTGAGCTGAAGAGCTGAGGGACAGCACCCAGGCCCAGAGTTTAGGCCCCACGACCGGACCCAAAAAAATAAAAAAGTTAAAAAAATAAACATATCTATTACACCTATCTATTATACATAGAACTTTGTTTTTCTAAAATGCATACACTATGTTGGTAAAATAATTAAAAGAGAAAATGAATGATTTTTGCTGATTTACAAAAAGCAAATGTGATTTATATTTTTCCTTCTCATTTTAGGACCAGCTAACAGTCTTCAGGAATCCTTGAGGTTATCTTTAGGGTATACAGGGAATAGGTAAGGTTTGCATAGGAATCCTTGCAACTTCTAGGTTTGCGATGGAGCAGGGTTAGGCTTCCTGCTCCTGTACAATCCTAGAAGTACTAGCTTCACATAGTAGCTACCAGAGCTTTGATTTTCACTGCAAGCCTACACATTTTACTTAATGTTGAACAATTTAGAGTTAATCCCAAGTTGCACAGTGATAGCTTTTTAAGTCAATATGCAACCTAAAGATTGTGCTCATATTTTGCTTCCTTCAAAAAAAAATCCTATAGTTTTTGCTGTCTCTCGTTCCTAATAGCCTTCATGTTCTGGCAGTAGGTATAACTACGAGGAATAATAGAGAAACTAATAGAGGAATCATGTTCTTAAAACTCAATTAACTGCAGTGGGTTCCTTAATTTCTTCATAGACTCACTGTCCTTTCTGATCTCATTTCCAGCTCTCCAGAAACCACATAGTCATTTCGCTCTCCTGACCTGGCAACCAAATCCTTAGAATCTTATCGAACTCCCAATTACACATTAGCAAACTAAGACTGATCATGGCTTTCATATAGCTAGCTTTCTATTTATGTAAAACTCTCAAGTTCTCCACAAAATGGTGGAGCTGTCAGAGTTAGGTAGTTAAATTTATTTGAATGTCACATAATTTTTAATGTATCCTGTAACATAAGTATGTCCCATGAAATACAGATATTTGTTTACTTCATTTCAAATTTATTTGGGTGCCCTTGTTTTAGCAAGCCCATGTGTTCATGGTATTGTTGTTGTTGTTTGGTGGTACTGAAGTTTGAACTTTTAGCCTGCTGTTTGCAAGGCAACTGCTTTACCATTTGAGCCATTCCTCCAGCCCCATTTTTTTCTTGTTTTTTCTTATTTTTTAGGATAGGGTCTCGTTCTTCTCTAGGGGTACACCTGAGCTGCAGTGTACCTATTCTGCCATCATCACTGATATATCACAGATAGCATATATATGCATGACCATATTCAGCTTCTCTCCATAGACATACGAGCCAGTTGGGATTTACTGCCTGGGCTAGCCTGGTACCATGATCTCAGTGTCCCACTGTGGGCTCTCCCCACTGTGCTGAGCTGTGAGTTGCAAAGGGTTCTCCCAGTTTTTTCTGCTCAGGCACCACTAAAATCATGATCCTGTCTATTTCAGTCTTCCAAGTAGCAAGGATTAGTCTGTGAGTGCCTGTGCCAGGCATTGTTCTAATTTCTGTGCATTCCATGTCTTCCACAGTGCCTGACTGGGCACTCACTTTGTCTTTACCGCATTCTCTGTTCCTCACCTTTCTAAAGTTTGGATCTCTTTTTCTGTAACGTTGGTGCCTACCCATCACATTGAGTGACATGTTGGGCACAATGGTTGGGACTAGGGATAAAAAAAAATCACATGGCGGCCTGGGAAGGTGGCTCAGTGGTAGAGCGCTTGCCTTGCATGCATGAGGCCCTTGGTTCCATTCCTCAGCACCACATAAGCAAAAAGAAAAAAGCCGGAAGTGGCGCTGTGGCTCAAGTGGTAGAGCGCTAGCCTTGAGCTGAAGATCTGAGGGACAGCGCCCAGGCCCAGAGTTCAGGCTCCACAACCGGACCCAAAAAAAATCACATGGCATTCATCACTTCAATCTACAGCCAACTCATATTATTGACATACTTCCTTTTTTTTTTTTTTTTTGGTCAAGGCCAGAAAAAGGAATTCTCCATGCTGTCCCTAGTTTCATAGGGCCTTTTATTTCTGATAGTTTAGTATTTGTAGGGAAACAGAGTGACTCAATACTTTGTGCATCAACTCACAAAACTCGGTAACACTATTGCAGAAGCATGAAATGCAACATGTGGTATCTTGCACTTAGCACCTACTTACCAGATGATGGAGGTGTAGATTTTCTGGAACTAGGTACTATGTCACCCAAACTGGATGATGAATTTCCTCCTGATTTACTGAAGTAAAGCAAAAATGCATATTTAATCAGGCACTTATTTCAGATCCTAAAACATTCATCTTGCTCAATATACATGATAGTAGTATGTTGTATTTTTGTTAAATAGATCTTTCTTACAAGGAAGCAAACAGTAATTACCAAGTGGAGATTCCTGGAGTATTTGAAACAGTTACACAGTAATCTCCATTTTCAAATTCAAGCGTTCATTTAAAAGGCCCTAGGATAATGGAGAGAATGCTGATGATTTTTATAGCCCTCAGGCTTTATGGCTAGATCACAGATTTCCTTTGCTCTGTATTTTAGAAGCCTTCTGAGACAATTTATAGACTTTCAAGGCTAATGAACAAACTCAGTGAATGTTATCTTCCAGCCCCTTTGTCTTAGATTATTTTTTATATAATAAGACAGGTTATTCAAGCTTTCATAGACAACCTGTAAAGGAAAAACACATCAATGAAGGAAAAACAGAGCATTATGGTTTAACCAGCAAATAGTACACAGAGCATTCCTTAACCATGGCTAACATGGAGGATTAAACTTGGTTAAGAATGTTTTGAAGAACATATTCTTTAGAACTACCAAATTTTAAATTTTGATAGAAGATATTTGTGCCTTAAAATCTTGTGAGTTAATGTGAAATAGTATTTACGAATTTCACTCATATACAAGAATGGTAATATCCATATTACTAAATAGCTCTTTCACACAAAGGTGATGTGAACATCTTAGAAGAATGGCCTGGAATTTGGCAAGGCGCTACACTCCTTGATGGGCCAAAGTTTATCAGGGCTGGGAACCACTGGCCTGAGGGCTGTCTTAGGCCTACAAAGTCATTTAGTAGATAATGGGAGAGACATATATACCTGAGCTGTCCTGGGATCTTCTGCCTGTGTTGACCATTTTGTATGGTCAATAACTGATACCACAAATATAAAAATGACCTTTAGCAGAAAAAAGTTTTCTCACCCCTGAAAGGAATTTTCTAGAGTGCCTGTGCATCAAAGACCAATATTTCTCCATGTAAATACTAATATTACAATATAAGTTCTGTCAGTAATGGGCTGGAATTTATTGCTACTACTTTGGCATTTTAAAGCATAGAACAAGCATCCAAAATTTTATGAAACAACTAGCAAAAGGACTATCATTTCAACGTTTTTGAGAGACATCCCTCTTACATTTAATAAAGATACCAGATAGGATGTAAAATGAACAAGCAATACTTGGAAAAGCAATCTCTGGCAGTTACATAGGAAATTTACTAGAATTAAAATACATTCTTCTGCAAGTTTTTCCCTCTAAAGTGCTAAGCCTTAATTTCAGTTCAAACATGAGTTTACAGTCCTTTTAAATTTTAATAGTTAATAGACCACAATAGACAATTTGCTCCATGAAAGTTAGAATGTGTTTGTGACTTTAAGCATCACTATCCCACAATACTGTCAAATTTGGGAAATCACTTAATCACAATAAAGACCTTGAAAAAAAATAATAGTTAAGATATTGAGTTATGTAAAATTGTGACAGACATTACAAGTAATCAACATGGTCATGATACATATTGGCCCTTTTAGTTCTCTAAAAATGAGAAGTTTTTCAACTGTGCCCCTCATTTTCTTTGGGTTCTGTCAGGCTTTATATTATACCATGCTTATTAAACACTGCTTAGTTCTGATAATAACCTTTAAAAATAAGAAATGTGAAAGTCTGTGGAAGCAAGCCACAAGTATTTTTCCATACTTAGATAAAAGTAGGGGTCAGGAAATGGAACAAAAGAAAATCAAAGGAAAGAGGATACTACCTTCCCTAGAATAGGGTACAAGTGTGAAAATTACAAAACGCTAGTTAATGAGGATAGACATTCCAACCTCCAATACATTTGATATTTCATTTGATACTTGAGAGGGGGAAAAATCCTGCTAACATTAAATTTTCATTATTATATAGACAAATATACACCGGAAGAAACAGAAACCACTGTAGTCACATTTAAGAGAAGTCCTGCTTATTTCCTACCCTTTTATGTAAGGAAAAAGTATGTCTCACTCTGGACTTGTGTGTACAGGGTTTAATATCACTGCCTGTATGAGTAGCCCTCCCGGTGAGTCTACAGTGCCAAGTAAACAATATCAAGCCTCCTCGAAAGGCTTAGGCAGCCTTAGCCTATTACATAACCCATCTAATTGCTATCTGCAAAGGCAATTTTGACTTGTTTTATACTTAATGTCTATGTGCATAACAGTGGGTAGAACTGAAAATCGAATTTCTCAGGTGAAAATGAAAGTAACAAATAACAGGAATTGCTATTTGCCAATGATGTCTGGGGCTGTCATCTCCAAAATGTGTTTCTGCCAGCTACAGATGCTGGGATTAGTCACCGTGGCTGTTCAGTGCCACACTATTTTCAGCAAATGATTAGGACCTCAGAATTTCCTCTGCACTGAGCTGGAATTGAATCTCTATGACCTTAGCTATTTTCATTAATGACCATAATTAATTTGAATCTCTCTCAAATGGGATGAAAATAGAGTGCTGGGAAAGTTTTTAAATTCAGGTGTTCTTAAATTCAGGTAATGCTACCAGTAAAACACATGATCTATCTGCTTTTTGATACATAAGATAGTGGGATATGACAAACAACAGTCTTAATTTTTATACAAGTACTTGACATTTTCTTCATACCTGGAGTAGAATTTCCCTTGCTTGGCTCTCTGTTCATGCTGTAGCCTCATGTTTTCTAGTTTTACTGGGCTTGGGATGAATCCGATTTCACAGCCTTCTTTAACTAATCGCCCTATCCACCAGTCATTATTAAATTTCTAAACACAATCACAAACATTAAAATTAGTGCACACAGAAGTTCATTCCTTTGACTTGTTTCCTTCCACATTAACAATATCCACCAGGAAGAAATGTAGCAATCCCAATGATTTATGCCTCAGATATCATAATTCAAAAAACTCTTGGGTTCATGAGATTAGCACACTAGATTGAAAGTCTGTTTGGCATTGTCAGCCATCCTTGACAGCTTTGTGCTTTCTTCTCTCCCCATGCGGACTTTAAGATCAGCCTAGATTCTATCACAACTGCTGCTGAACCTAAGAAGGCTGAGTCCAAAGATATATAGTCCTTTCTAGCAAGAGTCCACTAGGAAAATAAAAGGTATAACAGCTTTCTCCCTTGTATAATCACATTAGAAGTATTAAGAGTGAAAGGTAAATACTGAAATCTACCTGAAGTATTTTGTGTCACCGCCAAATTCACCTGTGTGTAAACAACTGTATAATTATGCATTATAGTGTTTACGATGATATCTCTATATTAGTGTTGATGTGTCTCTTGCAAGTAGAATATTTAGCTAGAATCTGTATGATTTGATTTGATTTTTCTCAACAAAGTATTTCTGAACACTACAAAGGATATTAATTGTTTTCTTCCCATTGGTATAAAGAGATCCTCTTCCAAGCACCGGTTGTATTAATCTAACTTCTTGACATGCAAGATTTAGGCATACCATTACTTGTAAAAAAAAAAAAATCCTACCTTTTCCATGTAACCAATATTTGTATGCATCTTCCAAAAAGTCATTGAAATGGAAGGCTATCCATCTATCTGGATCTGGGAATTGTACCCAGGTCTTTGTGAAGGTAAGCACTCTACCTCTTGAATCATACCCCCAGTCCTTAAATTAGTATTTAGTGCACTGATCAGTTAAATTTTTACATTTCCTGTGACATGTCATCCTTTAAATAGAAGTGTAGTCATTGTAAATCCCTACAGATTGAAGAAAACTTCACATGCATGTTAAGAGTATGATCTAGGAGGAATGTCTGTGTTTCTATAGTGTACCCCAGAGCAGGCATTAGATACACATTGACTCTAAACAGAATTTAAGTCAAGGTGAAGTTTTCCAATTTAAAGATTGTATTATTGTTAATAGAAAGGTAGAGATTTGAAAAAAAAAAAAGGAATTTTCTTGATAAATCTGTTTCTTGCCTTCTTGGCTCTTAATTTCTCCAGTTCAGAAATTTAGCATCTCAGGAGGTTACAGGGCACCAGTGGTATGAATTGAGAAGTTGTCAGCCATGAGAGTTCTAGATATTAAACCTTCCCCAGGTGGCTAAACTTTAGACATAAAGAAACTTTACACCTAGTCAAGGTTAAGCCTTAAAGCAAAAAGTACAGGTTAAGCATAAAACAGGACCATCTAATAGTTACCCAATCTCCAGATCACAAGGCCCAAGGGAGCCCTGAAGCTATTGCCAGAAGTCTTAACTTTTTTTCACTTTCAAAATGTATAATATTATCAGAAGAAGGTTGAGAGCCACTGCTTAGCATGCATGTTACGTTACACAACTGCAACTAGACGCAATGCTATTTCACCACAGAAATAATTGTTGTTTCAAGGGGAAAATTATACTAATAAAAGTTGAAATTGTTGTCCTTACTTCCTTAACATGCAGAAAATCTTTCGCCTCAAATGAGATGGCCATGCCTGGCACTGGAACATCATCTTCATGGGCTGCACTGTAGCTGACATTTGTCCGGACTGCAAATGCAACGGGTTTTGTCTAAAGGGAAAGGAAAGGAAAAACATTAAGAGGTAAAGAAAAATAGAGCTCTTCCCTTCTTCCTCAAATACGAAACTACAATCAGAAACTGGTATAATTGTCATTTTCCCACTGTTTCTTTATCACAAACAGCTTGTTAGTATTCCCACTTGCATGAAATAGCTCTCAGCTACCGACCACCCATTTCTGAACTAGAAATAGGCCATTATTCTCTTTGAAAGCATGAGCAATAAAGGTGAGGAAGTATGAGCTTGCAGCACCTGGAAATCGGGAAACACAAACATAAATAGAATGCCCAGTTCTGTAGAAACCACCTCCCTTCACCAGACTTCTATCTACTTCAATTAATCATTAATGTTGCAGTGTTTGGGATGGAATAAAAAGGACTAAGGATTTATATTCAATGTCTTTAGCAGCAGTTATGCATGGCTACAGGGAATTATTATACCAATGACCTTTTATTTATTTTTTAGTCTTGAGTTAATTCAGCCACTAAGGATAATATTAATTAAGTCATCTCATTATCTGTTACCTGGAAAATTCACAGGTAAACATTTGCTCTTTGCTGTCAATAAATACCCACGAGAATAAATAGGCTCATCAATAGTGAAAAGTAGTGCTCTGACTGGCATTTGTATTTCACATTGTCGGCAATGAATGTCTTCTGAGCAGTTTCTCCTACTCCACCTGCTCTTCATCATGACCTGTTCCAAAGATGAAGGAATCGAAATAGAAGGTCCATCTTCACTGTCTCAGATAGTCCTCAGTTAAAGCTTTCTCCATGATTGTGCCTGCCTGTCTATCTGCGTCCCTTGCTAACTTGTGACTGGGGGCG
Source organism: Dipodomys ordii (assembly GCF_000151885.1). NCBI lineage: Eukaryota > Metazoa > Chordata > Mammalia > Rodentia > Heteromyidae > Dipodomys > Dipodomys ordii. The sequence goes on from NW_012267240.1 coordinate 13,288,985, forward strand.
GGGGGGAGGGGGGAGGGAATCAGACATAGGAGGTAGAAACAAACTTGTATAATTTTTTGCTGTACACTGTTCTGCATTAAGGTCAAGATTGTGTGTGTGTGTGTTTAATGACTGGGCCTATGTACCAAGGCTGGCCTGAAATGATCAGTGCTCGTGTGTGTGTGTTTAATGACTGGGCCTATGTACCAAAGCTGGCCTGAAATGATCAGTGCTCATGTGTGTGTGTGTGTGTGTGTGTATGTGTGTGTGTATATGCGTGTGTGTGTGTGTGTGTGTGTGATGACGGCCTATGTACCAAGGCTGGCCTGAAATGATCAGCGCTCTTGTGTTAGGCTCCCAAGTGCCCAGATTACAGTCCCACACCACCACATAGGGCCTTCAAGGTAACACAGAATCATTTCCTTTTATGAGTGTATATGCTACATAGCTTAAAAGTAATGGGTAAATTGACTTTGTTCTTTGGTTTCCTGTATTGCATGTAGAACAGACACTTCTTTTTTTGTCAGTTGTCCCTGAGCTCTTCAGCTCAAGGCTAGCACTCTACCACTTGAGCCACAGAGCCACGTCCTGTTTTCTGGTGGTTAATTGGTTATAAGAGTCTTATGGACTTTCCTGCCTGGGCTGGCTTTGAACTGCAATACTCAGATCTCAGCCTCTGGAGTAGCTAGGATTACAGGCATGAGCCTGGTTAGAACAGACATTTCTTATGCATACTGTCTTGTGAGTTAAAGTTGAACAGTCTCTCACTGATAACAGTAAGTACCCATTTGAAGGTGGGTGGCATGATAAGGTGTAAACACCAAGGCTACGCCTTGTTTACTACACTCTCTTTGACCTGTTTCTAATTCATATTTTTAGGAAGATAGGAATAAGTGATACAGATTGTCAGAATCTTGTATGTCCCCCTTCCAGGTCCTTCTTCATCATGTATATGACATGATTTATAGTGAAACTGCAAACCAGTAACTTTGGTAATGTCTACCAAGTGACAAGCAATATATTGGATATTGTACATGGATTGGTAAATTCATCCCAGCAACAATCATTTTATTCCAAATGACGAAACTGAGTCCATAAAATGTTCTCTTAGCTTATAAACAATGGAGGTGATATACACAAGAAGTTTTTTTACTCCAAAACCCAAGTCCTTTTGGTAATCTTACAGGCGTTTACTGGGAGGTTAAAGCTATGACTTAGTTGGTAGGTGCAATGAGTTAAATTGTCAGGTACCCTGGAACAAAGAGAAAAGAGCTACACTGATAGTAGTTTTAGGGGACTTAGATATTGGTATGAAATTCTGAAGATCTAGAAGTTGTATTTCATGACTTGCTTTAAAAAACCGGTTAGTAGAAAATGTGTATTAGGCCCAAGTCTGCCTTTTTGCCTCACTCTAAATGAGCAGTTCCACATGTTGAAACTATGGGTATTTATTCTAAATGTAACACACTTTTGCATTGTTGTACTTCAATCAATTTGAGATCTAATAAATCAGCAGCAATGTCAGATTGGGATCTTTGTTCCTTTGGGTATAACTTTTCTCTCTTCATCTCCTTTTCTTGCAAGCCATATAAATCATATTTCATACAGTTAGAACTGAGATGTTAAAATCCACATGATTTTGCAGTTCCTAAAATTGGCATAAGGATACTGGAGAACTTGTGAAAGACCAGAAGTACTGGAGCTCTTAAAAGTAGAGAGTAGAGAGCCAGGCAATATTCCTCACAAAAAAAGTGTCTTAAAGGTTGGCCTTAAGAATAACTTGAAGTTATTTCTGGACCTCTCACTGTAGCTTTATTTTGCAAGTTGGTTACTTTTTGGAGGATTCATCACCAACTCTTCCCATCCTGGAATAGCCCAGGATGCACCAAGGATGTCCTTTAGGAGCCCTTGGATTCCCTCAGGCTTGTTCACAAAGTTCATTTAGGTGTAGAGAGACTCAAGTCCAAATCCTACATTATACCTGGCTTCACCATCTTCCTTCCCACTTAGACTCTATTACTTACATTATCTGGCCAAAAGGCCCAAGATGACCTAGGTCATCTACAAAACTTTCATCTTTCGGACACTTTGGCTGATCCAGGCCCTGTAACCATATGGTCCTTAATTTCATATCCAGGGCAACTATTAGCTCATCAGAGGCCTATACAAGCCAATCAGGAAATGTGTTGGTTTGTAGCAAGAACAACTTTCATTTTCTCACAGCTTTCTACAATCACAAGGCCTAAGTCTACTTAAAAAAATTATGAGATAATTAACTTTAAAAATACCTTTGGTAATAAAGTATACTAAATAATCATAAATTATTGGTACTATATTTACTCTTAGGAAATAATTTTTTCTCCCTAAACAATTTAGTAAGTAAAATTTATTAAAAATGTACTAGTGTCAGAAGATCGTCGAGTAAAAAGCTGAAACTCATGAACAAAAACCCTTTGATCATGATTAGATGTTCATGCATCAATTTCTTCCTACACAGAAGCATTATGCTTTGCTAAATAGCAAACATACATTTCCATTTTCTTTATGATACAATCAATAGTGAATAACATGAAAATTAAACAGAAAATTAATATTTTCTGTTTAAGAACTGTAATGGATTAGTTTTAAATATTAACTACACCCAACTTGCAACCTTTTAAATAAAATTTAGGGGAAAATACAACCTCATTTCCTATAACAGACTAGAACAGAGAGATTAAAAATATCTAATCCATTTCCTTGATCCAGTAGTCTTGTGCTACACACCACTTTCTTATGAAATGTGATCTATTCTTTAGAAACTTGTAGTTTTCTATACAATAGTCATATAGTATTCTTTTAGACTCTGCTTATAGCACAATCTAAATCTGTCATTAGATTTATAAATAAGAGCAAGACACAGTAAAGAAACTATATATATATATATATATATATATATATATATATATATAACAGTTTCCAGAAATACAAAGAGCTTATAAGCATAAACTTTCTTAAGTTTATAAATATGTAATAAAATTGTTGTTAAAGAATAAGGGTAGCCATTGAGTCTTAGGGGAAGACTGAGTTGCTGAATAGAAATGAAAATAGTTATATGAATATAGGATTCAGACCACAGGTATCTGCCTTCTTTAGTATGGGATACTTTATGTACCAGTTATTCTTTGCTGGTTACTATTTCTCAGCATCACTACTTCATTGATAATCAAAAACCCTTCCAATACATATAGGTAAAATTCAATGTTATTACTTATAAATAGGGAAACATTTCTATGTTACTACAAAAAATAATAATCTCATCTTCTTCATCAGTGAAATTTCAAAAATCTTTGCTTAATTTATTATAAATTATCTAAGCCAGTTAGAATAGCAAAACATCATGCTACAGTGCTAAAAACAAGGGAATATGCATCTTGATGACCACTGAGTCAGACTAAATAATCCGAGTCACAGGCATGAAAATATACATAGGCATGACATGATCTTGTACTTAAATAACCCCATGGACTCCACTCCCAAGTTACTTGAACTGATCCAGAACTTTGACAAAATAGCAGGGTATAAAATTAACCCTCAAAAATCAATGGCTTTTCTATATGCCAATCATGAGAAGAGCATGGCTGAAAATAGGAAAGCAACAACCTCTGTAATAACCCCACAAAATAAAAAAAACGTAGGAATTAACTAAAGAAGTAAAGGACCTCTATAATGAAACTTTAAAAACCTGAAAAAGGAAATTAAAGCCGAATTAAGGAAGTGGAAAAACCTCCCATGCTCCTGGATTGGGAGGATTAACATCATGAAAATGACAATACTGCCAAAGGCTATCTACAAATGTGATAATCAATATCCTAACCTCATTCTTCAATGAAATAAAAGAAGCAGCCCAAAAACTTATATGGAACAATAAAAGACTCCAAATAGCAAAAACAATCCTTAGCAGAAAGAACAGTGCTGGAGGAATGTCAATACCAAATTTCAAACTCTAATGCAAAGCCATAGTAAACAGCCAGGTACTAGCACAAGAACAGACCTGAGGACCAATTGAATAGAACCGAAGAGCCAGAAATGAACCCACAGACCTATAGCAGCCTAATCTTCGATGAGGGAGCTAAAAAAAAAAAAAAATAAGAATGGAAGAAAGACAGCTTCTTCAGTAAATGGTGCTGGCAAAATTAGTGAAACACAAGTACAAAACAAAAGCTAGATCCCCATATATCACCTTGCACCACAATCAACTCCAAGTTGATCAAAGACCTTGAAGTCAAAGCAGACACCCTGAAAACATTACAGAAAAGAATAGGAGAAACTAGGGCTCCTTGGCACAGGCTGAAATTTTAATAGAGACCAAGATTGAACAAATGGGACTGCATGAAACTGCAGGGCTTCTGCATGATAGAGTATGATCAATAGAAAGCCCACAGATTGGGAGAACATCTTTACTAGCCATACATCAGACAAGGGTCTCAGATTTAAAATATACTTAGAACTCAAAAAATTGAATCCCCCAACAACAAATCCTCAATGAAATAACTGCCCAATTAATAAGTGGGCTAAAGACTTAAAGAAATACTTCTCTGAAGAAGAAATAAGAATGGCCGATAAACACATGAAGAAATGCTCAACTTCTCTAGCCATAAAAGAAATGCAAATCAAGACAACATTGAGATTCTACCTCACCCCAGTTAGAATGGCTATAATCAGGAAATCTAATAACAACAGAAGCTGGAGAGTATGTGGCCAAAAAGGAACCCTACTGCATTGTTGGTGGGAGTGTAAACTTGTTCAACCACTTTGGAAAGCAGTATGGAGATTCCTCAAAAGACTCGACATAGAGCTCCCCCGTGACACAGCAATCCCATTTTTGGGCATTTACCCAAATGATCACAAACAAGACCATACTAAAGATGCCAGCACAACTATGTTTATCGCAGCATTATTTACCACAGCTAGGATATGGAAACAACCCAAATGCCCCTCAGTAGACGAATGGATTAAGAAAATGTGGTACACACACACACACACACACACACTGGAATTCTATGCCACCATCAGAAAGAATGAATTTGCCGCATTTGTTAAGAAATAGAAAGACTTGGAAAAAGTTATATTAAGTGAAGTAAGCCAGGTCCAAATAAGTAATAAATGATTACGACAAGCAGAAATGGGCAAAAGCCATGTACATATGACCATATAAGGTGATGTTAAGCAAAATGAAGCCCAAGATAGGGACACAAGATTTTATCTTTGATTTGTTGTGTTTCTGGGTCTCTTAAGAAAACACAACAAATCAAAGAGAGGTTGGACAAATAGGATTGCATGAAATTGCAGAGCTTTTGCATGGCAAAGGACATAGCTAGCAAGATCAATAGCCCACGGACTGGGAGAAGATCTTCACTAACCATACAACAGACAAGGGTCTCATATCTAAAATATACCTGGAACTCAAAAAATTAAATCCCCAATAACAAATCCTCAAAGAAACAACTGCCCAATAAATAAGTGGGCTAAAGACTTAAAGAGAAGCTCCTCTGAAGAGGAAAGAAGGATGGCAAATAGACACCTGAAGAAATGTTCAACCTCTCTAGCCGTAAAAGAAATGTAAATCAAACAATACTGAGATACCACCTCACCCCAGTTAGAATAGCTATAGTCAAGAACTCTAACAACAACAGATGCTGGAGAGGATATGGACAGAAGGGAACCCTACTGCACTATTGGTGGGAGTGTAAATTTGTTCAGTCACTTTGGAAAGCAGTATGAAGGTTCCTCAAAAGACTCCACATAGAGCTCCTCTGTGACCCAGCAATCTCACTGTTGGGCATTTACCTAAATGATCACAATCAAGACCATACTAAAGTTACCAGTACAACCATTGCTAAGATATGAAACCAACCCAGATGCCCTCAGTAGATGAATGGATCAAGAAAATGTGGAATGGAATTCTATGCCTCCATCAGAAAGAATGACTTTGCCCCATTTGTTAGGAAATGGAAAGACTTGGAAAAAAATATATTAAGTGAAGTAAGCCAGGCCCAAAGAAACATCGGTCCCATGGTTTCCTTTATTTGCAATAACTAGTATATGTCTGAGACAAGCAGAAAGGGTCAGATAAGTTGATGTTAGGCAAAATGAACCCCAAGATAAGGACTCAAATGGTTTCTCTTTCTTGCTATCATTTCCTTCATATTTATAAGGTGATTTTTTTTTTGTTGCCTTGTATGTCCCTCCCCCACGGTATAATCCCTGTTTTCCCTGTATTTGATGTTGGTTATAATTTGTGGAGGGGAAGGGTAAAAACAAATGGTTTAAGTAGGAATACAGGTGGACCCATTGGAACAATGAAATATACAAGATGGTTTTTCGAAAATGGAACTTTACAACTTTGCTGCAGATGGGAGGGCGGGGATGGTAAGGGGAAACAGGGGAAACAAAGGAGGAGGCAACAATGCTTGATAAGAAATGTACTCATTACCTTGCTCATGTAATTGTGCAACCCCTCTGTACACTATTTTCACAATAAAAAACCTTATTAATAATAATTTTAAAAAGATTTTATCTTTGTTGCTCTTGTTTTTAATGTATTTATATGTACTATGCTATTTTTTTGTTTCTTTTGTATGTTCTTCCCCCATGGTATAACTCCCGTTTTCACTGTATTTGATTCCACTGCCCTAATCTTGTATATACATTTTTCTAATTTGGAGAGGGGAAGGGAAAAAACAAAATGCTGAAATAGGGATACAGGGTAACCCATTGTTAACAATGAGATGTACAAGTCACTATGTTGAAAAGAAACTACAACTTTGCCGGGGAGGGGGGGAGGGAGGAAGGAGGGGAGAGTGGAGGATGTAAGTGGGACAGAAAGGGATGGTAAGGGTAAAACAAAAGGGGATAACAATTCTGGGTAGGAAAAGTACTTATTATTTTACTCATGTAACTGTACCCCCTCTGTATAGTATCTTTATAATAAAAAATATATAAAATACACAGGCTTTTTTGTTTTTTGTTTGTTTTTGTTGGTCGTGGGGCTTGAACTCTGGGCCTGGGCGCTGTCCCTCGCTCTTCAGCTCAAGGCTAGCGCTCTACCACTTGAGCCACAACGCCACTTCTAGTTTTCTGGTGGTTTTTTGGAGATAAGAATCTCACAGATTTCCCTGCCTGGGCTGGCTTTGAACCGAGATCCTCAGATCTCAGCCTCCTGAGTAACTAGGATTACAGGTGTGAGGCACCAGCACCCGGCCTACACAGGCTATTATTAAGTGCATGGTTACTATTACTATACCAAGACTGTCTTCAAGTAATTTAGCATATCCTAAGGGAAGACAGTAAATGATTTCGAATAATGACCAAAGTTATGTGTATAGTGAGCAATCAAGGAAGAGAAGACATAGGCAACATGAAACTTTTTATATGTCATTAGTAAACAAAGATTGTTTGTGAAAAATTTCTGCATGCTTTTTCTGAAAACATAGGTAAAATGTAAGACTAGTAAAAATCAGCTCTTCTGCCAGGCACTGGTAGCTCATGCCTATAGTCCTAGCTACTCAGGAGTCTGAGATGTCAAGATTGTGGTTCCAAAGTAGCTTGAGCAGGAAAGCCATGACTCTCTCCAATTAACCGCCAAAAACAGTAGAAAGTGGAAATGTGGCTCAACAGGTAGAGCACTAGCCTTGAGCAAAAAGGCTTAGGGATAGGACCAATATCCTGAGTTCAGAGTTCAAACCCCAGGACCTGCACCAAAAAAGAAAAAAAAAACAACTTTTCAACTATTTACTTAGCCTCTAGTGTTATTTGAAACCCAGTACCACAAAGGATGGAGTTTGTCCTTATACCCTCATGGGGAAGCTTGTGTCAATAGAAGTTTTTATATGGTCGCGTGTTTGGGTATGTGTGTAGTGTGTGTATAGTATATGTATAGTGTGTGTGTGCATGTGTGTGTGTGTGTGTGTGCATGTGTGTTTGGTGCTGGTCTTGGGGCTTGCACTCAGGGTGTGGGCACTATCCAGGAACTTTTTCTCAAGGCTAGCACTCTACCACTTGAGCCACCACTCTGCTTTTGGCTTTTTTAGTGGTTAATTAGAGATAAGAGTCTGGCTTTGAACAGTATTCCTCAGATCTCAGTCTCCTGAGTAGCTATGATTACAGGCATGAGCCACCAGGGCTTGGCATCAAAAATTATTAGACTATGGCTTAAGAGTCTTCTGTTGCTGCGTTCAAACTAACGTTAGCTCTACTGGCTGGCTACCTTTTTCTGTTTTTGCTACCTCCAATATGAGGGGTAGACGACCATAGATTGATCTCCGTGACTCAGACTATGGAACCACTTCCCCCAGTCCTTTTGCCTTTAAATTGTTTTTCAGATAGGGTCTCACACTGTTGTGTGGACTGGTTTAGGATTGTGATCTTCCTACCTCTGCCTCCCCGAGTAGCTGGGATTATAATCATTTGTGCCACCACACCCAGCTGCTATCCATATCTCAAGCACCTTTATATTTTCTGTGCTTATCTGTTGTACCTCACCCATATAGCTGTCCTTTTCCTTGGGTGGTTTCTCCAAATACTGCTTGTTTTTTTTGTACACCCCCTTCTCCCCCAAGCCCAGAATGACGTCAGGCCATCTCCTTAGACCCCAGGGGCACCATTCTCTGTGGGGCTCAGCCCACAGAGTATGACCCAGCAGCATTTAGAACCTCAAGTCCTGAGCACCGATACCTTCACCACCATGGTTCTGTTCAGTATTTAGTTCTGTCCCAAAGATGAGAGTGGCAGAATTGAGAAGAACCAATAATCACAGCCCTTCTAAAGTAGTGCTTGGCATTTAAGTAGTTATAAAATGCCTATTCCATCCTTATTTAGGAAATTACACACTACAAAGAATTTCTAAAGAAGCCTTCTAAACAAATGCAAGGAAAATCCTTACAAAGTACATGCTGACAACCACAGGCAGACACATTATATTTTGTGTTAATTCAGTAATCTTTACTTTCTTCTCCACTCTTAGCAGCTGTGATTTTTTGCTAGGTTTACAGAGTTTGAGAGCTCAAGAGTTACACAAGTTTTAGGATTTTTTTTTTTTTCGGTCGGGTCGTGGGGCCTGAACTCTGGTTCTGGGCGCTGTCCCTCAGATCTTCAGCTCAAGGCTAGCGCTCTAGCACTTGAGCCACAGCGCCATTTCCGGATTTTTTCTTTCTTTTTTTTTTTTTTTTTGCTTATGTGGTGCTGAGGAATCGAACCCAGGGCCTCAGGCATGCAAAGCAAGCGCTTTACCACTGAGCCACCTTCCCAGCCCTAGGATGGTTTTTATATTGTTTACTTCACATGGAGTGTTTCTGTTTTTCTTAAACACAACAACTAAGCAAAGAGTCTCATGGTTAAAAAAAAAACACCACCACCACCACCAAAACAGATTAAAAAAAAAAGTGTTTTTGCAGAGAACTAGTGTACAGTTATGGGAGGTTAAGTTCCAGACATGAGACTGGTCTGTTCACTTACTCTAGGAACTCATTAAACTCTTTGTAGCTACTTTTACTTCAGTGGGGTAGGAATTACAGCTGATGGATGCTTGGCTTGAGAAGGAATAGTTAGGCCCAAGAGAGTGAAACCAGAGGAAGGCAAAAAATAGCTTAATACACTTGCTGATTGCGAAGTGATCACTCAAACACATGCAAATGAATTCTGATAATTAGCTGTGATGACTTTAAAGGCCAGAGGGGAGCCAAATAATTGCCACTGCCATCCTCACTCAGGTCAGGGCATTTCCAGCTTCCTTTTGGCCTTTTGAAGCTAAGGCTTCAAAAACACTCAGACATTTAAGAAAGATCAGTTTTTTACTTACTTGGACCTCATCTGTGGTTGCTATGGAATGTAGCTTATATACTAGCTTATTTTTTTTTGCAAATATTTTTAGATCATGATCACTAATAATTGGCTCAATGTGAGCCCTTACCACATGGCAATGACAGTGCTTAATTTATCTCATGTACTTCCTTAAAGCCTCTGAAGTGTGGCATCACTTCCAGTTACTAAAAAAGAACCTCAGCAGGTTTAAATGAGTTGCTCAGGGTTCTGTGTTTGATAAATGAGGACCTGGACTCAAACATCAGGGATTTTAACTACAAAACCATACGCTTTCTCATAGCCACTGAAACATCAAGAAATCACATCTACTTTAATATTTTTATTTCGGGGCTGGGAAGGTGGCTCAGTAGTACAGTGCTTGCCTTGCATGCATGAGGCCCTGGATTCGATTCCTCAGCACCACATAAACAGAAAAGGCCAGAAGAGGTGCTGTGGCTCAAGGTTGTAGAACACTAGCCTTGACTTGAAGAGCTCAGGGACAGCGTCCAGACCCCAGAGTTCAAGCTCCATGACCGACAAAAAACACATACTTTTTTATTTTCATTTTTTCTATTCATTTTTACAAAATTTCTATTTCATGACATTATAACATAATTCATGGAAATAAAGCTCACTGATTTCTTAATATTTTTATCAATTCATTTTTACAACTTAAATTTACTCTTAATTATAAATTTAATATTATATTTTAATAAATATTAATGAATAATCCATAACAACTCAGATTTATTGTGCTTTTGTTATACATTTTAAAGTATAACCTTTATATTTTCTCATTGAAATATTTAATATATATCTATTTAAAATTTCCCTTAAAATTTTTAACCTTAAATTTAGAAAATTGCGTGAAAAGGTCATAATTAAATCCACTGTAAAAATGCAAGAATTTTTTTTTAAGTGGGGTCAGGATGGAAGCAACCCAGATGCCCCTCAGTAGATGAATGGATCAAGAAAATGTGGTATATATACACAATGGAATTCTATGCCTCCATCAGAAAGAATGACATTGCCCCATTTGTTAGGAAATGGAAAGACCTGGAAAAAATTATATTAAGTGAAGTAAGCCAGGCCCAAAGAAATATAGATCCCATGGTTTCCCTTATTTGCAATAACTAATATATGTTTGAGACAAACAGAAACTGTCAGACAAGTTGATGTTAGGGGAAATGAACCCCAAGATAAGGATTCAAATGTTTTTTTCTTTCTTGCGATTGTTTCCAACATATTTATAAGATGATTTCTTTGTTGCTTTGTATGTACCTCCCCCAGGGTATAACCCCTGCTTACACTGTATTTGATGTTGATATAAGTTGTGGAGGGGAAGGGAAAAAACAAATTGTTTAAATAGGGATACAGGTAGACCCATTATAACAATGAGATGTACAAGACATTATGTTGAAAAACGAACTTTACAACTTTGGTGGGGTGGGGGTTGGGGGATGGGGATGGTAGGGGGGTGTGGGGTGGGTGTGGAGAGGGGTAGAGATGGTAGGGGGAAACAAAGGAGAAGGCAACAAAGCTTGATTTAAAAATGTACTCACTATATGCCCATGTAATTGTAACCCCTCTGTATGGTATTTTCACAATAATAAAAATAAAAAGTGCCGTCAGGGAAGGAGATGATAAGAGTAATAGAAAGGGCGAATATGATCAAAGTATAAAAATATATTAAAAATTTTCATTTCCACATTATAGAGACCATATGTATCCTTTAAAAAAAGTAAAAAAAAATATGATCATATTAGACAATTTTTTCATCATATTAAAAAAAACTGTTGCCTTCTCTTTTGAATGGCCATGCATAATTATGTTCATTAAAGAGAGAATGCCAAATATTTAGCCAGTCAGACAACTTCTCTTTTCCCTAGAAAGCAGAAGCTGGGGCACAGTGTGTGTAGGAATCCATCCATACACAATCTGTCCTTGCACAACCCAGGAAGAAGTAGGCAAGCAGGTATAGGGAAGGAGGGAGGGAAAGGGAGAAAGAGAGAGAAAGAAAGAGGGAGAGAGAGAGAGAGAGAGAGAGAGAGATGGTTACTGACTTGCCTGCCACTATGTGTGATTGATTGCTTGAACTTTACTCAGAGGTTTCACATAAACCTTGTGTCAAGAGAGTCTGTTAGGGAGAAGATGTCATTTTTCAGCCTGTCACCCCTGGCCTCAGGTTTGCTCCTTTAGTGTGACTCCTGGCCTCCACCATACCACTTGTGATCCACAGGGATGGCCTGTGGACTACCCATTCAGGGGGATCTGCACAAAGATGCTGGGCAAAGACACATGAGACTGAAAAGATCTTATTAAGGGTCACCTAAGAGATACCTACAATATTATTAAACTTCATTTGAGATTTTAAAAATGTTTAAAAATTGTCTATACTTCTTTTTAAAAAATGTGAGATCAACAGGTATTTCCATCTGAATAGATATAGTTCCCCAGGAACAATCTGTTAAATCTCATGCCAACCAACATGGAATAACTTTCGAATGCTCTCACAGCTTGTAAGTCCTAGGAATGAAAAAATGAGCTGAGCGAACATGAAAGTTCAGGATTCTCTTGTCTGCAACCGAGCCCTCTTTCATCTATCAAGCTTTCTCTTGTCTCTTACATGCAACATTCATTCTCAGCAACAGGAACATGGAATTAAACAAGAGGGAAGCCGGGTGCCAGTGGCTCACCCCTGCAATCTTAGCTACTCAGGAGTCTGAGATCTGAGGTTCAAAGCCAGCCCGGGCAGGCAAGTGAGAGTCTCACCTCCAATTAACCACTAGAAAACCAGAAGTGGTGCTGTGGCTCAAGTGGTAGAGCGCTTGCCTTGAGCTGAAGAGCTCAGGGACAGTGCCTAGGCCAACAGTTCAACCCCTATGGTCTACAAGAAAAAAAAAAAGAGGGAGATAGTTTTACTTGAAAGGTGATATTCTGATAAGAAAACAAAACACTGAACTTCATCATTCTTTGTACTTGTGATAAGCTGTACAAAGGCCACACACTACACTGTATGTGACGGCATTTACCACATCTAAATATAGGTATTTATCTTATTCTGGAGAGCTGGGGGGAAGGGCATCAACCATTTTTGTTTTGGGTGCCTGTGTCACTACTGGGGCTTAAATTGGGCCTGAGTATACTCTTCTACTTCAGCTACGTCTAGCTTTTTGTTCATCAGTTGGAGATTGAGGACTTTCCTTCCTAGGCTGGCTTTGAACTGCAATCCTTAGATCTAAGCTGCCTAAGTACTTAAGTATTTGGTACCAGGATTTGGTACCAATGTCTTTAATAAACAGCCAAAAGAGAAATGAAATTCCCACATCTGTAATATTTTCAAGAAACTTTAAATTTTATGATCTTCAAATAATTTGAGCATTTAAATTAAAAATTCAAGTGAAAGTTGGCCCTTCAAAAAAATAATTAATAAACACATATACTCCAGGGTAGCTTTTACAATTGGAAGTTTCTAAAAATTCATTGTGAAAGAAACTTCAACAGAACGAATGGCATAATATTTTGAATGCCCTTAAATATAATAACTCATTTTCCTCTGAGACTACGATAACTTTCTAAAACAGCCCAGAGTCATTCAAAGCTAAGCATATAATCAACTTGGGAGATAAACTTTCTAAATTAAAAATTTGCTTGACTAATAAAATAGTGAGCTATCTTCCTTATATACTTCATGTGTTATCTCACAAAACCACTCTTATGACTTGGCAACATTTTGGAGAGAATGTCAGTCCTACTAAGGATCCCAAACGTTTTCTTAATTTTTCATGGTTCCCATAAGTCATCTTTCTGGAATTTTTATGAAGAACTCAAAATATATTTGAGGGAATTTCTCAGCACAGACCTGTCAAGAGAGGGGAATCACAGAATATGGAGATAGCCATTTGTGTATAGTCTTGGCAGCAAGAAAAATCATTGAAAGCATTTCAGTAAATAAAAATGTACACACACATATATACATTGACATGACACATTACATATATTTACCCTCCCACATGTCTATACACATACATGTACATATATACATATATCACAGCATGTGTCCACATATCATACTATATGCATCGTATGTATACTAAAATTCTACATATTTTTCATAATTTTAAGCACTCAACTAGCCAGAGATTTGTAGAATGTTTTCCTTCTCTTATAATGACAAAATTGGAGTCAATAGTAACAAAGGGATAATTTGCTGCTTTTATTTTGCCTATCCTGCTTATTTAAATTCAGGTGTCATGTTAGCTTCCTAATCATTGTTTAGGTGGATAAACAAGTAATCTGTAGTACTGTCTAGCAGAAAAAATCCTGAAATTCATTTTTTTCTAAATGGCGCTGCTATTTGGAATAGCCAAGTCCTCAAGTGATTTTTTTTTAACTAGAGAAACATCTGACATTTGTTTTCAATATTTATTTTGAACTTATATGTAATAATTGCACTTATATACAGGATCAAGTCTGGTGTTTTGATACATGTATATTTTATGTGATGATTAAAAGTAATCATACCTCATTATTTTTTTTTTGGGGTCCGGTCGTGGGGCCTGAACTCTGGGCCTGGGCGCTGTCCCTCAGCTCTTCAGCTCAAGGCTAGCGCTCTACCACTTGAGCCACAGC